>NC_088383.1:31550000-31914375 GCF_037993035.2 Macaca fascicularis
TCTCAGCTTACTGCAACCTCCGCCTCCTAGGTTTAAGTGATTCTTGTGCCTCAGCCGCCCAAGTAGCTGGGACTACAGGCTTCCACTGTGCCCAGCTAATTTTTGTATCTTTAGTAGAGACAGGGTTTCACCATGTTGGCCAGACTGGTCTGGAGCTCCTAACTTCAAGTGATCTGCCTGCCTCAGTCTCCTAAACTGCTATCATTACAGGCATCAGCCACTATGCCCTGCCAGGAGTTACTGCTTTTAAACTGGCTGCAGCCAGCCCACAACATCTGGAGCTGAGGACAGCGTGAGCCGCTTCAGAAACCAGCACCTGCAGAGTTATATCTTTAGACGGACAAACACTAGAGGGTGGGCTCAGGGCTTGGGAACCACAAATTGTGGGGTTTAGGTATAGCACTAGGCTCTGGGCACCCTTCTCAAAGAGCAAACTGACCATTGAGCACTCAGATCCGAGCCTGGGCCAGGCAGCCCTTAGTGCTCCCATGACAGCATGCTCTGAAATTGGGCATCCTGCGTGGGGAGGAAGGGGCTCCCTCTCAGCCCTGGGTCTCACTCCATTTCCCTGCAAATGGTCTTCACGGCTCTTGTTATCACCATTTCTAGCTCGACTCTCACGTTTTATGTCTCAGAGGTGGTGTTTATTGATACTGAACAATGCTCCTGCCACTATGCAGAACATCTGTGCCGCAGCTGCCACGGCCCGGCTGAGATTTTTGTAATAGTTTTGGGATGATTCGCTAGCACAGCACATACAGTGCTGAGAGGGCTGTGTTCTGCTAGTCAAGAGGATTTGGGATAATTGGAAATTTCGGGGTTTTTAAGGTTGTTACTGGGTTTGGTTCCAGCGGGGAGGTTTTGCTTGTTTAGGTATATAAATATTAATTGGAAACATTTGTTTGTAAATGTCAGAAAGAAGACTTTGTAGAGACTGACCCTCCCACTGCCCCCACAAAATAAGAATTATGCTGGAAAAGTGTAGCTCAAGGCTGGGGGCAGTGGCTCACACCTATAATTCCAGTGCTTTGAGAGGTTGATGCGAGAGGATCGTTTGAGGCCAGGCATTCGAGACCAGCCTTGGCAACATAGTGAGACCTTGTCTCTACCAAAAAATTAAAAAATAAAAACAATAATGGCATTGGTTGTATGACTTGTAATCCTAGCTACTTGGAAGGCTGAGATAGGAGGATCGCTTGAACCCAGGAGTTCAAGGTTACAGAGAGCTAGGGTCAGACCACTGCACTCCATCCTGGGCAGTAGAGTATGACCCTATCTCTAAAAATGAAACAAAAACCAAAAAACCAAAAAAAAAAAGAAAAGAAAAGAAAAATAAAGAAAGAAGAACGTAGCTCTCTGCAGCAGCTTAAGTCTGGCATGGGAGGGTACTTGTTCTCCCCCCGTCTCTATTGTCCAGCTTTTACCCCATCTCCACCACTGCCCTGGGGAAGGATTAAGATAGAGGCAGAATGGCAGCCACCTCAATAGGGCAATGAGGTTAGGCGAATACATGAGATCGTGCTTCCCAAAAGTAGCATCCCATAGAATGTTCACGCATCTTCCCTTTATCCATAAAGACCCAGAAAAAATGAAATAAATATTCCTTTAGTTTGCTGCTGGAGAAACAAGCTTAGAGAGATTCAGTGACTTGCTCAAGTCCACAGGGCAAATTACTTGTTCTAGTCTGTTTGGGCGGCTTTAACAAAATACCTTCAACTGAGTAATTTATAAACAACAGAAGTTTATTGGTAACAGTTCTGGAGACTGGGAAGTCCAAGATCAAGGCACCAGCAGATCTGGTGTCTGGAGAGGGCTTGCTCTCCACTGCATAGATGGTGCCTCTTGCTGTGTCCTCACATGGCAGAAGAGCCAGGAAGATCCCTTCAACCTCTTTTATCAGGGAACTAATCCCATTCATGCAGGCGGAGCCCTCATGATGTGACCACTTCTCAAAAGGCCCTGCTTCTCAATACTATCACATTGAGCATTAGGTTCAAACATGAATTTTGAGGGGACACCAACATTTAGACCACAAGCAATACTGGAATGTTCTAGAACCAAATCCACTGATAACTAAATTACCAACAGGTGAGACTATCTCTTGAGTTAGACAACAAAAGCAAACCTTTTATGCTAAAGGATTTTCAAAAGCTACTCTGAGAGAAGAGCTGTTGAGGAAAGAAGTTCTGACCCATCCTTCCTTAGCATGTCTGCACATCACATTAGTTGTTAGGTTAACAGCCCTAAAAGATTGCTATGGTTTGAACAGCCCCTCCAAAACTCATGTTGAAACCTAATCCCCAATTTGGCAGTATTGAGGGGTGGGGCCTTTAAGAGGTAATGGGATCATAAGGGATCTGCTTTCATAATGGATTAATCCATTAATGGATTAATGGATTAATGGGTTATTATGGGAGTGGACCTGGAGGTTTTATAAGAAGAGGCAGAGAGACTTGAGCATAGCATGTTAGGACACCAGCCATATAATGAGCACACCATGGGATGCCCTGTGCTGCCTTGGGACTCTGCAGAGTCCCCATCAGCATGAAGACCACCATGGGGTGTGGCCTTGACTTTGGACTTCTCAGAAGTAATGATGTTTTTCTCCATAAATTATGCAGTTTCAGGTAGTCTGGTATAATCAATGAAAAAGAACTGATAAAGTTTTAGATAAGGAATACATACCTTCGGTGTGTGGTACCCTGTGTTTTCCTATTAGATTTGCCTAAGGCACCCAGGAGAGCAGAGTAGAAGGCTGCAAACACTCAGCACCCAATTATTTACATCGGAAAAGTTGCCAGGACCTTGCCCAGAACACTCAACTACTAAATCCTGGTGCTCCAGCTTTTGCAGGTCTTGCATTTGCACCTGCGTATGCCTGTGTTTGTGTGCCTGCTGTGTATTAAGAACTGTCTTAGGATCACAATGATAACAAGTCAGAGAAGGCCTCTGGTCTCAAAAGTGACATTGAATACACACATATGAAAAGGAGGAGGAGTGGGAGGATGGGGGGACAAGGATGAGGAGGAAAGGGAGAAGGAGAAGGAGGGGGGAAGGGGAAGAAGAAGAGGAGGAGAAAGAGGAAGGAGAAGATGAAGAAGAAGACAAGGAGGAGGAGAAAGAAAGAAGGAGAAGGAGAAAGAAAAGGAGACGGAGGAGAAGGAGAAGAAGAGGAGATGAAGGAGAATAAGAAGGAGAGGAAGAAGGAGAGTAGGAAGAAGGAGAAGAAGAGGAGGAGGAGAGGGAAAAGAAGGAGCAAAAGAAGAACGCAAAGAAGAAGGAGGAGGAAGGGGAATAGGGGAGGAGGAAGGGGAAGAGGGGAAGGAAGGAGGAGGAGGAAGAAGAAGAGGAGGAGGAATAAAATCAGACGATGATAAAGGCTCTACAAGACTGAAATAAGATGCTATGAAAGAGAATGATTGGGGGGGTGCATTAGAGTGGGAGATCCAGGGAAGGCCCTGCTGACACTGAACTAAGATCAGAATTGCAAGAAGAAGCCAGTCATTGGAGGAATAAGGAGATCAATGATCTAGACAGACAGAAAAACCATAACACTGGGGAAAGTTTGGCTTGTTTGAGGATCTGGGGTTGGAGCACTGCCCCGCTGCAGGGCAGGGAAGGTGAGGGCACTAAGGTAGGCAGGACCTCTGTGAGCCAGGTTATATTGCCCCGAGGGCAAGGGGAACCCAATGGTGAATGTAGGAGCCACAGGGGCACTGCTCAGCTCCCACTTCAAGAGAGGACCTACTGGGACCAGAGCAGGCAGCAGACAGCCTCCAAGTGCAGTACCACCAAGATCCTCCTGCAGCGTTTGACCTGCAGCCACACTCTGCCCAAAGACCAACCTCTACAGGGGTACATGAGCCCAGACTCTGATGGGAAGCTCTTTGCTGGGCTGGCCGGGCTTTCTCAGAGCTGCACTGTGGCCTGAAGCTCTTCCTCCGCCATCCTCTTTCCTTCAGCTCTCCCTTCTCAGGGGTCAGACCCGCATGCTGGTGTGAAGGCTCTCCCTGCCTACTTGTGCTTCCTCTCTCCTGCATACTCTGCAGGTCTCCCCTGGTAAACTCCTTTCCTTTCCAACTGCATCCTGCCTTCTGCTTCCCAGACAGCCTGGCCTGACAGAGCTGGTTTTAATTGGCATGCTCTGATTATAGGGCTTCAGGTGGAGCAAATGCATCAGCAGCTGCTCAGGAGCTGGAGAGAGTAAGGTGGCTTGAACCACACCGTGGTAGAGCAAGGGGAAGACGGTGAGTCGGGGGATGCAGCGTGCTTTTTGGGTGTAGAGTTGACAGGGCTTGCTGATGAGATCTGGTGTGGGGTAAAAGAAAGAATGAAAAAATGGCCTCCAATTTTTGGCTGAACATCAGGATAGATCGTAGGGCTATTTCCAGAGGTGGGACCACTCCATAAAAATGAATTGGGGCCAGATCCTCAAGTCTTGGCCATACTTGAGGGGCGTATTAGACACTTGGACAAAGTCCTAATTATCCTCAGGACCCACGGGGAAGCTGTTCTTCCCATGAAACTGTCTTGGACACTGCAGTCAGAATTAACAACCGCTGCCATTTAGTGAGCATGTGGCACATACCAGGCATGGTGCTAAGCACACCTATACCAGGATCCCAGACTCAGACTGGGTAACTGCGCCATGCTAACAGCTCTGTGGTGGAGCTACAGATGCTTAACCTGTCCTACAGCAGGGCATCTGTCTTTCCAGCTAGTTTATATCCAGCGGGGTCTCCTACTCTAAACTCTTTTCTAGTAGGTGGGGCATGGTGGTGCGCACCGGTAATCCCAGAGACTCAGGAGGCTGAGGTGGGAGGATCTCTTGAAGCCAGGAGCTCAAGACCAGCCTGGGCAACACAGTGTGACCCTCATCTCTAAAATAATTTTTTTAAAAAATTAGCCAGGTATGGTGGCATGTAGCTGTAGTCCCTGCTATTTGGGAGGCTGAGGTGGGGAGGACTGCTTGAGCCCAGATGTGGAAGCCTGCAGCAAGCTATGATGGCACCACTACACTCCAGCCTGGGTGACAGAGTGAGACTTCATCTCTAAAAATAATAATAATGATGGTAAGCTCCTTTCTGCTGGAAACCATGTCTGGCCTATATCAGAACTCTCAAGTACGGACCATGGGGGCTTTGTCTGCAGCACTGCTCATGCAGCACAGGAATTCCCAGGAGCTTTTGGAGCCACACCCAAACTCCAGAAAGGGCTGCCCTTTCCAGAGCTCTGCCCTGGCATTCCAGTGCTGGGTGGGAGGGAGCCCTCAGCCCTCCTGCGGCGCGGTAGTGAAGTGGGTTTCTGAGCAGCAATCCTAACGTCATCTTTCTCATGAATCCCTGTTTCTGCCCTGCTTTGAGAAGGACAGGTTGAAATGCCATCGCCCATCGCTGGGGGCCACAGCCTTCACCTCTGCCCTGAGGAAAAATGCTCCTTCCCAGGGGGCTACTAACATGGACTATTTGCCTGGTAGAACCAGGGACCCCGGGGTCCTGATGTCAGGGATCTGCCGGCCCTATCCCCTCCAACCTGCGGAGTGAAATAAATCTGCAGCCCTCCTCTGCTTCCCAGGCACTGAGGCATCTTCTGCAAAAATAACATTTTCTTCTCTTTCCAGAGCTACAGGCGCATGAACCGAAAGGAGGGCCAAGGCCCACTGGCCCCCAATCCCACTGGGAAGCTCGCCTGCAGGATCTAGAGTGCCTCGGCACCATCCTCCCCGGAAGAAAGCTCCCTTGTTCCAGGCACACAAAGGATGGGCGCTGGGCAGGCGACAGGCCATGAATGCTAATGGCCCAGGCGCTTGCAGGCTCCAGCTCTGCCTGGCGGGAAGGCCAGCCTAGTGCCTCTGCCACTCTTCACCCTGAGCCAGCCCTGGCCTGGGGCTGCAATGCAAGCGGCAGCTCCCTTTCCTGGGGACCCCATTTCTCTGCAGTGAGGTGGCCCTGTCCCAGGCCAGAGGCGTGGAGCCCTCCCGTGCCTATCACGTGGGAGTGCCTGGGAACCCAGGCGAGCATCTGTTGCAGGCTGCATAAACGTCTAAACATCCGTGCAAACTTGGACCAACAGGTCCTGCCGAAATGTGCTAACCATCTGCTTTTCCTTAGCTGTTTTTGAGCAAATTATGTTTATTATGTTAATTTATTTTACTGTCAACAACACAGAATGACACAGTTGCTGCTAAATATCATTATATATCTCAGCCTGGCATATCACCAGCAGGGCTTTTTTATTTTTTATTTATTTATTGTTTGTATATACAACAAGAATAAATACGTATTGAAATGTCGATCTATTTAAAATGGAGTCCGGGATGGTAAAGTCATCTGTACCGAAGGCCCTGGTTGCTCACCCTTCCAGGGAAGGCTTTTGCTAGGAGAGGCACCACAGCAGCTATCTGGGTGGGGGCCCAGGCCTGCAGCCCGCCCAGGTCCCTCTAGACAGTTCCATGTTTGGCCAGGAACATGGGGTTTCTCAGAAGTTTGTCGGGTTAGGAAAGAGAGGGAGAGAGAGAGAGAAAGAGAGAGAGAGAGGCTCCCAGGCGCCTGTTTTCTTCCCCAAACGTCCTCCTCCCTTAAAAAATCCTCCCATTTTCCAGATGGCCAAGCCTCGGGGACCCAGAGGAGCTGGGCAGAGAGAGGGTGTGCCCTAGTGACTCACTGGGAACCAGCCTGAAACCCAAACAGCTGGCCAGGGGTTGCAGCTTATGATAATTACGTTTTTGATCATTTTCCCCCCTCAGAGACCAATATAACTCCACATTTCCAGAGAAAGAGAGAGGAGAAAAAATAAGGGCTGCTGAGCGGGAGGGAGAGAGCCTGACAAGGAGAAGATCCTTCTGGAAATGTACTGAATCATTGTGCAGGGCGTGAAGGTACTGCTCTCCACAACTTCCTTAATGCTCAGCTAGTGGCCAAGCTAAGGAAGCTCAAAGTAGCACCATGCAGACTCAAATAGTTCATCAATTAGGTAATAAGCAACAGAAGGTAAGTGCAGTTTCCTGGGAGGAAACCAGGGCCTCAGACAGAGACCAGAGTGCCTGCAGAAGGGAACAGACTTTCATTCTGCTCACAGGCCCGACTGAGATCTCATCTGCACACCCCAACTGGGGGGACACAGGAGAGGCTGGTGTGGGCTTCCCTGCATGGTGGAGGGGAAATTTGCCTGAAGACCCCTCGGAAGCTGAGAAAAATCCCTAGGCGGCGTTTTCACAGCACAAATGACCTGCCTGGTCAAAAGATGTGGTAGCCAGGTGGCTGCTGGCTGTCCCTGCAAATATTTGGTTTCAGAGAATGAGTCGCATTACACAGTTTCATCTTTGGAGGCTGAGACAGCAGCGACCGTAAGCCTCCATCCTGGCTTGTGTGCAGCCACCAGTAGACAGCCCATAAAAACATGGGGCTCATGTTCACACAGATGGCTGTTGGTTTTACAGGCTGGGGGAGAGGAGCAGAACATGGTCATGGTGCAGCTGCCTGGGACTCTCAAATGGGTCTCAGCTGCTGGGGACACAGTGACCATCGAGGGCCACCTGGGTCCTAGAGGCCCCACGAGGTCTGGACATTCTCAGAAGGCTCCCCCACACCCCCTGAAATGTGTTCAGGACTCTGTCACTACCCACCTCCCAGAGCCACCACCCGACCACCTCGCAGTCCCACCGAATGAATCACCAGGGCCCTGGCTTGAAGGATGGCCACAGTGCTGGCTCCTGTCCCTCTGGGTCTCAGGCTGGGCCTCTTCCTTTCTCTAGGAGCCCACTCAATCCTTGGGAAACAGTAATACACTGTTTCACCCTAAATTCGGTGCCTAAATTGTATCTCTGCAAGGGCATCTTCCGTTTCATTGGGAGCTAAGCCTTGAATCAAAGAAACGGATCTGTCATTGCAGAATGTCTTAGTAGATGGCTTGAAGTGAGAGCGTCTGGTGCCCTGTGTGTTCAGCGCATTGCAGGGAAGAGAAGAAAACGGGCAGGGACCATCCCAGCCCCGCTAAATCCACACTACGGCCCAGGAGGATCCCAGAAAAGGGATGGGAAGAAGCTTGGAGAGGGAGGCAGGCCACACGGTGGTGCTATTGCCCACGGCGGTCTAGTTGCCCTCCGAACCAGGGGTGGAGGGTGGGAAGTGGCTAGAACCATCCCCAGCAGAGAGAAGAGAGTGCTGACTTCAACTCAGTGGCACCCCGGGGGCATAGATGAAAAAAACAAATAGCAAATTCTTCCACCTCGGCCTCAATCGCTGTGATAAAACCCTGCGGGTCTCTGATGATTTCTGGGGTGATGGGGTGGGGCTGGGTTAAGAAGAGACTTACACTGTGACTCCGGGGTGGGGGCGCGACGCTGCGACTCTAAGGTTGTAAGCAGTGGTCCCAGCAGGTTAACTGGGGCAGTAAGTGCTGTCTTTCTCGGGGAGGGAGTGAGTTCAACTCCAAAGGCGGCCTGGTTCGCAGGCTCCTTTCCCGAAGATCCTTTAGAAATCGTTCCCATCCCAGAAAGGAAGCTGCCGGCGCAGCTGTGGGCGCCCCCTGGCCGCCCCCACCCCCTCTGAGCTCCCCGCTTTGCTCTGAAAAAAAACCAAAGCATCTCTCGATGCTGGGGTTTCTTCACATAAAGTGATTACCACGTGTCAGAAATAAACTGCAGTCCCCTTTGGAGAACAGTGAGGTTGGATCAAAAAGGAGAACTATTTCAAAACATGCTGCCAGCTCGTCTTTTTAAAATTTCTTTCTTTCTTTCTTTTTTTTTTTTTTTTTGGATGTGGGAGGAGGATTTCAAAAACAAACAAGAAAAGTAAGTCAGTATCTTCTCACAACTGCAGCTGATTTCCTGTGTAAACGAAAACCATGTGATATTCCATAAATGCTTCCAGCTCTAAATTACAGGAAATGAAAACCATCATGGAAAAGGAAAGCTTTCAGAATAAATCCCCAGTTCGGATCCCGCCGCGGCGACGCTGCGCTGGGCCGCCAGCACACACCTGCGGATCCCCGAGCGCGCCCGGGCGCCCCCGCCACCGTCCCCGGAGAGCGCAGGGAGCGGGGCGCGCGATCACACCCTCCGCGCAGCGCCAGACAACTCGGGCTTTCAATTAGGAGCCGAGCTGAGAAAAGTAGGCTTTTCTTTATACACGCCTCGCCGAGGTCAGGTTACGACCTCTCAACCATCTTCAATCGGCGGTGGCATCCATATTCATGAAGGCTAATTAACTCTGAAAGGCCCTGCGGGGCTGGCCCTACCGGGGCCGCCCAGCGCCGCCCCCCGCGGTGCAGGGGTGGGTGAGTGGGGGCACCGAGCCCAGTACCCTCTCCTCCCTCCCCCCACAACCCGCCAGGCATCTTCCCAGGGCCGCCCGGCCTCCGCAGCTGCTCCCGGGCCGGGCTCCTGAGCGCGCACTTGTGCGCGGGGACACGGGGTCCCAGGGCGCAGAGACCAGCCAGGCGAGGAGAATTAGCCGCGTCATTTGTCGCCAGCCTAGCAACTCGAGCTTACTTCTCCCAATAGCTCCCGCCTGGCCGCTGCTCCCTGGGGCCAAATGTGGGAAAGGGATGCTAATTCCAAGTGAGAGTTCAGGCTTGGGGTTTTAGGCAGCCTTGCAGCTGGGAGGCCCCGGGACCTGGGTTCTAGCCCTAAGCCAATGGACTGTGGGGACGCAGGGAAGTCACTCCACCTCTCTTGGCTCTTTGCGTTTGCTCTGAGATGACAAGAGTCTGTTAGGCTGGAGAAACTCCTTTCCACTTAGGGACGCGTACCAGGAGGTCTCTCCTGCAGCCTGATTTCCCCAGCTCTGCATGAGAATTTTTAAGTTTCCCAGTTCTGCCGGAGCCAACAGGTTCTGGGGTTCCCAGGAGGTGCCAACGTGTAGGGCAACCTTTTCTACTTCTTCCTGTATCCATCAAGGTCCTTACATTTTAGATATTACGAATGGACTTGAACTAGTTTAAGCAAACTAGAAAACTCTGTTTTGTGGATAGACTTTGCTCATGGACCCATGGGCCTGAGATACCTCCAGGCTCAGAAAGTTCTTCCACCTTTCGCCTTTTCTTCTGTGTACCTGCTGCTTTGTTTCTATTGGCCAACTGACTGCCTTGAGGCCTGTTTCTCAGTCCACATGGGACAGAAGATGGTCCTGCCGCTGTTTATCAGTTTGCATCTGCTCTATTCAACAGGGGAGCCCAGCCTGCAACTGCATCTCCAGAATTCAGGCACAAAATATGCAGCTGGCCCAGCTTAGATCACATGCCCAGCTCTGGTCCGGCCACTTGAGAGCAGAGGGCCAGCCACAGGATACTCACTGCCACCATAGGACTGCCCTGTGGGTAGGGGTGAATCAGGGGTGAGCTGGCCAGAAATGGCTAAGAGCATCTTCTGCACGAACTCAAGCCTGATTTCAAGCAGGTACAAGGTAATTTCTTTCAGAGATAGATAGCTCTCTGGGCTCCTGACCCAGAGTTGACTTCACCTTTTTTGATTTCTTTTGTTTCTTTTCAGAGATAGGCTCTCACTCCGCCACCCAGGCTGGAGTGCAGTAGCGCAGGCCACAGCCTCGAACTCCTGGGCTCAAGGGATCCTGCAGCCTCAGCCTGCTGAGTAGCTGGGACTACAGATGAGTGCCACCACACTCGGCTTTTTTATTTTTATTTTTTGTGGAGATGAGGTCTTATTTTGTTGCCAGGCTGGAGTGCAGTCATGTGATCATAGCTCACGGCAGCCTTAAACTTCTGAGTTCGAGTGATTCCCCAGCCTCAGCCTCCTGAGTAGCTGGGGCTACAGTTGGGCACCAACCACGCATGCTAATTTAAAACAATTCTTTTAGCAGTGGGGTCTCACTGTGTTGTCCGGGCTGGTCTTGAATGCCTGTCCTCAACTGATCCTCCCACCTTGGCCTCTCAAAATGCTGGGATTACGAGTATAAGCCACCACACCTGACCATGGCTTCACCTTATAAGAAAAAGGAGGGGGCTGGGAGCTGTTGCTTACGCCTGTAATCCCAGCACTTTGGGAGGCTGAGGTGTGTGGATCACGAGGTCAGGAGATCGAGACCATCCTGGCTAACACGGTGAAACCCCGTCTGTACTGAAAATATAAAAAATTAGCCGGGCGTGGTGGTGGGCACCTGTAGTCCCAGCTACTCAGGAGGCTGAGGCAGGAGAATGGTGCGAACCCAGGAGGCAGAGCTTGCAGTGAGCCGAGATCGTGCCACTGCATTCCAGCCTGGGCGAAAGAGCGAGACTCCGTCTCAAAAAAAAAAAAAAAAAAGAAATCTACTTTAGTTAGTCCCTCAGAAAATGGATTTCAGTGTACTAGTAGAGATGCAGTAATCCTATAACAACTGCAAACTCCAAGTGGCTTAAGACAATAAGAGGTTTATTCCTTGTTCATGTCACCATGCAGGCTAGTGATCCAAGAGCCCAGGCTCCTGTCTTCTCATGGCTCCAGGGCTCTTGTCATCTCCCAGCGGATCCTCTGCGCCTCGCTAGGTGATGAGAGTGTGGGTGACTGCGAGAGGCTTTAGGGACCAGGCATGGGTCTGTCGCTTCTCTCCACGTTCCATTAGTTGGGACTTAGTCATGTGGCCACACCGAAGGGCAAGGAAGGCTGGGAAAGGTGGTTTGGCTCTGTGTGTGCCTGACAACGGGGACAAAATGGGACTGGTGAGCACTGAGCCATTCTCTTGGGAGATCGGAGCAGGCTCACAGAGTCGTGGACAGCTGGGAGTCAGAGTTAAAGCTAAACGTCCAGGAGTGATCCCCAAATCCCGTCACAGAACTTGCTGAGAAAACGGTTGTGGCTCATAAGCACGAAATGCCACAAATCTGCTTCATCAGAAATGCCACATCTGCTAGATCTAATGATACTTTAGTCCTGGGACATGACCTTGCACTGTCTGAGAAACAGCCTAAAAGCCAATGCCTCTGCTGTCACTCAAAACAGAAAATTAATGCACCAGGCAGATTCCTTCCTGCACCTTTTTTCCCTTCAGGTTATTAACTCCCAAATTCAAGTCTTGCACAGGAGCATATGAAAGATAGACAGGTCACAAGACTTCCTCTTTCCTGCAAGGGAGCCTGGGATTTTGAGTTCTGACTTTTACTTTGGGAAGTCGGGACTCACATTGTGAGCTTGTCCTGTAGTCAGGTGATAGATGGCATCTGTGAGCAAGACAAATGTCCCCCATTGGAGGTGAGCAAAGAGGGAGGCCCCTGGCTATTGCAGGTCTGGTTGGGCCTAAGTAAAATGGTGTTGAGGATGAGTTATAAACTATGTCCAAGCTTGCACAAACAAAAGGCCAAGTGACAGAAACATAGGTCCTTAGAGTTAGGAGGAAAAGTGAAAGGTTATCAGTCCAGTTCCCAACCTCACACAGGCATCCCCTTTACCAAAAGTGCCCTGTGACGGGTCAGCCCCACTGAAACATTCACCAGGATGGGTGACTCAGCGCTGCCTTACAAGGCAGCCTCGTGGATCACTTTTTGTTCTTAGGAGTTGCTTTTTTTAGGTGAAGCAGAAACCTGGCTTTCTAGAACTTCTGCCTCTGGCCTGAGTTCTGTCCTGGGAAGCCACATAGAACGCATCTGCTTTGCATGCGTATGACAATTTTAATGTTCCACTCTTCTGTGGTTTTTCTCATCTTCTTGAGGCTGAACATCCCTTCTTCTCTCCACTCTGTTCCCCATATGGTGATCTCTTAAGAGAGACCCACAGGCAGAGGGTAGAGGGATGGATCCCCAAATGGCAGTGCTGTAAATTTCACTACTCCCTGAAACTGTCTCAGAGGGGTGCATGCACATTCCAATGTGATTGATGGGAAAACGGAGAAATCAAAGCAAGAGAAGAAATCCAGGGTCCAGATCAAGACTTGGAACCACTGTCCCCGAGTTTCTGCGGATGCCGCTCCCGTGAGATCTGTCCTCCCTGGGCCCATTTAACGCACCACCTATCCGTGTGCTGGGAACCAAGCCTGGGGAGTTTCATGTTGACACCTTCAACAGTTAAATGCAAACAGTTACAGATGCTTCAGGTGGGACAGAGGTAAACAAGGCCTCTTGTAAGTGCCTCTAAGTTGTTGCTCTGAATGCGAGCGTGGTGACAGTGCAGAAAAGGGTTGTTTACCCTGAATTTTTCTGTTACAAAAAAGAAGGAAATTTATGTCGTCTTTATGAAATCCTACCAGTCATCTCTGCTGCGCTCAGCCTAATGGGTCCCCATGAGAAAGGAAGGGAGCTCTTATTAGAGGAATCACTGGCGATTGTGGAGAGCCGGTCTGGAAATGATGGCTATAGTAGATATCCATTGTGGCCAAGTTCAAATGGAGATATTTCACAGGATGGCCCGACCATCCAGACCTTAGACTTAAATCATGGTTCATTCCAGAAGTCCTGGATCCTTTGCTGTTTCCGTCTCTCTTCACTCACTGTTTTCACGATTATGAAGGAAATGGAAGTTTATTGTAAATATCTGGAAAATATATATGTGTATAATGAAAAAACTAAAATGGCCAGGACCAACCACTACTAACAATTTAGTGCCTCTGGTCTGGGTTTTTACATGTATTTGTGTATAGTCATGTTAATGTCATGCTGTGTATACAATTTTGCAGACTTTTTCTCATTTAATGTTGGGTTGTGAGCATTTTGCCATATGGATTCTTAGAGAATATGGTTTAAGACTGGATCACATCCGTTCTTTCATGTGCTTATTCTTCAGTCAGGGAATATGGTGTGCCAGGCACTGTTGTAGGTTTTGGGGACATTTTGGGGGACACAATAGTAAACAAGACAGCCGGGCCCTAGCCCTCATGGGACTTATAATCTGGAGGGAGGGGCGGAAGTGGAGAAGCAGTCATGACACGGGGGTGAGTGGGGTGGAACAGGAAGAGTGTCACACCAGCGTGTAGCAGAGTCAGAAGCGGGCACGTGGGTGACTTCCCAGAGGAAATCACGCTGAAGCAGAGGCCTGAGGGATAAATGCAGAAAGCGGTCCGACTCCTGACAGAGGAGGTAGGAACAAGAAACTTGGATGTGAGGGGGAAACACCAGATGACTTCAAGGTTTCTTTTTCTTTTTCTTTTCTTTTCTTCTTTTTTTTTTTTGGAGACCGAGTTTTGTCCTTGTTGCCCAGGCTGGAGTGAAATGACGTGATCTTGGCTCACTGCAACCTCCACCTCCGGGGTTCAAGCAATTCTTCTGCCTTAGCCTCCCAAGTAGCTGGGATTACAGGTGCCCGCCACCATGCCCTGCTAATTTTTCTTTTCTTTTTTTTTTTTTTTTTTGTATTTTTAGCAGAGATGGGGTTTCACCATGTTGGCAAGGCTGGTCTCAAACTCCTGACCTCAGGTGATCTGCTCGCCTTGGCCTCCCAAAGTGCTGGGATTACAGGCATGAGCCATCACGCCCGACCTCAAGATTTCTTATTTGAGCAACCAGGCAGTTGATCTTTAACTAAGTTCCCGGTGTGGGAACTTTAGGTTGTTTCTACTTTTCCTTATTTTTCAATTTTAATTTAATTTTTTGTAGAAACAGGGTCTCACTCTGCCCAGGCTGGAGTGCAGTGGCACAGTCATAGCTCATGGCAGCCTCAAACTCCTGGGCTCAAGCAATCCTCCTGCCTCAGCCTCCTGACTAGCCTGGATTGCACCACTCCCAGCTAATTTTTAAATTTTTCTGTAGAGCTAGGATCTTACTATGTTGCCCAGGCTGGTATTGAACTCCTGGCCACAAGTGATCCTCCCACCTTGGCCTCCCAAAGTGCTTGAATTACAGGTGTAAGCCACCACTCCTGGCCCACATTTTTTCTTTAAAAAGTACCCACCCTGTGGTCTTCCATTATAGCAGCAGAGAAGGGATTAAGACACACAGAAAACACTCAGTGAAAGCCACATATGATCACGAGTCCACATTCTCAGGACGCTTCATTGTCCCAGGGACTATCTCTCCATATTGAGTCCCACCTAGGGTCCTGGTAAAACTGGAGAGGGGGAGCCTTTGCACCGCTTGGCCTCCTGGAGTGTCACTTCCTGGATGGTAACTCACAGAAGACTTTCTGGCCAGGGCGCAGGGAAGGGTCACCTCTGATAGAAACTCTGGAGACTGCGGGGCATTGTCCTGCCTGGAGAAGGCTGATTCTTGAAATAGGCTCTGTCACTTCTGCCTCTGCTGGGGAGGGAGTGTAGGGAAGAGAACTTAACCCTGGACAAAAAGTACAGTTGTAAATGGAGTGAATCTTTTTATTTTACCAGAACCAGATGTATAAATGTACCAGGAAAAAGAGAAGCCAAAGGTTAGAAAAACAGACTACTGCCATCAGGAACAATGAAGTTTTATTGCCATGCTTGTCGATGGTGTGGAGTTTACAAGTTAAAAGCCTGTGCTAGACACACTGTGGGACATTGGAGGGCGGAGGCGCCTCCTGCTGAGGACAGGAGAGCATGGACAGGAGAAGCATCTCCATGCCTGCGTCCAATGCCAGGGGTGGCCAGGGCTCCCTGTGTGCCTCTGGACATCTAGATCCCGCTTCATAGACCATCTGCAGTTTGGAAGGTCCTCTGTGACTTGGATTCTCCACCATCAGCCATGTCTCCTCTGTGACCAAAATCTCATCATTGTCTAAGCACCCAGATGATGACCCTCAGTATTGCAGTCTGTGGTGGCTATGTTTGCTTACCACATCCATGGATGTCAAACCTGCAGAATATCAGACAGCCATGTGGGGACCTGGCTGTGTTCACGCTGATGTGTGAGTGTGTACACAATTCATGTATTAGTTTGGTGCAAAAGTAACTGTGGTCTTTGCTAGTTGGCAAAGACCGCAATTACTTTGGCATCAACCTACTTTAATTAATTCATTTTAATGGCAAAGACTGCAATTACTTTTGCACCAACCTAATACAGGGAGAATGTCACCTTTTCCTTTGCTCCAAACTCACCAGTGTGTGCCTTTCCCCCTCCCTCCAAGTAAAAGCAGAGACATTCCTATGGTTCTCAGGTGCCACACGCTGTGGCCCTGCCAACCCTCTGGCTCAGATTCCTGTTCCACTTCAGCCACTGACCATTATGGCACTTTTCCACCAGCAGGCAGGGGCCATGGCCCTTGGTCCTTGCATTTGCTATGACTCTGCCCAGAATGCTTTGTCTCCAGATATCTGTTTTTCTCCCCCTTCAAGTCTTTTCTCAAATGTCACCTTCTCAGGAGACCGTGCCTGAGCATCCTGTTTACAACATCGTCCCCTCCCACCTCTACTTCCTACCCTCTTCCTGCCTTAAGACCTCTCCATAGCATTTCTTACTTTCTAGTGTACCATTTAATTTACTTGTGTTATATATTGTCTCCATTACCCATATTATAAGCTCCCAAGAGACTTTTTTTTATTTTGTTCACTGCTGTAATCCTAGTGTCTAAAACAGTGCTTAGCTGTTGAATGAATGAATGAATGACATATGGATTTCTGTGCAGAGCATTTCAAATAGTGGGCTGGACTTTCCTTCCAACACCCATCCCGGCTGTCTGGGTGTATTTAGGGAATGCAATCTCATTCTGATATTAACCTGAGCTAAGCAGAATTTTAAAGGCAGAAGTTATAGAAAAATACTAAATCAAATACAATCAAATACACCAAAATCAAAATTGCACCAAATCAAATACAATATATTGTGATGCCGTATTTGCTCATGCTAATGGAGTTGTATCAGACATCCCTTGTGCATACTTCAAATTCTCCTGGCCCTGCTGCAGTGGCCAATTCCAGGTAGACTCTGACTAGCTTTGCCAGGAACCCACCTCGGCCTTCCAAAGTGCTGGGATTATAGGCGTGAGCCACCATGCCTGACCCTCACACTGCTATGAAGAACTATCTGAGACTGGGTAATTTATGGAGAAAAGAGGTCTAATTGGCTCACAGTTCTGCAGGCTGTACAGGTAGCATAGCTGGGGAGGCCTCAAGAAACTTACAGTTGGCCAGGCGTGGTGGCTCAAGCCTGTAATCCCAGCACTTTGGGAGGCCGAGACGGGCGGATCACGAGGTCAGGAAATCGAGACCATCCTGGCTAACACGGTGAAACCCCGTCTCTACTAAAAAATACAAAAAAAAAAAAACTAGCCGGGCGAGGTGGCGGGCGCCTGTAGTCCCAGCTACTCGGGAGGCTGAGGCAGGAGAATGGCGGGAACCCGGGAGGCGGAGCTTGCAGTGAGCTGAGATCCGGCCACTGCACTCCAGCCCTGGCAACAGAGCAAGACTCCGTCTCAAAAAAAAAAAAAAAAAAAAAAAAAGAAACTTACAGTCATACTGGAAGGCTAAGGGGAAGCACACACATCTTACGCTTTGGGAGCAGGAGGAAGAGAGAGTGAAGCAGGAGGTGCTACACAGTTTTAAACAATCAGATCTCATGAGATCTCACTATCACAAGAACAGCAAGGGGGAAGTCCGCCCCCATGATCCAGTCATCTCCCACCAGACTCCTCCTCCAACATTGGGGATTACAATTTGACATGAAATAGATTTGGGTGGGGACACAAATCCAAACCATATCAGGTGGAGCATGATAGGATTCTGGAATGACAGAAACGAGGTGAATGTGGTGAATGTAAATCCCTTAACAGTCCATGAGGCCAGAGGCAGGCAGGGTAACTTGACCCACAAGCCAATAGGCCCTGGTATTCTGAGGTCAGCTACATGCATAGCTGCCTACGGGGTTGCCTGAGAGGTGGCAGTCAGGAAATTTACATCATCCAGCCCTTCCCAAGTCTCTGGATCTGAGTTGGTTCACAGACCCAAAGCCCAATAATTAAAATTGAGGCCAGGTACTTTTGAAATAGGTCATGGCACCACCACCCCAAGTATAAGCAATAAATATTCCCCTAAGCCTTTCCCAAAAGGGCTTTTACCAAGGTAACTGTGCACTGCGGAAGGGGACTCAGTCTTTCAAGGACTATTGGACTATCGGGTCTGGAAGCTGGGCTGATGCTGATACCAAGGAAAAAGGAGAGCCATCAAGTTCCTCCAACCAAGGAGGGGAGTTATGGAGGTCAGGCAATCAATGGAGTCCCAGCTCAGATTGACTCATATCCAGTGCACTCAACTATCCATCCTACAGTTACTTTCCCAGCCCTGAGTAGAGTGTCTCCTGCAATAAAGCCGCATGTGTTGTTACAGCCTCTGACCCTTTGTTGCTCTTTCATCTGGCAAATTGCATTCTTTTCCATAATAAACCAGTGAGGAAGAGCAAAATTGGAACTATGTGAACTCTCCATCTTTCTGACACAGCACAGGCCAAGGGGACTTTGAGCTTCTTGACATCCCACAGAACATCCTGAGGCTCCACCATGTTGATGACATCCTACTAACTGGACCCAGTGAGCAGGAAGATGCCAGAGAAACAAATATTCAGGATCCTTTCGCATTGGTGAGGCTTTCATAGTCCTTAAGTCCAGTGTATCTCCCACGAGAACATTCCTCTTAAGATAAAGGACAAATGGCGGCACATTGCACCCTTTACCATTAAGACGGGGCTCCATGCTTGATGAAGCATTTGGTGGGCCGCTTTGGATTTTGGAGATGGCATATATTGCATTTGCAAATCCTGTCTGTCCCTACAACTCACTCACAGGTTTGCAGCCAGCAGGTGTAATGCTGTTTAAGGTATCCGGGATGGAGAAAGATGCTGTTTGGAGCCTCCGCCAAGCGCCAGTAGGAAAGTCACAGCACAGACCACTAGGGTTCTGGAGAAAGGCAGTCTTCACATTATTCTCACATATCTTTATTTGTTTCCTCCCCAGAACCTACCAGTCCACTCCCTTACCCTCACCAGAACCTACCATTCCAGCCCTACCTCCAACCACCAAGAGCTATCTTCTGGTGTCAATGGTACACCCAATGACAGTCCATAAATTTGGTCTCCTATCCACAGGATAAGGAGAAGTCCCTGTTGACACCCAGTATGCCTGGCACCTCTGACAAAGCTCTGAAGATCAGGGGGGCAATTTACTGGCCACAGTTGATCAAACAGTCTGTGATAGCAGAGAATGCAGTGCAAGAGGTAAAGAGGCTTCTGGGACCTCACTCAAAGACACCAAAAATATTCTAGCTTGCAGGGTGCCCTTAAATCCTTGGATCGTGACAACAGGATTACTGAAAGACTTGCACAGGCCCAGGGGGTGCAGGTGAGCCTCTCATATCATCTAGTCAATGAAACGCCTCCAGCCTGAATCCTCTAAGTCACAGGTTTTTCCAATATGGTAGTGATGACGCTTGTGTGTATACCATTGGATCATTTCCATGAATGCAAAGAAAAGCACCTGCCACTCTGACCGACAGGAGCAAAAAATGTAGCTCAGCATACAGTAATGCTAGAAGTAAGTGAATTGACACTGTGTGGGAGCCCAAACTCACCCTGCTCAGAGAGACAGGAGGTGGGAAGACGGATGGGGTCAGCCTCGAGAGAGGAGCACCCACAGCCTCTCCGTCGCCCCCTTACAGCACTCGGCTCTTTAGAGTGCACAGATTCTATAAGTAGCTACAGAGGACCTTACTTTATGTCTGTATTTATTTATTTTTGATGCAGGGTTTCGCTCTGTCATTTAGGCTGCAGTGCAGGGGCATGATCATAGCTCACTGCAGCCTCAAGCTCATAGGCTCAAGGGGTCCTCCCACCTCAGCCTCCCAATTAGTTGGGAATACAGGTGTGCACCACCACGACTGGCCGCTTTTTAAATTTTTATTTTTTGTAGAGACGGGGTCTTGCTATGTGGCCTAACCTGGTCTGGAACTCCTGGCCTCAAGAGCTCCTCCCGCCTCGGCCTCCCAAAGTGCTAGGATTACAGGTGTGAGCCATGGCACCTTCCC
Source organism: Macaca fascicularis (assembly GCF_037993035.2). NCBI lineage: Eukaryota > Metazoa > Chordata > Mammalia > Primates > Cercopithecidae > Macaca > Macaca fascicularis. The sequence continues at coordinate 31,569,836 of NC_088383.1, forward strand.
GAGGGCCTTACTTTAGAGCCAAGCAAGACTTTCATGCATCACGTCTTCTTGTTGAAGACTTGGCCACTGGATTTGACTCCAGGCTGATTATGGTGGGTGGACCTGTCTGGAGTGTCCCCCACACAGTCCTTTAGTCCGCTGTGGTCCCCCTCAGGCAAGCAGAGGAAGGTGTGACGAATCACCCACATATGTGCAAGGCCTTGTGGTGAGACACAGGCCTTGCGGGGCCTGGCAGCTGCTAAATCCAGCTGCCCCTTATTTGCTCCCAGCCAGGCTGCATACTGAGGAGAGCATGAGCCCCGAGGCCCTCTCCAATAACCCACATCCAAAACCCCCCTCCACAGCCCCACTTCTCCCAGCCCGAACGGCCAAGACAAACGCAGGGCCCCATCCTGAACCTGAGACGGGGCTGGAGGTGAGCGTTGTGCATTGAATGGATCACTGGAGGCAGAGTCTGAATGTGCTGATGGAACATATTCTCATAACTTGGAGGGGAAAAATCCATATTGCAAATCACCTTACTTAGTTTGGCTTTACAAGAACTATTTATTCCAGGGGAACTGCAGCGCGTTCATCATTCTCATTCTCCTCAAAGCAGCATGAACAGCACATGGATGAATTAGAGAATTTTCCCTTCCTAACTATAAAAGGAAGCCAGGACAGAATGTGGATACCCTAGAATCCTGTTAAAATAATTGATTCAGACAGTGGCTTGGTCATTATGTCTGAGTACTCTCTGCCCTTGGTGACATTAAGCAGGGACCCCCTCCTCCCTGGGACAGGGGAAAAGGAGGTCATCTGTCACCTGGTGGCAGGAGGTCCCTGTCTATCCGCAGGGTGTGCAGGCTGTGCTGGGGGAGATGGAGAAGTCAGACCAGGAGGGGTTTCTGCCCACAGGGGCCTAGCCAATAATGAAAGAGAGTTGAAAGGCAATGTCCTCTGGAAATTCAGATGTCAGGGTAATTAATTACCTGTCTCTGAGAAATAAAGAGAAGAGGGGACGCACACAACACACCTGCCTCCCTGTGCCCACAGTGCGCCCCTCCTCGGGTTTAGCCATGATCTAATGAGGTTGGCATTAGCATTCTCATCTAGGGTTAGGGTCCACAAGCGCCACTCCTGAGAGATTTGATAACTGGTTCAGAGTCATAGTGGCTGGAAAATGGGAGATTCAAACCCAACTCGCTGAGCTTGGATCTACTTCCCTGTTGCTTGCCCTCCATGCTCTGGTGGGGAGAGAGGAGGAAGAAGATAATTTTAAGACAGACACACACAACATAAAGAAGGGAGATAAGATGGCTCCCAGCAAAGAGGAGACACCTGAGAGAGGCAGTGAGCGCCTCCTTCCCACAAGGGCTCCTGACTCCAGAAAAAAGGCAACAGTGCAGGGTCATCGTACACTGGCCCTGAGCATCATTAACTTCTTCTTTTTTTTTTTTTTTTTTTTTTTAGACGGAGTCTCGCTCTGTTGTTCAGGCTGGAGTGCAGTGGTGTGATCTTGGCTCACTGCAAACTCCATCTCCTGGGCTCAAGTGATTCTCCTGCCTCAGCCTCCCAAGTAGCTGGGATTACAGGTGCTCGCCACCACGCCCAGATAATTGTTGTATTTTTGGTAGAGATGGGATTTCACAATGTTGGCCAGGCTAGTCTCAAACTCCTGACCTCAGGTGATCCACTCGCCTTGACCTCCCAAAGTGCTGGGATTACAGGTGTGAGCCACCACACCCAGCCGTATATGGAATATTTTGATACAGCCTGTAATAATCGTATCAGGGTAAATGGGGTATCTGTCACCTCAAGCATTTATTGGGTAATGATTTTAATTTGAATGATTCTCTTTTTCTTGAATGTGGAGAGAACAAGCAGGGTAACTCACAACAAGGCTTGCTTTGGGTTTTCCCATACAGACATCTCAACTTGCCTGTTTCAAGGAGAAAGGTTTTTGGCATTTTAGAGAGACGACTCTGCCTTCTTCTAGCACCTCTTCAAAGAATCCACAAGATACCACCAACGTGGGTTGGAGACAGGGGAGTATGACAGGTGCTTCTCAGGGGCTGAGCCCCAAGAAGGATCACAAGAGGAGCCCCTGACAGCTGTGGTGCAAGTCAGGAGGTGCTCAGATTATGCCAGGAGCTTCTCAGGGGACAGGGGCTAAACACTGCAGGGCCACATAATGGAGGATCACATTTGGCTGATGGATAAAAAATCAAGCCTCAATGGGGAACAGTGTCTCTGATGTTCACAGCAGTATGATTCAGAACAGCCCCAAAGTGGAAACGACCCAAATGTCTATCAACTGATGGATAAGGAAAATGCATGCAATAAACAGCCATAGACAGAAGCAAAGCGCTAATCCATGCTACGGTGTGGAGAAATCTTGAAAACACTAGGAAAGTGAAAGAAACCAGAAACAAAAGACCACCAGCTGGCCAGGCGTGGTGGCTCACGCCTGTAATCCCAGCACTTCGGGAGGCCGAGGTGGGCGGACCACAAGGTCAGGAGATCGGGACCATCCTGGCTAACATGGTGAAACCCCGTCTCTACTAAAAATGCAAAAAATTAGCCGGGCATTGTGGCAGGTGCCTGTAGTCCCAGCTACTCAGGAGGCTGAGGCAGGAGAATGGCGTGAACCCGGGAGGCAGACCTTGCAGGGAGCCGAGATCGCACCACTGTACTCCAGCCTGGGTGACAGAGTGAGACTGCATCTCAAAAAAACAAAACAAAACAAAACAAAACAAAACAAAACAAAACAAAACATCTGTCGTGTGATTCCATTTAGAGGAAATGTCCACAATAGGCGAATCCATAGAGATGGAAAGAGGAGTGGTGTCTCCTAGGACTGGAGGAGATGGAGGGCTGGGGAGGGGTGATGGCCACTGCTTGCAAGATTTCTCTCGGGGGGAAACAAAAGTGTTCTAAAATTGATTGATGTGGTGATGGTCTCATGACTCTGTGAATATACTAAAAGCCATTGAATTGTGTACTTTAACCAGGTATATTGTATGGAGTGTGGTTTATATTGCAATAAAACTTTTTTTTTTTTGAGACAGAGTCTCCCTCTATCGCCCAGGCTGGAGTGCAGTGGCACGATCTTGGTTCCCTGCAACCTCCGCCTCCGGGGTTCAAGTCATTCTCCTGCCTCAGCCTCCCGAGTAGCTGGGATTACAGGTGTGCACTGCCACGCCTGGCTAATTTTTGTATTTTTAGTAGAGACGGGTTTCACCATGTTGGCCAGGCTGGTGTCGAGTTCCTGACCTCAATTGATCTGCCCACCTTGGCCTCCCAAAGTGCTGGAATTACAAGTGTGAACCACTGTGCCTGGCCCACAAAGCTCCTTTTAAAGCAGGTTAACATTCTCTCTCTTCTACTATCCCTCCTCCTCACAGCTGCCTGCACCATCTTCCCCAAATGCAAGTCAAAGCTGGTGCGCTCCACCCGGTCCCTTTTGCCTAGAGAGAACCCTGCAGGCTTCAAGGCCCTCTTGGCATTGGGTGGACGTGGACTACTCTCCTTCCCAAATGTGCCAGACATGTTCATGCCATGTGCTGTATTCATGTTCATTCGTCAGCCTAGAATGTCTTCCTCTCCGGTTAAAAAAAATCACACCCAAGGCGTAAGTGAAATCACTCCCCGTCACGGTGACCCCAGATCTCCTGGTAGCCCTAGATCACACTTTCCTCTCTGACCCCACAGCATTTGCCTGGTGCCTCCATTATAGCATTTGTTTCATTTTGTGTTTTGGTATTTGTTTATATTTATTTGGCTAAAATATATGCCTCTTAATGGCGAGAATTGTTCCTTTAAATTCTTTGGATGTTTGTTGGGTGTTACATGCACAAGGCATAGAACTCAATATTGTGGGAGAGACACATTTGAGAAGGCACAGGCCCTTTAAGAAGTTCGGAGTTCATATTTTTAACATGTATGATAGAAAGAGATTTAATACTCTAACTATATATAACAAGAGTTCTTAAAAATCAATAAGAAAAGAGAAAATATCTCTATAAAAAACAAAAGCAATTTCAGATGTCACTGGTATGAGTGTTCATTTTCCCCACTTTCCTGGAGGGCAGTTTGATAAAACACGTGAAACTCTGTAAACTTTTGCTCAATAATTGCACCCTAAAGACTTCACCTCAGTATGTAATTAGAGATGTGCAGAAAGCTTGAGTACAATAATGTTAGCAACAGCGTGATTTGCAATACTAAAAATATGGAAATGGCTCATCCAGAGAATAGAATATTTTGCGAAAATATAAATCATGTTTTTGAAAAGTACTTAATGTCTACAAAAATATTTAGGAGAGAATACAGAAAAAGCAGAATATATATTTAAAATGCTTTGATACCAAACATATCAGTAAAAGTATTATTCTAGATTTTTTTTTTTTTTTTTTTTTTGAGACAGGGTCTCGCTCTGCTTCCCAGGCTGGAGTGCAGTGGCGCCATCTTGGCTCACTGCAGCCTTCATCTCCCAGGTTCAGGCGATTCTCCTGCCTCAGCCTCCCAAGTAGCTGGGACTACAGGTGCCCATCACCATGCCTGGCTAATTTTTGTGTTTTTAGTAGAGACAGCGTTTCACCATGTTGCCCAGGTTGGTCTCCAACTCCTGGGCTCAAGTCATCCACCCGCCTCAGCCTCCCTAAGTGCTGGATTACAGCTGTGAGCCACTGTGCCCAGCCTAGATTTTGATTTTATTCCTTAAAACCTTAAATAATAATTCCATATTTATTTTAAAATCAGAAAAAAACTAATTTTTGAAGGAAGAATATTAAGTCTAAAAGGAGATCTAAGGCAAATACAAAAGTGACCAGGACTGGGATTCAGCCAGTACACACCAGGGGACTCCAACATGTCCCAAGGTGGCCAAAATGACCAGTAGCTATTTGATGAGCTGGACCCCTGACCAATCATTAAATATATTTAATATCACTCATGCAAATAACTATGGTCAAAGGCAGGAAATGACAAATTTCTTAAAGCCTGGATAAAGTGTTTTTAAAAATGACATTCCATGAAAAGAATTGTTTGGAGACCATTGACAGTGAGAATGAAATAGATCTTCAGGCTGGGGGCGGTGGCTCACGCCTGTAATCCCAGCACTTTGGGAGGCCAAGGCGGGTGGACCATGAGGTCAGGAGATCGAGACCATTCTGGCTAACATGGTGAAACCCCGTCTCTACTAAAAATACAAAAAAAGTAGCCAGGCATGGTGGTGGGCACCTGTTGTCCCAGCTACTTGGGAGGCTGAGGCAGGAGAATGGCGTGAACCCAGGAGGTGGAGCTTGCGGTGAACTGAGATCGCGCCACTGCACTCCAGCCTGGGTGACAGAGCGAGACTCTGTCTCAAAGAAAAAAAAAGAAATAGATGGTCATACTCTAAAGACTTTAAAAGTGACTGTGCTTAAGAACTAGAAAAGAATCTTAAAAATCAAAAATGTCACAGGTGGAGAAAAGAAATATTCACCCACTCGTCCAAGGTCTCATAGATAGGGTGGTGTTATGTAATTGCATCCCCCAAGTTCATATGTTGAAGTCCTAACCTCCAGTGCTTCAGAACATGACCTTATTTGGAAACAGGGTCACTGTTGGATGTAATTAATTAAGATGTCATTAGGACGGGCCCGAATCCAATTGACTGGCTGAATATGACTGGTGTCCTTACAAGAAGGGGAAGTTGGACACAGACACAGACATGCTTGCAGGGAGAACATGTGGTCCCGAAGCCAGAGGTTGGGTTGATGCTTCTACAAGCCAAGGAATACCAAAGATTGCCAGCAAAGTACCAGAATCTAGGACAGGGGCATGAAACAGATTGTCCCTCACGGCTCTCAGGAGGAACACACATGCAACACCTTGATCTTGGACTTCTGGCCTCCAGGATGCTGAGATGATCAATTTCTGTTGGTTAACACCCTGGTCCCTGGTGCTTTGTCATGACTGCCCTAGCAGATGAATACAGGTGGGAAGCAGAACTGGACTCAGGTGAGCTGACTCTTATTCCAGCATGGAGGTCTTCGAACATACTGCAATGTCTAGTAGACATTTCCTGAGTAAATAAATTCTTGAACCCTCTCCGGATGGAGATTTTTGTGGTTTTCATGTTCAGGACAGAACTTACTCTGAACTCCAAGCCAAGCTGAAATCGGAACTTGGAGTGGGATTCAAGGGTCCTGTGGGGCTTAGATCGCCAGGTTAACCCATGAGGGTGGAAATGGTGCTAAAGGTCCTCTCATCTGAGTGAGTGGCAGCAGGAGGGCAGCCCCTGAGGCTGTGGGATGCGGCCTTTGAAGCGTGCAGGGTGCAGGTTGCCCTCCAGTGTAGGGGTTTCTAATGAAGACTGAAACAGCAAGTGTTGACCACACTCTTCTCCCAGGCACTTGGCAGCTGTGCTTGCATTCCTCCTCCAGGCCCAGATGTTTCAGGCAGGAACGCTGGGTCCTGGACTTTTAATTCAATCCAAATTGTGTATCGAGTCCTCTTACCATTTGGGCATAAAAAGGAGATGGAAGGGACGGTGTCTGGCTTGGTAAAGCTGACCTTCTGCCTGTGAAGCAAGACCCATCGCCCAGCCTGATATGCAACAGCAACACATCACATACGGAAATCTCACCTCCCACAGAACAGGAAGAGGACGGGACGTGCAGAGGAGTGATATGTTGGCATCACCAACAGGAAATTGACGTTCCTGCCCTTGTGGCTTCCTGATACTGTACACCATGCTCCAAACTCCCTTCGAAGCAACTGGAGACCCAGAAGGTCAGAATCATTTATGAAGTTCATGTCTAAAGGCCACACTGGAAGGTTCACTTTTTAGGATGAAACAAAACCAAACCAAACCCTAGGACCCAAATTTCTTTAACTTGAAGCCAGGGAGGGAGATGCACCCAGCACATATGAGGGGCTGGAGCTCCATGATTTGCAGCCTCTGGGCCGCCCCCGGCAGGGCCCCGTCCCCATCAGGCAGCCTCCTGTCTGTGGTGAGGACTCCTCCGCAAAGAGCATGTGCTCTCCAGCCCTCAACCCACGCCTGCGTCACCCAGGGGACCCAGCCAGGACTCAGACCAACTGTTTTATGACCCACAGAAACGTTGAAAATAGAGTGTTTCTCCAGAGCAGCTTTAAATGCAAACAAAAGACTCTTCTAGAAACCACCGCCTCAAGCTATATGAGGCAAGAAAAAAAAAAAAAAACAGAACAGCTCTCAAATTAAAATCCATGATACATTTTGTACATAGTTTGTGGTTTTATAGTCACTTTAATCTTCCTCCACACTAAACTCCTCCAAAGATTTGAACATCAGCTGAGCCAACACACAGTTGCACTTCTAAGCAACACACTTGTAAAACCAGACCCTGGATGGTGTCCATAACAGCTTTGTAACATCTCCAAAGCAAAGGGTGACATGATACATTGAAACAGACCCAAGTAGCCATTACTGTGTTTTGTGTCAAAGAGCTGCATTATTAAAGTCTTGCAACTATAAATCAGAACAGTTGCATGTTGGGGCTTCCTGCTCATCTTCATGTCCCAGGTCAGCACAAGTCATTCCAGGGGTCCAGGAGGCTGCCCTGGGTCCACCCAGCATCTGCTGGACAGCTGAGCCCACGGCCTGCATTGTTACTGCTGGGGTGGTTGGTGTGGAGCCGACTGTGGCTCTGGTGGATCAAGGTGGGCTCTGGTGGATCAAGGTGAGCGTTCTACAGTGCCCTGGCACTTGGTGCAGACTTCACAACACCAACACTTTCCAGATTCATCCAGTCCCCCGTACCAAACCCTCAGCATGCGGCTGACCTAAGACTGACGGGAAAAGGCATTTTTTGGGCCAGGCATGGTAGCTTGCATCTGTAATCCCAGCACTTTGGGAGGCTGAGGCAGGAGGATTGCTTGAGACCAGGAGCTGGAGACCAGCCTGGGCAACAAAACAAGACTTCATCTCTATAAAAACTAAAAAAAAAAAAAAAAAAACTAGACAGGTGTGGTGGTGCGTACCTGTAGTCCTGGCTACTCGGGAGGCTAAGGCAGGAGGATGGCTTGAGCCCAGGAGCTCAAGGTTGCAGTGAGCTATGATCATACCACTGCACTCCAGCCTGGGAGACAGAGCAAGACCCCATATCCCCCCTCCCCCCCAAAAAAAAAGGAGGGGGGGCATTATTATTATTTATTTTCAAAGTCTCAAGTTCAAAAGAACTGTGATTCTTGGTCTGACCTTTGCTCCTTCTCTTTTCTGAGGCAAGCCTGGGACCCATGGGCCAGGTCAGCTTAGCAAAGCACCTGTTGGACTAGGAAAATTGGAGTTCGTCTAATTGCTTGGCATCATAATCTAAGGGAATCGTGTTAGCATTTCACTAAGAGCTAAAACATGACCTGCAGGTGGAGTGAGTTTGTGTGCCCCTCAGTGAGAGAGCAGGGGCTTGGGAATCCAATGCTGGGGTGGAGGCCTGACTGTCAATTTGGGGAGTCACCTCCTCATTCTCTCAACAAGTCCCTGGGAGGCACACACCCTTCAGTAGCGAGGAGGGGTGGTCACTGTAAAGCGCTGTGGAAACACTTGTCCGAGGTCCTCCCATCACCCCGGAGCTGACCTTTGTTTCATTTCTGTGCATCTCCCACTCTGAAAGGCCCAGGACATGGGTTCAAGCTTTCCCACCCATTTAAGCACGACACAATGAGGTCTCACTCGGGAGTGGGCCTAAGTGAAGTAGCGACATCACGTTTGTTGTCCCTGACAGAGCATGAAACCACCTGGGATACTGGAAGCACGTGTTTGCAAAGGGGCCTCCTCACCCCAGGAAGAGATCGGGGCAGGCAACAGCCCAGCCTGGCAGGGCCTCGGTGGGGTTCGCAGCGAGGCACTGGGAATTTGAGGACAGAGGTCCCCTATGCTCAGCCAGCTGGAGACACAGAGGGCAGAGGGGGTGCTGCCTCAAGACAGTGACAGGTCACAGAGGGACAGATTGACCTGTCCCCTGACCGCCCGCTCCCACCGGGCAAGTAGAAAGCCTCACCTCGGAGTTCTTGAGCTGTTTCCAGAACATTCCCGGTTAAAAATCACATGAGGGCAGTGGGAGCTGTGGATGCTAAGACGCATGAAAACGGAGAACCTGAGAGCTGGTGTGTTTGCCTGAAGAGAACTCCCCACCTTGGGGAGGGAGCAGAAGACGGGACAGCACCTTTGTCTGTCCAGAGTCAACCTGTATAGGGCCTTGGGCCCTGCCAGCAGGGTACAGGCTCAGCTTCACCCTGAGAGGGTGGATGATCACTCGGGGAGCACGTCCTGGTAGTGAACAGGCATCTCCTATACCCTGGCCGACCACCGTGGCCAGCACAGGGAAGCAAGCAGCCAGGACAGCAAGGACTGGGATGCTGGGGAAACCAGTATCCCCAGCATTAGGAGTAGAAGGTGGGCCTCCAGGGACCCCGCATTCCTAATGAGACACAGCTCCCTCCTCAGTTCTCTTCCAGTCCCCCTGGTGATATCAGAGAAAAGCCTCTGTCTCATACTAGTGTGTCCCTGGCCAACCTTCCTCATCACTGGCAGGAGCAGATCCTGGGCCTCCAGGCTTCAGTCGGCAACAGCCACATTTGAATGACATTGTTTTATCTTCACTGCATTTTTAAAAAGCTTGACTGAGGTGTAACTGACATATGAAAGAACTGCACATATTTAATATGTGCAATGTGGTGAGTCAGAACATACACAAACACCCGCAAATCATCACACTCAAGGTCATAAACATCCATCACCTCCAAAAGGTTCCTCGTTTTGGGGGGCTGTGTCTTGTTCTGTGTGTGCAGTAAGAACATTTAACGAGAGTACTTTCTTAACAATTTTTTTTGACCGAATCTCACTCTGTCACCCAGGTTGGAGTGCAGTGGCACGATCTCAGTTAACTGCAACCACTGCCTCCCGGGTTCAAGCGATTCTTCTGCCTCAGCTTCCCGAGTAGCTGGGACTATAGGCACCTGCCACCGCGCCCGGCTAATTTTGTATTTTTAGTAGAGATGGGGTTTCACCATGTTGGCCAGGCTGCTCTAGAACTCCTGACCTCAAGTGATCTGCCCGCCTTGGCCTCCCAATGTTCTGGGATTACAGGCATGAGCCAACGCGCCCAGCCTACTCTCAAGAATTTTTGTAAGTGCACAATGTATATTATCAACTCTAAGCACTATGTTGAACAGCAGATCTCTAGAATTTATGTTGCATTTGTAATGGTCTGACAAATGACATTACTTTTCACATTTAGCATATCATAGGAAACTTTTAAATAAATCTATTTAAGTAAAATGTCAGTCATTTTGTTTAAAGGTTGAATAAACTACAGACTATAGGTGGTAGTGGCCATGGCGAAAATCGTTAAGACTGTATGTGGTAGAATGAGGACAGGGCACAAATAATGACCCTGAATGAATGAGGTTTGGCAAAGCTCTGTTGGAGGAAGGTTCTGGAACTGGAGGCAAAAGGCCTGATGCAGCTCTTTTCTGCAAAGCCCCCACGGAAGGCCTGATTTCTCTGGGCCTGAGAGTTCATTGTAAGAATGAAACAGGAATGTGGCCTTTGCATTCTGCTGGCAGAATGACCAGCCTGCATTAGGAACTCCATCTATGTCATTTAATTTGAATTTATACCAGTTACTGGGGTCTCGGTAGCTGCTGATTGATAATAGGATGATATTGACAATATGAAGCGAAGTAATACAAACACCAATGTTGAACTGGTCCTCTGGTCTCCAGGGTGGCTGTCAGGCTGACCACCTTCTAGCTGGAAACTTCAGTCACACATGAACACCTTGGGTTGGCGAATTATCTCCCAAGGCACAAGCTGCAACACCAGTCGAGAAATACAAATAACTGTTATATCAGGTATACAAGCACAGAAACCCGACCAATGTCCCTCCCTTGAGTAAAGAATCTGAGGGAGAGGAGATAATGATCTAATCAAAGAAAACCAGCCAACAGCCACACTGTGCAGAAGGAAGCAGGATGCAGAGAGGTCTGTCTGCTTTCTTCTTTCTTGACCCCATAAAGAAAATAAAACACACGTGGGAAATCTAAGCGGGACTACCAAGTAGCCTGCGTTCCAATTAAGGATGTAAATCTAATGCTTTTTGGGTCTGGTATTGAAGAATTTACGATGTTCTGAAGACAAGATGTTGATCATTCCTGTTAATCCCTATTTCCCCCAGGAGAATCCAATGGTCGGTTACAGAACAATGTTCCCTGTTCCAAAGGGTCCTAGTGACTCCACCAAAGGAAAAAAAATGGTTGAAACAACAGGTGGCCTATGGGATTTGCCTTTAATTAAATACTCCAGAAGGCAGGAATTAACTTACGATTTGACCAAAATGAAAGAAGCTCTAGTTTAATTGGATCCACATGATGTGTGCCTTTCTTCTTTTTGTATGAGCCTTCTCTTGGTTTCTGCTGTCTTCGCTTCCTTTTTTTTTTTTTTTTTTTTTTTTGAGACAGAGTCTTACTCTGTCATCCAGGCTGGAGTCTGCACTGCTGGTGCCATCTCGGTTTGCTGCAACTTCCGCCTCTCAGGTTCAAGCAGTTCTCCTGTCTCAGCCTCCCAAAGTGTTGGGATTACAGGCGCATGCCACCACACCCAGCTAATTTTTGTATTTTTGGTAGAGATGGTGTTTCGATATTATGGCCAGGCTGGGATCGAACTCCTGACCTCAGGTGATCTACCTGACTCAGCCTCCCAAAGTGCTGGGATTACAGGCATGACCCACTGTGCCTGGCCTGCTTTCGTCTCTTCTTACCTTTCCTTGTAGGCTTCAGTTTGGGTGCAGTTTCTTCTGGGAGTTCTCCAAGTCTGGTCTCAAAAAGTCCTGTCCAGATCCCTGGTCCTTCTTGGTCCCCTCCAGGACTATAAGCTCTGTGCAGGCAGGGCCAGGGCAAGGACAAGGCCTGCCAGCTTCATGTGCCGGGAGGGGTCCCTGAACTCAACACACTGAACACTTTACATGGGTGTAGTTTGCCTGGGCATAGCGGTTCATGTTTGTAATCCCCAGCACTTCAGGAGGCTGAGGTGGGAGGATTGCTTGAGCCCCAGAGTTTGAAAACATCCTGGGCAACACAGTGATACCCCATCTCCACCAAAAAAGTTTTAAAAAATTACCCAGTCCTGGTGGCACACCTGTAGTCCCAGTTACTCGGGAAGGCTGAGGCAGGAGGATTGCTTCAGTCCTGGAGTTTGAGGCTGGAATGAGCTATAATCGCACCACTGCACTCCAGCCTGGGGAATGGAGCAAGACACTGCTTCTAAACAAAATTAAATTTTTTTTAAAGTATATAGTTTATTGTGTGTTAATTATATAGCTGTGCTTTAGTAAAGCTGAGAAGAGGGCAGGGAAGAGGAGGAGGAGAAGAAAGAAGCCCCTGTTCCACTTCAGGTGGCGAAGCAGACAGTAGGGTCGTGGAATGCCAAACCCCTCCCAGATATGACTCAGTCCTGATGCACTCATCAAATAGACAAATTTCACAGCCCATAGGAGCTGGAGTGTGAGCAAAAGACACAAGCTTTGGAGTCCGCCTGGATTTAGTTTCCAGCTCATTCACTTGTGGGCAAATCTCTCTCCTCTCTTGCTCTCTGCATTCCCCCACCCCCAATGCAGAAGGCACTCAATAAACCTGAAGTGGGCCCACACCCAGCCATGGAGCACAGGGGCCCAGCTGGTGGCTTTGCCCACTGCTTTCATGGGCTCTGCAAGGAAAAGCGTTGATAGAATTTCAGATAAGAATTTCAGATTTTCCAGGCTCCCTAGGAATTGGAGAAGTGGTGGGCGGGGGGTGGCAGGTGGTGGTCTGTAAATGCAGGTGAAGAATCAGCAACATGAGGTGACAACTAGGAAAAGTCTGTCTTCCTGCTGGGGTGACGGCTCCTGTGCCTGCAGCATCCCTCCCTCCCAGCTTCCCGCCACAGCTGAGCATCCTCACCTTTCAGGCGAGGCAGTGGAGGCTTAGAGAGGTTGGGTCATCTCTTGTGGCATGACTGGTGGGGATGGAGACTAGCCCCGGTGGTGAACAGGGCAAAGACAGGAGCCCTGGATGCAGGAGGGCACGTTCCCGCTGCAGAGGCTGTTCTTGGAGAATTTGGTCCCCTAAACCCCACAGACAGGGAAAGGGAGATTTCACTTAAAGGGGCCTGGATAGAGGTGGCTTTCTTAGCTCCTTACATGGAAAATGGGGGTGAGGCTGTCTTCAAGCTAAATACCCTTTTGGGAATGACTAAAGAATCATCACTGTGCCCAAGGGAGTGAGTGACCCTGGAATGGATGTGAGGGAGGCTTGTGATCTCCTCTCTGGAAATGCAGAGCCCCCAGGGAAGCTGGCTCCGTGCCAGGGGAAGCTTGTGTAGGGACCGAGTGAAGTGCCCTGTCCAAGTCTGAGCTCCCTGGTCCCATCTGAAGTCTAGCCAAGCCAGGAACAGTGGCTCTTGAAGGGCTTTTTCAAGTCAAGCTCATTGCCCTGGCTGGGGGCTAGCACAGGGAGCAATAGCAGAGCCTCTGACCACTCACAGGTGGAGGGCACTGGAGGCAGAGCAAAGAGCTGTGCAGAAGAGGACAGCATTCTGTAGACCCCGCTACTGTTCCTGTGGCACGTGGGCCTGTATCCCCAACAGTCACTAGAAAAGCACAGAATGAGCACGTCCTTCCCTAAAGCAAAGAACGCAGCCAGGCAGCTCCACCTTCAAAGCTCACCTTCTCAGGTACCAGCCATGGGCCCCGGGCATGTGAAATTAACTTGCCTGCTTTCCTCATCTGCAAAATGGGATGACAATCACGGCCTTCCTTTCAGCATTGCTGTAAACATGCAAAGAGGCAAGCGCTATAAAATCATGAGCACAGAGCCCATCTCGGGCTAGTGCAGGATGTGCGGTAGATGCTGAAGAAGGGGATCATCTGTATGTTCTGCTTTATGGATCTATTATGCGTTTCCATCCCTTACTTCTCTTACTTCACCTTCCTCATGTTAGTAGATAAATATCATTATACCCATTTTACAGAAGAGGAAATAGAAAGGTTAAATAGCTTGCCTCCAAGCTAATCTTAAGACGAGTGCCCATTCTACAACATTACAACTCTTTTTTCCTTTTTTCCCTTTAGGTTAAATCCAACTTCCACTAATAAGCCCCCTCCCCTTCCAGACCCTCAGCAGCCAGGCTACAGGCCACTAGCTGCATCTTCTCTCAAGGCGAACAAGATCCCTTTCCTTGCTGGTCTGGGCTCCCGGGAGACAGGCAGTCCTGTTGTCTAAGCTCCTGTAGCCACAGGATCTTGAGCACAAGCAACAGTCTTTAATTTTGTACTGAGTGAGTCTTTTGTCTTTAGTCCTATTCCAACTCTTATTAACACAATTAAAATGCATTCCATTGCCTAAGGTGTAAATGTGCTCCCCATGGTGGGGGATTGTCTGTGGAGAGACGCATGGAGAATGAACAGTCTTCTAAGTGGCTTCCAGGCTGCAGCCGAGCGGAAGGCTTGCTTTCATCAGTTGAGATGTTCTTGCCGCATAAATCTCCCGCGACTACTTGGTCTCCGGTAAACACTACGTTGGCATCAAGATCAAGGAAACGGAAGTGCAATGATGAAGTTCGCAAAGATGGGGGCGGCCTGTGTTCCCATGCAAACATCTTGGCTTGGTGCTCTGTAAGTTGGAGAGCTTGATGCTGAATTGCATGAAGAGGCCCACCCTGCTTCAGTTACTACATCAGGATCCAAAAGAACGTCCAGCAGCCCCTGCCTCCCACTCCCCGGTTCCAGCAGACCCATGCATCAGGACAAAAGCGGTCGGCGGCGCTTCCCCCACCTCCGAGCCAAGAATCACCTTAACCTTCTTCGCGTCTGCTCCATTCAGTCTCCACTCTTACATTCTGCCTCCACATTCAAGGCCTGGCTGTGGTCAGAGGTCGCTGAATGAATCATGCTAAACAAGAGCTTTGCTGATGTTTTAGAATTTCTAGGGTGACCTAATTCCCTGTATCTGTTTTTCACAACTTTTCTATTTTTTTTTTCTTCTCCTCTGTTGTTTATAGGAGCAAATCACTGGACGGAGATCAAGCAGTTTATTGTGCCAAGAAACCAGAGAGGCTGCAGAGGCTCAGAGCACCATGGAATAAAGCTTTCTGGCTGCCAGCACCATCCCCCACTGCCCCTGCTGAGGGGCTGCCTTTGGAGCTGGCACACAGGATCCCTGGGGTCAGCACAGGGTGGCCCATGCATGCACCCAGGCCCAACAGGACGCCTGGCTCAGTGCTGGCAACAACTGCCTCCCCAGGAACCCCTCTATGCCCTGGCCTGGCTGCCTCCCCAGCCTCGGCTCCAGTTGCGGGGGCGGTGGGTTCCTTTTGTTTCAGCGTGCAGGTGACCTCATGCTGGTGTCCCATAGAATAAAGAGAACGTGTTCGTGGGAGAAACACTGGCAGGATAAGACTTCCTGCCTTGCACTGTGCTCTTCAGAGAGCATGTTCCTATTTTGAGCTCTTTCTTTCTCACCACTGCCCTGCCCCAGCAGGAAAGGACCTCTGCACGTTCTCACTCTCCAGTTCTGCAGAGGCTGAATCAGAGACTGGAAGGCTAGGGCACCGGTTGTGCTTCTATTTGCTTTTAATGTGAGCTCCAGAAATTTCCAGCCCTCGTATGCCCACTGTCTCCCGTGGCCCTTCTCCTAGATTCCCGCAAGTTAGACAGGGCAGGATTCCTACCCCACCCTGGATGAGGAAAGTGCAATCAAAGCTCTGAAGGACTTGCCCAAGGTCATGGAGCTCATCAGTAGAGCAGTCCAAGCAGAAGCAGATTTTTCTAAGTCTAAAACAAGTGACAATGTAAATCAGAAAGTTTAAATGGCATTCGTTCTTTCCATCACACTTTAAGTGTGGGATTATTTGCAAATCACCTATGGTGACTCTCTATTACTCCTATTTTATCTGTTTGATAGACCCAGATTTTCCTTTGTACATTCCTTGAAGTGAAGCTCTTGGATGAAGCTAGCACCTACTGACTTGGGAATAAAACCTCTTACCAGGTACCTTGTGATTCTAAGTGCCTCTGGCCCATCCAGGTATTCAATGGGTACTGGTACCATAATCGCCACTATCATCATCATCATCATCATCATCACCACCACCACCACCACCATCATTTCATCTCCTACCCCTGTAGACCTATGAGGATAAACTGGCAGAGACTTCAATTAGCCTGTGCAAGGTCACCAGAGGAGAGGCAGGAATGTTGAGGCTCAAACCCATGGCCTCTGCTCACAGTCTCAGCTTTACTCTCTGCCTCGTCCCAAACACACCTTGCTGCTTCTCCCGCTGTGTCTGTGAAGGGAGAGGGAAGGATTAGATTTTACAGGCGAGAAGCACTGAGCCAATGACATGACGATCCTGGATTACCCTACTTAGAGGCGTAGATGGGTTGGAAGCCTAAAATTTTCAGACTAATTTTCAAGAAGCTTCATCCAAGTACTTAGGATGAGCCAATGGCGGAAGAAATATTCAGAAGTAAATCCCCTAGACCTGCTTCTTTAATTTTAATGTACATGCAAATCCCCTAGAGATGGTGTGGGAATGCAGATTCAGATTCAGCACGTCCGGGTGGGGCTGAGGCTCTGCATGGCTAATCAGGGTGATGCAGAAGTTTCTGGTCTGTGTGGACCGCACTTTGAGTAGCAGGGCCCTAGACCACAGGTTTCCTGACTAGATTCCTGGGTTTCCTGAAGATGACTCAGGTGCTGGCCTGGGGGGCTGTGCAAAGGGGTTTCTGAATCAGATTTCTCTTGGAAAAAAGGGTTTATCCTGCTTTGAAAAGAAGTTTGAAAGCCACAACCCTAAATATAATACCCCATGCACTTGGAGGTACTTATTTTAATGTGTGGCCAGAAATTTCTGTCCCCAAAGAGAAATTATTTTATATGCTTTGCTGACTCAGGGGAATCGGTGCCCATATTTGGACAGCTGGCCTTACAGTGACCTCACTGCTATCTAATGGGAAATGTTGAAGGTACTCTACTTAGAAATAATTATATCTACATAGCCTCTGTGTCCTCTCCCCCCAGTCTCTCTCTCTCTCTCTCTGTCTCTCTCATAGATTCTTGCAGAAAAAAAGAACACTTGCTTCTGGAATTCATCAGTTCCAGCTGTTTACTTCCACTGAGGCCAGAAACTTATTTTTTTCCCCTGTGTTTAAGTTTTTTATGGGAGGGAAGGGTAAGAAAGGCTTCCAAGATTGCAATCATGAAAAATTGGTCTATTGAGTGAGAGCTCACCACCAGACCAGAGAAAACAAGATATTGGGGCATTGAACTGGAAGGTCCTGAATATAATCCTGTGTTCTCCCTATGTGCTCTACAAGAAAAGAATTCTGTGATCAAGTGTGTTAGGAAAATGCAGTGTTAAACAAACTTCTCTTCTGTAGGATTTCTTAGAGCCTTTTATGAGATAATACGGTTACAACTCCCTCAAAGGTAATAAGCGTCTGAAGTGTTTCCCAAACTTCCTTAGAGTCCATTTTCATGGAACATCTTGAGGAACTCTGGAAGTTCATGGAATCTGACTTCTGCAAGCAGCTAATCAAACCCCAGCTCTAGAGCACTGGATTCAGACGAGATCGGGCACATTCAGGGTGGTATGACCAAAGACTAGAAGGCCTGATTCAATCCCTAAACCTGGGAAAACACCTTCCTTGTGGGCTGGTTCCCCAAATGATCAGACACCAAGACCTTCCATCTCTGGAATTACAGTTCTAGAAATTTCTAGAAAGTTCTGGAAAGGTTTTGGCTAAGACTTGGACCATCCCTGGGAGTTTGGTGCAGAGGTTGAGCTACAGAGTCACCTCAGTGGCCAAGACTGAGGAATCATCCCACAGTCCTGCAGGTGCATGGTGGGGACTCAGTTTCATTCCCCATGTGTCTCCAGAGTGACCCACAGGGAGTCGTCTACACATGTGGGTTCAGGTGAATGTGGGGAATCAGCAAGGAGGGGTTGCCCCTGTTAGAGGGTATGCAGAGCTCCCAGGAGCCCTCTGCTTGTGTGGGAGGAAGGAGAGCTCATGGGGAAGGGCAATGCATGGATGTTCCATGCAGGCCCAGACTGGGCAAGACCTAGATGTGCATCTAGTCCCCTTCAGCTTCCCTCCTGCCTCAGTCTACCACTTCCCAAACAAGGTAGTGAGATGGCTCTAAGGACACTCCAGGTCTGACCGTCAAAGCCACTAGCACAGCATGTCCTAAGCGTGATGCCATCACATTAGAAGTCTAGGTGCACACACATTTTTTTTTTTAAATTTTAGTGGTTATGTACTTGTTTTACCATTTATAAGAAAACAAAAGTGAATGGTCCCCCGAGCCTCTGCTTTCGCAGATGTTTGTGCTTTGAGGGAGGCCAATGCAGGCAGACCTGGGGCTCCTGGCTATGTTCAGCTACAGAATCATGCCCAGGTGGGAGCAGAGGAGGCAAAAACTGTGAGCAGGTGTGTTACTCTGCTTGGCGTGGCTGTCAAGGCATAGCTGACACTGGGTAATTTACACAGAAAAGAGGTTTATTTAGCTCCTGGTTCAGCAAAGAGTATAAGAAGCATGGTGCTAGGGCTGGGTGCGGTGGCTCACCCCTGTAATCCCAGCACTTTGAGAGGCTGGGGCAAGTGGATCACTTGAGGTCAGGAGTTCAAGAGCAGCCTGGCCAACATGGTGAAGCCCTGTCACTACTCAAAATCCAAAAATTAGCCTGGCATGGTTGCGGGCACCTGTAACTCAGCTACTCGGGAGGCTGAGGCAGAAGAATCACTTGAACCCAGGAGGCAGAGGTTGCAGTGAGCCGAGATCACGCCATTGCACTCCAGCCTGGGTGATAGAGTGAGTGAGACTCCACCTCCAAAAAAAAAAAAAAAAAAGAAGCAGCATGGTACCAGCACCTGCTTCTGGTGAGGCCTCAGGAAGCTTCTACCACTCATGGCAGAAGGGGAAGGGGGAACAGGCATGTCACATGACAGGAGAAGGAGCAAGAGAGACGAAAGGGGAGGTGTCAGGCTCCCTTAAACAGCCAGCCCTCATGTGAACTAATAGAGCGAGAACTCACTCATTACCGTGGGAGGGAGGCATCTGCCCCCATGATCCAAACACCTCCCATCAGGCCTTGCCTCCAGCATCAGGGATCGCATTTCTGCATGAGAACATCCAAACTGTATCAGCAGGTAAAGGAGGACGGAACTTATAGACTCAGGGAAATCCAGAATTCTTGGAAAGTACACCTCCTGACTGCCAGACAGCAGGTCGCTGGGGCTGGGAGATGGAACTGATGGTCCCCCAAAGTGACAGGCCTGCGGACATGTAAGAAAGTCAAAGGATGAAGAACAAATAGGCTGTGCGGAGCTCCCTGCCCAGCCTTCCCATCTGGCTTCTTTCTCCTTGCATTCCAAGGCCTGGATTTAATCCGCTAGATGAGATTATGTTAATACGTCCTGTTCCCAAGTACACCTTTGGCAGAAGCTGTATTTAAACTAAAATGTAAGAGAGAACTCCTTCAGTTAACTCAAAATAGGTCTCCCTTTGACCCCTTAATACTGCAGTTTGACACAAGACTCTGCATACGCAAGTGGCCAGGCTTAAATAATGTAAAACGTTCTATTTTCTGACTATGGCTCCAATCTGGTTTAGGCGAGAGGGCTGTGCACATTTATCACTCTCCTGCAGAGAGTAATAATAGTCCCTGGGACTTGGTGAGGGCTCATTATGTGTCAGGCACTATTCTAAGAACTTGACGTATTAACTCGTTTCTCCCTGGGAGCCAGGGACTTTACTACTCCCATTTTACAGAGAGGCTAAATCACACCCAAGGTCACACAGCCAGTGAGGTGTAGAGCTGGAGTTTCAAATCTTTAACAACTACACTGCCTCCTTGGGGGAAGGTTTAAGACCTGTATCCTTTCTGGTCATATGCTCAGAAAACAAAACAAAACAAAGCAAAAACAAAACACCAGATGTGTGGATTTTCAGTCAAATATTTTTCAGTATGGATTTATGGATTGAGATGACCAAAAAGTTCCCTCTAGAGGCCGGGTGTGGTGGTTCATGCCTGTAATCTCAGCACTTTGGGAGGCCGAGGTGGGTGGATCACCAGGTCAGGAGTTCAAGACCAGCCTGGCCAACATGGTGAAACTCCGTCTCTACTAAAAAAGACAAAAATATTAGCTGGGCGTGGTGGCAGGTGCCTGTAATCCCAGCTACTCAGGACACTGAGGCAGAGAATTGCTTGAACCCGGGAGGTGGAGGTTGCAGTGAGCCGAGATTGTACCACTGCACTCCAGCCTGGGCAACAGAGCAAGACTCCGTCAAAAAACAAACAAACAAAGTTTCCTCTAGAATAACATGGGAATCTAAAAATCTAGAGGACTCTCCAGGTGGCTGGGTTTTAGGTATGTGACGATGGCCCTCAAAAAATGAGACTGAGGCATGTGTCTGTGATCCCTGAGCCCCCCACTGGGGAGAGGGCCGGGAGAGAGGGAGAAGGGAGCTCAGGAGTTGGGAAATCCCTTCTTCAATCTTCATCCTAGGGTTAGATGCTGGAGAGAGAACCAGTCCAAAGCTGTGTCCCGTGAGCAGCCAGGGAACCCCATGCGTGGTACTGGGGTGTTGGAGGGAAGCTCGTTTGACTCGATCCTCAAAGTCAACCCAACCATGGTGCAGAGGGACCCATTTTGTGCAGAATTGCAGTGCTGTGAAGTTCTGGACTGGTCCTTTGAAATCAAGGCAGGCTGTAGAATCCACTCTGCAAGCTCTGGTGTCTGTTCCTTGAGTTACCGATAGTTTCCTGCCACTGGCCCGTGTAGCCCTTGGTCAATAGGCCATGACTAGAGCTACTGGCCTGCAGCCAGTGCTGTCGACAGGAGGAAGTGGGCTGAGGCCGGGCTTCTAAGGCCGTAGGAGCTGATAAGTGGCCAAGCAGGACCTTGCTCATGCAGCCTTGACCCAGAGGCATCCCTGCAGGCTGGCAGATGGAGGGGCTGGCCTGACTGCCCTCGGGACTCACCTGGCCTCCTCTGGCCTCGCCCTCTCTGGGGGGGTCCCCTTCCCTCTGGGTGCTCGAAGTGCTGTTGAATCCAACCTGCTGTCTCCAGCCAACCCGTCTCCTCTCACCTCCTGACATACAACTGTCCACCTGACACCTTCAAACATCACCAATGCACCAGGCCTGCTCACCCAGCAAACTCCCCAGCTCAGCTGATGTAGGCACTGCTTTGCTGACCTCAGCTGCAGAGGTGGCGGAGGAGGAGGGTCAGCTAGGGAAGCCCCAGCTGTGACAGAGACACTTTTTTCTCTTCTCTCTAGATCTCAGGAAAGCTCAGAGAGCCAGGAGCCACCTAGGAAGGTGGCCCTTTTCAAGGAAGAGGGGTGGTTAGTAATTTGCCAGTCACAGACTGGACTAGAGGGGAAAGGCTGGAAACTCCTGAGTGATGGGCAGGTGAGGGGTCCCTTGGCCTCCCCCAGCACAGAGCAGACAGCCACCCTGGTGTCCTCTTGTGTCTCTCTGCAATACAGTGAGCTCCTGAGGGCAGGACCTGGGTCAGCTGAGCTTGGAACCTGGCACAGGGCAGATGCTCGTTAAGGGCTTGCAGGCAAGCTAGGCAATGGCCTCTGGGGACACTTCCTACGCCTGCACTCTTTTAGCAATGAGGAAACACTCTGTAGGGGTGCCTGAGTAGAAGCTGTGGGCTCCCCAGATCTTCTCGCGTTTGGTTGGTTTCTTGGGATCCGCCAGTTCTGTTCGAGGGCAGTCAGCCGCGGCTGCCGCAAGGCTATTCCAGAGCCGCCCCACCGCTCCACCCACTCTGGGTAACCCATGGGCACACCCTGGAAACCAGAAAAACAGTGGAGCCCTGCCGATCCCCGAAGGAAAGAATTACATTGCCACAAGCAATTTGGAAAGGAGCAAGGAGCTTGGAAACTCGGAGCAAGCGGAATCATCTCCTACCGCCCCCCCTTCTGCTCGGCTCAGGGGACATGAGGAAAAAGCTGGATTTGCACATTTCCCCACACTCAGCCCCAACAGGTGATCCCAGTTGTCTCTCCCTCCGGAGGAGACCCCTTCCCCTTCACAGCTCCCTTGCAGCTCTCTTTTTTCCTGCTGACTTGCAGCTTTAAGGGGTTGGAGTCCGATTCTGAAGCTTGAAGCCTGGGCCACTTTTCCACATGGTGCTTGGCATTGCCGGGGACCAGAACTGTAAGCGCCCGGAGTTGTGTGAACCTGCACAGTCTCTGCCCAGCTGCCCAGAGTCCATCCCAGCCTTTCTCTCGGGTTTCCTCCCTTCGTGGTCCCAGGCTTTTTCCCCAAAATGAGAGCAGTCCCCAGCTTAGAATCCCAGAGACCTCCAAAGCCATGAGGAACTGCTCCATTTTGCATGACAGCTAGTTAGCGAACAGATCACTGGAAAACTCAACTACATTTCAAGCAAGCAAGTTGGAAAGAATGTCTAGCTTCACTGGGATTTAATATGACAGGTTTCTGGCTCTGTGAACTTGGATAAGATTAACTCTTCATTCTTAAGGAGAGAAAAAAACCCCAGCTCTCTGCAATATCAGTTTAGGGGGAAGATGTGCTGCTTTGAAAGCATCGAAGGCAGTCCGATTTGCACGCCCCCTCTTTCTGGGGCTGCATAATTTCTGTGTCTGATAATATGTTTGCTATACCTCGTCTCTGCCAGGGACACATACAGTAAATTGTCAGCTCAAACCATGTAATCTCTTAACCGTAAGGTTCCAACATCTGTTGGCCAGTTGTTGCATGGCTGAATCATTAACATGGCTTCTAATTTTACTCTTTGAATTTAACATAAAACGTTTTAATGAGTATATGTAATTCATACTTTCCAACTTCAGAGAGTCCTGAAAGAGAAACCTATGCTTTTATAACCCAAGCCTCTGAAGTAAACAGTTTTATTTTTAAATCCCATTTCCTCCCCCGTTCCCCTTACACAAATGCATTATAAAACAGACCCATTGGACGTTATCTCCCTTTCCAAAAAAAAAGTGCATTCAAACATTTGTCTAGGTTTCGGTGAAGAGTCCCCTAAGCTTTGTGCTCATAGGATATGTCAAATGGGCCCATTCTTCATCTGGAGATTAGATAAGGCTGTGAGACCCCATTCCTCCGTCTGTAAAAACAAATTGAAAACTGGCATAAGAAAGACAATCCCTGAGTCATGCTGGGAAAATTCGGTTTTAAAACTTGCTTTCACTCTCATGCCTGTTTTTACTGAAATGAGATGGATTTAGTCATGGTTCGTTCCTGCCAACTGAGTTCACTTTTCCCATTTCCCCCTTCTCTGGGTATACCTTCAACCTCCAGCCTCGAAAGTGACTGCGTTTGATTAAATGCAATTTTGGATTGACCTTTTTATTCAGAGACATGCCTCTATTACTATATTTTGAGGTACTTTTTTAGGAACAGACTCCAACAGGCCAGAGCAGAAATGTTCAATCCGATAACGTGTGTGACTGATAAAGCCTCCCTCTAACAACCCCTTGCTATAGCTGTGTTTATCATTCACCAACTCCTGGAGAATTTCAGAAGGAATCCCATGTTAGCATCTGCTTCCTGCTGGGGAATCTCCTTTATTTCTATTTTTTTATTTTTATAGAGACAGCATTTCACTCTAAGCTGGAGTGCAGTGGCATGATCACAGCTCACTGCAGCCTCGAACTCCTGGTCTCAAGTGATTCCCCCACCTCAGCCTCCTGAGTAGCTGGGACTACGGGTGTGCATCACTACATCTGGCTAGTTTTTAAAATTTTTTGTAGAGATGGGGGTCTCACTATATTGCCCAGGCTGGTCTCAAACTCCTGGGCTCAAGTGATCTTCCCGTGTCTTGGCCTCCCAAAGCACTGGGTTTACAGGTATGAGCCACCATGCCCAGCCCATGACACTTTCAAAGCAAAAGGCCTGGAACTAACCTTGCTAGTGTGACTTCTTAACTCCTGTTGGAAGTCTCTCGCCTAAGACACCTTCAACAGCGACGTCCCTGAAGCATGACCAGAGTGAAATGCCTTTTGCTTGTGACAGGAGATTAAAGACACAGCTTCCCTTTGAATCTGTCAAGTTCAGGCAAGTTCAGAAGCAAGATCACAACACAGCATTTAGTGTGTGGCCAGAGATAAGGCGAGGCTGGACTTGACCCCAGTCAAGATAAGGCTCCTCCGTGAATTGGTGGCTTTGTAGTCAGTGCTACCAGTGACAGGGGTACTTTCTGGAGTGTTACGAGTGGCATGGGTACCTTAGGAGCGAAGCAGAAGAGAAGCGCTACCTCCTCAGCTCTCGCCTAGCCAGGAAAGAAAAATGACAAGCAAGTAAATTGGGTGCCCATGGCAGTAAAATTATCCTACCAAAAAGCTGAAGAAACTTTTCTGGATATTTTAGGGGAACTAGGGATTTACTACGAATCTATAATTATTGGGGGACAGCACTTGTAAAACATAATTTTGGAGCTAGGGGCTAGCGAGGGGGCGGGGCTCCAGCAGGGGTTGGGTGATGGAACTGGGGAGGAATTTAGAGATGATCTAGTCCAGAGGTTTGCTTTTAAGATGAGGAAATGGAGTGTGCATGAGACGTGTCACCCCCAGCAACTTTCCGTGTCAGAAATTCTCTAAAGAAGATTGGGCCGGGCGCGGTGGCTCACGCCTGTAACCCCAGCACTTTGGGAGGCTGAGGCGGGCGGATCACGAGGTCAGGAGATGGAGACCATCCTGGCTAACATGGTGAAACCCCGTCTCTACTAAAAATACAAAAAAATTAGCTGGGCGTGGTGGCGGGCGCCTGTAGTCCCAGCTACTCGGGAGGCTGAGGCAGGAGAATGGCGTGAACCCAGGAGGTGGAGCTTGCTGTGAGCTGAGATCGCACCACTGCACTCCAGCCTGGGCGACAGAGCGAGACTCCGTCTAAAAAAAAAAAAAAAAAGGAAGAAGATTGAGGGAGAGAAGAGAAGAAACAGGGTAGCCACAGGGGAAGGAGGAAGAGGGATTCAGAGAGGGGGCCAGGAGGAGAGAGGGGGGCAGGTGGGGAGAGAGGAACGAGCCAGGGATGCCGGCTGGGAGGGAAGGAGCCACTCCCACCCTCTGCAATCCATGGGCAAGCTTCAAGGTGGTGTGGGTTATTTCAGTTCTGTCGTTCCTGAGCTCTTTCCCCATCCCTGCCTGGTGGCAGCGCAGGCTTCCTCAGGAGGAGTTCTGTCTCCCTCCAGAGGAGCAGGCCTAATGCAGAAGCTAGAGCAGCGCATGTTTCAACAGAACACAAAAGCAAATCTCTGTGGAGATTGTACATGCACAACGACACAGCCCATAAACTGCTCCAGTGCCCTCCCTGCTGAAGGTATAAAGCCCCATCCTTGGAACAATTCACGTTTTTAAATAAACCCACGTTGGGTGCCACTGTGGCCATCTGTTGCAACCTCTGTGCTGTCCTCCCTGCTCTGCGGGACTCCTCAGCCACCCTCTGGTCCTGCTGGCCTCTCAGGGCTGGCCGGTGTGGGTGCAGGGCTTCTCAGGGCAGGAGGAGCAAACAGTGGGTCCAGAAGGGGCCGCGGCGCTCATCACACTAGGAGGGTCCTGGGAGGCGCCGGTGGCATCCACACCAAGCCAGATAATGGAGTCCCCCTCACTCTGTACACCCATTGCCCCTTCTGAATCCCTCCAAGGGTGGCATTGACAAAAGGGTGACAGATGGATACTGGAAGGAAAGAGAATGCAAAGGAAAAAGACGATCTCTCCACCCAGATGACCACAGGCACCTCAACCTCATCATGTCACAGGCACTCTTGCCAGCCTGCTCCTTGCCCAGTAGCCTCTCGGATTGCGGGTCTTTGTTAATGGTGTCACTATCTGCATGGCTGGATATGGGGAAGTGGGACCCCTTTCCTTCCTCTCCTTAATTCCTGAAATTCAGCTGTCCCCAGGCCCTACCGAATCCACCTTCAACCCTTCCCACCTGTGTGTCCTTTTTGGTGTGCATGGCCCACGCCCAGGAATTGTTAATCGACAATGTGTCCAATTCACCTCTCAGTTTAGGCCTCTGTCATTTCTGGCTTGGACTAAAGTAGCTGCCTCCTAAAAGCTTTCCTTGCCTTTGATGATCCAACCTTAACATTGTCAAGGGCAAACAAACAAATTAATATATTTTGGGGTCAAAATATATTTTGGAACTGGAAAACTTTAAAAATCACAGAAGCGCAGGCCGAGTAGATCCAAGTCTCTGAGGTGGGACCAGGCTTAGTGTTTTGAAAGCTCCCCCGGAGATCCCCGTGTGCTTGCTGAGGGCCTGTGCTTGGAGCTGTCTTCAGAGCCTGCCTGCTGACCCAGACCCCAGGACCTCATGTACTTAGCTGCTGCTAACATGGGTGTTTAATTTCATTGATTGATCTTTTATTTCAATAGCTTTTGGGGTACAGGTGGGTTTTGGTTACATGAATGAATTTACAGTGGTGAAGTCTGAGATTTTAGTGCAGCTATCACCCATATAGTGTACATCATACCCAACAGGAAGTTTTTATCCCTCCCCTCCACCTCCGCCTGCTTCTGAGCCTCCAATGTCCATTATGTCACTGTATGCCCCTGTGTACCCAGCGCTTAGCTCCCACTTAAAAGTGAGAATATGCGGTATTTGGTTTTCCACTCCTGAGTTACTTCTCTTAGAATAAGGGCCTCCAGCTCCATCTAAGTTGCTGCAAAAGACATTACTTCGTTCATTTTTATGGCTGAGTAGTGTTCCATGGTGTATATACACCACATTTTCCTGATCCACCATTGAGCACTTAGGTGGGTTCAATATCTTCACAATGGTGAACTGTGCTGTGGGTGCTTTTGACCAGGGATCGACGGTGAACGTGCACTGCATGTTTGTGCGCATTTGTGTCTTTATGTGTGAAGGAGTGGTGTGGAACAAGGAATGAGGTCCGCACCTGCAGTTAGGAAACCTGCATTCTAGACCTGGCTGTGTGAACAAGGGCAGGAAAGATGAACTCCTCTTGCAGGAAATCTGTGTTAGATCCAAGAAGGCAGGAGGACACGTAGGGGACTGTGCTATTGGAAAGGAGCTCTGGTTGCGTCTGTTCGGCCTGTCTTCCTTGAGGGAGCCCAAGCCCTCTCTCCATAGTGTGTATGTTCCCGTTGGCTTTGAGTGGGGCTCTCTTTGTTCTAGTGAACAAAGTTTGAGTGAACCCAGGGTGGGCCTGTGACCTAGACTTGGACAAGAATGGGCACACCACCTGAACTCATGATCACCAACCCCATGTCCTCCCTAGAACTTTGCTGGCCACTGGGGATGCCATCTCCCCTTCTGTGTAGTTGTGAGATACAGGACATGCTTGGCACCGCCAGCATCCATCCCATCTCTGCATGCAGAGTCTGCTTGGAGAATAGACCTAACACAGCCCAAACTTTGTCCCAAAGACGTTTGGAACAAGAGATGGGACCTTGATAACATCGTTTGAGTGTGTAGAGGCAGTTGCCTAAACATTTTGGGTGGGGTGGACCAACCTCTTGCCCACCCCTACATTACTTTTGGCTTGAGATGGGCTGAATTGGTTTGTTGTCATTGATAACCTGTGTGGACTGATACACTGATCCTTCTTAAGAAGCTCATGGCAAGAGAGATCCCTTTATTTCTAGCCATGGGCAAATGATGACAGTCCCTTAAAAGATGCCAAAACAGACCACTGGGAAGGAGATTGAGATAAACAACTGTACATTACATCAGCCAGTGCAGGATGAGACAGAATCTGGAGTTAGGATCAGTGAGCAAATGGAAAACCTGGAAAGGAGGGATGGTGTCTAACTGGAGTGAGGAATGATGGAGTGGAGACAATATGGCAGCATTGAAAGAGGCAATATGGCGGCATTGAATAAGGCAATATGGCAGTATTGAAAGAGGCAATATGGCAGCATTGAAAGAGGTAGTAAAGAGATACTTTATTCTGACCTTTTAAATTGTGCATTACTTGTGGCTCCTGGGTTGATGGTTTAGGTCTGGGGATGATTATAAGAGAGAATTTTCCTTTTCTAAATATCTGCTGGTGACCCGTTTTCTGTCCTTTCCCATTCTGCCACTTTAATCTCAGATATCACGTAAAGCCTTATCTTCTGGTTAACAAGCACTTTCTGAGCACCTCCTCTGTACCAAGTTCAAAACCAGGTCACCAAGATGCAAAAAATGCATTTCCCGAAGGAGCTCATTGTCTTGCAGAAGAGGTCAACACACAAATGGCAACCATGACAAAGGACCCTAACTAAGCACAAGTCAATGTTTAAATAAATACACAGGCCAGTGTGGTGGTTCATGTCTGTAATCCCAGCACTTTGGGAGGCCGAGGCAGATGGATCACCTGAGGTCAGGAGTTTGAGACCAGCCTGGCCAATACGGTGAAACCCCATCTCTACTAAAAATACAAAAATTAGCCTGGCATGTTGGCACACACCTGTAATCCCAGATACTCAGGAGGCTGAGGCAGGAGAATCACTTGAACCCGGGAGGCGGAGGTTGCAGTGAGCCAAGATCACGCCATTGCACTCCAGCCTGGGCAACAAGAGTAAAACTCTGTCTGAAAAATAAATAAATACACAGAGAAACACAGAAAACTTACTTCAAAGTGTAGTCATCAAAAATGTAAATTGCACTACTCTAGAAAATTACTCAGGAAAGCTCAGCATTGTGCAGAACCAGCAGGAAGAGGACATTTCCCAGCTCCGTGATGCAAACAAGGAGCTGTTCCTACGCTGTAGTGCATCATCATAGGTTCACTGAGATTGCAACTGGAAGCTGGTAGGTCACTTTGCAAACACCTGCCTCCCCTTCTCACTCCCCACACCAGGTCATGGCAGGGTGCAAGCCCCTGAGGAGGGATGGATGAACAGATGATGACCTGGGAAAAAGACATGCAGGCCAATTTAGAGTTGTGTGTCTGTGATGCTGAGTAACTTCAGGTCAGGTGGCAGTGGGAGAAGGCAAGGAGGACATGTCCCCAGGTGGCAAGAACACAGTGACAGAGGCCTCTCAAACCCTGGTCAGGCTTTCCATCCCAAGATCCCTTCCCTGGCCCCTGCCTGCTTGGAGACTTAGACTTTGGAAACAGCTGCAGACCAGCAAGTATGTGGCATCAAGAGAGGGCGTTTTTGTTGGGGAGGCTTCACTATAATAACAGGCATATCTGTACAATGGGCTCTTGGGTTTGACTCTAGTAACAACTACGTAACCTCTCAGTGCTTCAGTTTCCTCATCTGTAAAGTGAACATAATAATAATAGCTACCTCCTTATAACTCCAAGAGACGTAGTGAGATGAAAGGAGTTACCATACACAAAAAGCTTAGTCCTGTGCTCAGCACACGTGAAGTGCTAACCAAGTTCTCTATAATGACCTCTGGGGCGCTCTTGGACCATGCAGAGTAATGACCACCCTCTTCTATTTTTGTTGTTGCTTGTTTTTGAGACAGAGTCTTGCTCTGTTACCCAGGCTGGAGTGGTTCAATCATAGCTCATTGCAGCCTGAAACTCCTAGGCTCAAGTGATCCTCCTACTTCAGCCTCCCAAGTAGCACCGACTACGGGTGCGTGGCACCACACCCAGCTAGTTTTTAATTTTTCTGTAGAGATAGGCTCGTGCTATGTTACCCAGGTTGGTCTCAAACTTCTGGCTTCAAGCGATCTCCCACTTCAGCCTCCCAAAGTGCTGAGATTACAGGTGTGATCCACGCCCAGCCACCTTCATCTAGTATGAAGGGTGCGATGTGGTCATCCATTGTGAGCAAGAGTAGTCACTACATGTGCATTTGTGATGGCCACTCTGGACACTGGCCAAAGTGGGTGATTCCCTTCGTGTTTGTAAAAAAGCACTGAAATACCAACACCAAATGGTTAAACAAACCCAGATTGTTGTTGGGGATTTTGACAGAGAAAGGATTAAATCACTTTCAAGGGCCTTGGCTTCATACCAACATTATTTACTCAGCTGAGAACTGCCTTTCAACACCAGCCAGTGAGGAAGCCAGGCTGAGCGCCGGGGAGGCGCCAGGGGAAGAGAGGGGGCCGACACGGATGCAATGCACAGCCACGGCGAGGTTCTCGGAGGGGTCTCTTACCCGGCCAGCCCTCTAATTGGGGCATGAGAGATGGGGGGCTTCACTTGTATTCTGTACCTCATCAGGCACATAATCAGCAGCCAATGTTGCTCTTGGGCAGCAGAGGCTTCCACCTGCTTACTTTTTCCAAATAGTTAATAGTGATTATTACGATTTAAATACTTT
Organism: Macaca fascicularis; assembly: GCF_037993035.2. Lineage (NCBI taxonomy): Eukaryota > Metazoa > Chordata > Mammalia > Primates > Cercopithecidae > Macaca > Macaca fascicularis. Next base: position 31,600,121 of record NC_088383.1, read on the forward strand.
TCTTGCATCCCCAACAACTGAAGTGCAAATGTGTTAAGAAATGTTCTGGTGCCAGATCCCTGAGTTTCCAAAGAGGCTGAATGCGCTTCTTTTCATATGTGAAGCCAAAACATATGGAACTGGACGATTCTTTCTGCAAACTTGATAACATGCCCACCGTGGATGGACTTGCCCATGGTGTGTCTCCGTGAGCCTGGTCCAAGGACAGTTGTCACGGTACAGGCTCTACCACCCGTACATCAGTGACCCTGCAGATGTGACAGCCTGCAGGGAGCCTCCACAGTGCAACCTCGATGGTACTAAAGTGACAGGGGTGTGGCTGCGCCAAGCATTCAGTCCGGTTCATTATTCATCAGACTGTTAGTGGAGCTCACGTTGGGTGTTTCCTCTCAGCTCTTAAGAGGAGATAGTAAAATGTGAGGCTTTAATTTTTAGGAAAGATAGAGGAGCCCCAGAAAAACACAAAGTACCCTAGGATTATTGCCAGGGTTCACTGAGTACTGACTGTGGCCTTGAATGGTGTTTAGAGCTGGATATCCAAAGCTGAAACAGCCTTCACTCCTTGCCTTCAAGGAACTTGTAGTCTGTGGCACTAATAAATAATCTCAGCCAGAATGAGCACTGCTGGAAGGAGAGAAAAAAGCGTAACAAGTGTGGGGTGCCTGCCAAGGGCTGGGTTTCTCTCATCTCCCCCCACAACAAACTCTGACTAGTGCAGCCTCACCCCAGCCTATGTGAAAAAGTGGAGGTGTACGAAGGAGAATCACTCCCAGTTCACATGGATAGTAAGTGGCAGAGCCAGAATGCAAATCCAGATCTGTCTGTCTGTCTCCTGGGCCAGTCAGCCTTGCACAGGAGTCAGGGTTCCCAGAGCAAGGGGAGACGGACTCCCTATCTAGGGAAGTTGGGGAAAGCCACAAAGAGAGGGTGATGGTTAAACTGCAACATGAACCGATTCCCTGTCTCCAGATTCCTTTCCACTCATTTCCCATCTCCTGGAGTCATAGTGGTCGCCCTCGGAGAAGGCGCTGGAGCACACGCCAATGGCCTGGTCTTGGATACTGAGGGACGCTGCTAGACAGGTGAGGTGCAAGACATGCTCCTTAAAAGATCCATCCCTTCAGCCCAGAAAGAAAGGAAAGGCCATGAAACCTGGGCTTAAGCTCTGGAGAAGGAGGTTGGTGGCTGCTGGCTGGGCTGCTAGGCAGGGGAGATGAGGAGGGGTGACCCTCGTCGCCATGACTGCATTTCTGGGCACAGCAGATGTGTCAATCCAGAGATTCTGAAAATGATCAACAGCGTGTGCAAAGGGGTAAGGGCTTTCTTGCAGCTCTGACAAATGATTCTTGAGGGATATGGATCGGAGCATAATAAATTCCACACAGATCACTCTGATCCATATAAGGCAACTGCCATCATCCTGGTGGACAACATCTCTCCTGTGGGTGCTGAAATGTGCCAGGTGCTTTTCATGGCTCTTGACTGTGTTTTCCAGGCCTTAGCCATGGAGGACACTCAGCTAATTGGTTGCCTGAGCCCCTGAATGAGAAAATGGCATTTTTCCATGAGGAGCTGTCAGCACCTGAGAGAAGATGGAACACCCAGGTGGGTCACAGGGTGACTGCCTGCCAATAGCATCCTCTAGCAAGGATGGTGCAAGCTGCTTCCTTTGGTGGGCAAATGCCACCCAGGGTAGGGAGCGGTGGTACAGACCGAGTGACTAATGAGGAGAAACAAGCCAAAAAAAAAAAAAAACCCGCTCCAAGAAGGTGACATTGGGGTTCACTGTCCTGGGCTTTAGCTCAGTGTCTTCTGAATGTCAACCAAAAATTAAAAAATAAGATAGCAAGCAGATATCCACCAGCACACAGAGCTACTAAACATGACTCACCTTTAGAATGCAACTCTAGAGCATGTCCCATTTGAAGACTCTGTTGGTAGTTATCTGTGAGAGCAACAAAATATCTGGCCTGATGTTTGATGTTGAGAGCCCCAGAAGGAACAGAACAAGTCCATATTGGAAACGCATTTGAGGTCTGCCCTTAAAATTCCGTAAGGGAGGCCCCCCTCGAAGGGTCTTCTTCGGTGGCGTTTCTGAAATGACCCAGTGGTCTGTTTCTCCCATCTTTCACCTTCAGTATTAATAACAGTACCATTCCTATCTGAAATGTCTTTTATAATTGTGTAATTACACACCTCATTTATCCAATTGTTAAGCCAAGAGACTGATTAAATATTAACAACTGCTTGGTTCTCGCGGTGTCATTAGTTGGAACACAACCCTGTAATCTCAGGTAACACACGATGGTAATTATCCTTCACATTCACACTTAGCTGAAAACCCGGAGCAGTCAATCCAGATAAGGTTGCCCAGTTGAAAATGCATTGCCTTTAAATCCTGTTTTATCTCCGCGGTCTCAGAGCAAGGTGCATTTCAGACCAGTTCAGGGGTTTTGAGAGTAAACCTGTCGTGACGGGGTGATGGCTGAGGGAGGGAGGCAGGGCAGGCATAACAAACAGCTCAATTCCCACGCATGCAGCCCTCTCCAGTCATAAATCTGACGGGGCTTCAGAAGTTATAATGGAATTTTTACCCGAAGCACCAAGATGGAGAATCTGGTTTAGCTCAAGCATCCCTTACATTCGAGAAGAGTACTGAGTGGAGCAGCATTTGCCTTTGTTATTTCCCTGGGTGGAGGAGGCGGGAGGGGCGTTTGCAAACCTAGCGGCCTCTGGCTCTGGCCATCAGCGCCTCTGCCTGAACCCGCCTAGGGCTGAGCCCATTGCAGGGCTTGGGGAGGGTCCCTCCTTCCAAACTGGTCTTTTCCTTTCAAGCCATCCCAGCTCTCTTCCAGGCAGAGACCCCCCAACATCTCTAACCATTTTTCTTTCTCTTTCACAGCCTCTGGCACCTCCCATCACATTCCCGCTGGCCCTGGGAGCTCTGGACACTGAAATTCTCAATGGTGCCTGCTCTCAGGCCTCAAGGCCTCTGCCTGGGTGGTGCCCCTGCTGGGGACGCCACTGTGGCCAGCAAGTTTGGACAGAATGGAGCTGGTTGATAAAGAGCCTCGGGTCTCGGGTCAGCCTGGGATCTCTAGGCTGGGAGGCCTGGGCCACTCCCACATTTTAAGATGCTGTGGTCTGGAAGCACAAAGCCAGAGCAAGGCCAGGCACTCCCCACGTGCCTAGGGCACCTGTGCAGGCACTGGCTTCCCCAACTTTCCTTCCCCATCCATTTGCTGAACTTTGGGGAAATGTCTACAAGGATTTGTGCTCATCTTAAAAATATGTGAGTATGTTAACAGATGTTGATGTGAACAGCAAACGGAGAAAGAAGAGTTGTTGATTCTGGGGAACAAACCTCCAAGCAGGGTGGGAGCCTGGATGTCAGGGCATGAATGCAGGGTCCACGGGCTCCTTCGGATTTCATCACAATGGTCTCTGACACTAAAACCTGAAGTTGGATTGCTTTATACATTAAGAATAAAAGATGTTGGCCTCTATATTACCTATCAAAGATCTCTTATTTTAGGTCAAAGAGGAAAATGCAAAATCTCCTGAGTAAGAAAAATAAATCTGCATAGCAAATTCGGGGTTTGCATGTATTTCTGAGCAGGGAAGAGCTGTTTAAAATCCTCCAGAGCAAACAGGCTGGCACCAGTCCTCCTGGGAAGAACAGTTTTCTTTTGGTAACTCATTTGCTAGATCCTAATTTACTGTAGGTTTTGGTGGTGGTGGTTGTTTACTTAATAAAAATAAAAAGTCAGATGGAGCAAAATGACACAACATTCAATTCTCTACAGAAGAAACTCAGGACAATAACATTGTTTCTCTGCATCATCTGGGGAATCATTCAAACTAACTTTAAACATACAGAGACTTGGTCAATGACTCCTGCTTGCTAATTTCTTATTTGATGGCTTACCTAAGGATATGCTCCGGCTTTTCATCAGCCCAAAGGCTAATTTTGTTGGAAGCCTTTCTCCCCTTCTGACGTTTAAGAATACAATAGTTTCATTTTTCTGCTCCACAACTTCCTAGCTATCCACCTCTTTCTGACCATCAGTCTCAGATTCTTATGCCCGTAGGCAGGGCTTCCAGACCAGGACCAGGCCACCCTGATGCTGAGTAATCGTTGCAGCTCAGAATTACCCACTGTGGCCCCTGCCTTTGTGGATTTATCATTTTCTTCCCTATTATGCGCCTGTACCTACAGAATACTCTTCACAGCTGGCAGCAGGCAGGCAGTGCCCAGGGGCGCTGAGCCCCAGAGACCTGACAAGCCTGTTTGAGCCATGCCTGAAAAATGTGGCTCATCCTCAGGCTGCAGTGGGGAAAATGGAAGAGTTTAATTGGTTCTGACTTCAGGATTCAGATCACAGTTTTCCCTGGAGGTGTGCATTGCAGGAAACAATATTACCAAAGCCAGGTCCTTTCTAAACGGCTGAAATTAATCAAGTTCCATGATCATTTGTAATGGGAAAACAGAAGAGAGCATTCGAACATTTAATTACAATATTTTGTAATTGTTAAATCACCAGTGACATTACAAAAATGCTCTTGGTGAGCAGATACGTGATGTATTTCTGTTGAGAAGGCAGAAATACTCAGCAGAAATGAAGCAATTGTAGTTATCTTTTCTCCTTCTTTATCTTCCCCTAAAGGGAACAATTCAAATACATCATTTGACTTGATTGTTTTTAATTACATTGTAAACATTTGAAAAAAAAAATCTGGGATAAAGATGAACACACAAGTCAGTTGGTAATAAAAACGCAGGCTCCAATTCTTCTTGGATGACAGATGAAATGAGTTTAATATATTCTTGTTTTGGGGAAAGCATGAACATTTAAAACTGCAAACAACTGAATTCAATTAGCAGGCCTTCTTCAAAATGGCTTGGAGAACTGGAGGGCAAGGAACTCCTATTTTCCGCCCATTGTAGAACTAGGGGGAGTATGACAGTTCATGGCTGGTATGAATTGGTGGAGAAACAATGTAAAATTGGTCCCCGTGTTTTTCCATACAGCCATATCTGGCAAGCAGATCTACTGAGAGATTCATCTGCTAGTGTTTTCAATCCCTCACCTCACATAAGCGCTTAATTCATCAGAAAGATATAAAAGCAGAGAAAATACATTCAGTGTTGAAAGATGGACTGCTAACTGCATTGCTTTCAAATGCAAGTAAATCCCAACGGTAAAGTCCAATTCCAAATTTTCCTCCACTAATAAATCACAATTGGCAATTGTCGCTGGGCCCCACGCACGGCTTACCTGCCTAGAGAGGCACTCCCTGCGAGAAACCCGTCCTGTGCTAGCTTTCTGAGGTAGTGGAGGTTTTGATTTTGGAGAAGAGAATATCTGTTCATTTGACAGAAGAGGGTGTTTGCTGTGGTGTTCAAGGCATATATATTTTTGGTCTCTTAGCACAGACATGACTTTTACAGCCCTGGAAACTCATAAATAACACAGTTCACACATTTAATTGCTTTGACCAGTTTGGTAGGAAGAGCAGGAAACTGACCTGAACAGGAATCCCGTTGTCCCCTGAGCCACACACCCGGTCTGATCTTTCCTTTGTTTTAGTTGTTAATCATGTTCTGTGAAAGAAACAGTGCACGCTGACCCTCGACACCAAGGAGCACGATTCACTCCGACAATTAGAACCTTAGTAGTTTCTGCAACCTTGAGAGTGCAAGGACTGCAACAGAGACCATCGGGGGAGAACCGTCGCCCATGCCGTGTTTTCAGGAGAACTGAACTGCATGTGATTGGACAGCAAGAGAGTGGGCAAGCCAGGGACAGCCACCACAGTTAAAGTACTGTGGGCCATGCCTTTGTGCCCCACTCACCCATGGAACTTGTCTGGACTGAGCCAGAGCCTGGAGAGGTGGCGCGGCTGTTCCCTGAGTGGGGTCCCCCTACCTTTCACTCAGGGAATGTTTAATGTTTTCCTTTTACAGTTTCATTCTTCAGCCTCCCTCTCTCCTAATGATGAATCCTGTAAACTTCTGCTTTGCCTATGTTCTGCAAGAAACCATGTTACTGTGTACTTTGAAGACATTACTCTGTAGCAGGAGGCAGGGTGGGAGGTGCTCTGGGGAATGAGAGCAGGCGTTGGGTGGGAGAAACTGACACCAACTGGAGGAGACAGCCCCAGGCGGGGGATCCAGCTGCAGAGAGCTCGCCCCAAAGCGATGAAGGTTGCATGGAGCTTGCAGGCTGCTGGGGGAGGAATGTGGTCACAGGGCCTTCTCACCAAGCTCCTGTGGAGCTTAATTTTGGGCAGAAAAAGAGGGTAAACAAGGAACAAAAGGTTGTTGTAAGAAATTGAGGGCTACCTCCAAGTTTGGGGCCCAATAAAAAAACTGTCCCGGTTTGAAGGGGAGGACTCGGCCCCATGTGATTGAAGTGGAGAACAGCTGGGACCTCCAAGGGCCTGGGGCCTCCTAGGGAATGGGAAATGACAACACAAGTAAGCAAATGAACTGGGGACATGGGAGAGGTGAGGTGGCAGAGTGGGGCCAGGGTAGCCCCGTCTCCAGAGGAGAAAGCTGGCAGGACTGGGCTGGGAGCACAAAAGTGGACAGCTCCAAGGTGAGACCTCGGCACAAGAGGACTGCCATTTTCAGCCCTATTCCCTGGGCGACTCACATTCAGGATGGTGTGGCCGGTAGGGCTGTGGTTGCACCATAAATATTAGTTTAAAATCGGGGGAAATAAGATAGCCCTTGGAGTGGGTGGGGGGAGATTTTCTTCATGCTTCAGGGACAACTGACTTTTCAGCGGTTGCCCATCTTTTCTGTCTTATTTTAATCGTCTTCTAGAAGAATTGTCCATTTAAGACATTTTCACAATGCTGTTGATGAATCTGACAGAAAATATTGGGATGATCTAAGAAGCTTGCTCCTGGTGTACTGGCACCAATGTCAGCCTGCACTTAGTAGAAAATTGGCAGGTATTAGCTAATGATTGGATGTGATTCAGAATGCAGTGCTTCAGAGTGAAAGGTTTAATTCAAACCTCACAATGTGCCAGAGCCTGCTCCTTTACCTAGGACTAATGTGGTCCCTGCAAATCACACCTCCCAGCCACTTCATGTAGAAAGAGAGCAGCCAGCCTGTTTTCCTGAAAGGTAGTCAGTCTCACATAAGGAGAACGAGCTCTCTCATCTACACCTCTATCTGCTTTGCCACCAACTGAAATTCAGCGGTTTCTTTCCTAAGTTAAAAGAATATTAATGCTGGAGTAGCTTAGGGTCTTGCCGAACATATTATAAGTTCCTTGTACTACGAGAAGGCCTTTTGCTATTTCTGAATCAATTACCTGCGACACTGACAGCCCTGCAGCCCAACACACTCTCCTTATCCCTGGAAAAGAGCAAACTTAGGGTTGCAGCAGCATGATTTCCTATCTACTGTCTCAACCCTTTAGCAAATCGCTCAGTTTTAGGGCTCTGGGCTTTGTCTTCTGGGATTGTCAACAAGGAGGCCAATTAGTGTCCATTATAGCAATGGATTTTGTGATGTGGAAATTTCCCCAATTGTGACTGGGCTGAAATCCCCAATTAATCCCACAGGACCCAGGAAAGCATTTGAGTTCTTTGTGATAATTGCCTAAGCTTGCTCTCTTCAGCAATAAAGGCCCTCGGAGTTATAACAATTATTATTACTATAATTATTATTTCCCATATAAGACGATGAACGTTTGAGGTAGTATTTCAGCACACTGATGAAAATCAAAGCAAAATGAAAACATTCAATTATTTGTTAATACCTGCCAATTTCCTTCTCCCGTAGTGCCTTTTATTATCATTGCAAGAGCCAGATTCTATTCTCCCATCAATGTGCAAATGGAAAAGTACGGCTTAGCAGCAGCAGCTCCCAGGTAAAGCCATCTGCCCGGAAGCCTAGAGGACCCTCCCAAGGCCAGCGCGGCTCTGTGCCAGGCTGGCTCTTCACACCCGGGACCCCCAGGTGGGCACGCTAGTGATTCTCCACGTGACCGGGGCACCCAGGAGCTGCATGTGGATTTGGGGAGATCCCTGGAGGACCTGTGAGTCGTTTCATAAACAGTCTTTTGGTGACTTGGGATGGACTTAAGTTGCCATTAAAAGGGAAACCAGACCTACTTTCTTTAAGCCAACACACTAACATTGAAAAAGGGGGACCTCGGAGGAATCCACAGGGGAGAATGTGAATTAACTAGGTGTTACCTTTGACTGGTCTGGGCCAAGTGACAGCTAAATGAAAAGCGGAATTTTCTCTTCACAGTGGCCCTGGGCATCTGACCTGAGACAGTAGTGTCAGCTTCCCTCAGTCAAAGTTTCAGACTCATTTCAGAATCTGTCCCTGGAGAGATGATGGGAAGACAAAGATCACCTTGAAGCCTAAGAGCCCTTTTTGACCATGTTCTACCTTTGAGACCCAGCAGGCCTGGTGAACAGCAGAACATTCCACAGGAAAGTGAGGCCGGGAGAAGAAGGAAGGGGTCCTATCCATACACCCAGAAAAACTGCTCAGATGTGGGCTTCGTAGGAAAGCGGAGGAGGAGAAGGTGGAGAGTAGAGGAAGGCTGCTGGCTCCAGTGCTGCCTGAATTTGCATCTTCTTCTGAGGACTTATTGTCTGCCACACCATTTGGTTTGAATTAGGATAAGAAATGAGAGACAAATTATGCTGGGCACGGTGCCTCACACCTGTAATCCCAGCACTTTGGGAGGCTGAGGCAGGCAGATCACCTGAGGTCAGGAGTTCAAGACCAGTCTGGCCAACATAGTGAAACCCCATCTCTACTGAAAAAAAGACAAAACAATAATTAGCCAGGCATGGTGGCAAGAGCCTGTAGTCCCAGCTACATGGGAGGCTGACGCAGGAGAATCGCTTGAACCTAGGAGGTGGAGGTTGCAGTGAACTGAGATCCCGCCACTGTACTCCAGCGTGGGCGACAGAGCGAGACTCCGTCTCAAAAAAAAAAAAAAAAAAAGAAATGAGAAACTATTTCAAACCCAGCCCAACCCCAAAGAGTTGGCAACTCTAGTCAAGTAAAACTTTGAAAAGGATTTCAAGGCCTGGCAGCTTACTGGGGTGAGTCCCTAGATGGGTGGCAATGTCTCTTTTACAAAAGGGCAGAGGAGAGCCACCAGGGCATTAACTGAAGTAGCCCCCAGAGGCCTTACAGTCGGCCACGGGATGTCTGAGGTTCCAGTTATCCCTTTGGCGTGAGGTCATCCTTCAGAAGGTCTATGAAATGTAAGTTTGTGGGGAGAGATGAGCGTCACTCATCAAGCCTCTGATAGCAGGGATCTGAGAGACTGGAAGGCCATGATGTAGGGGAAGGGTTAGAAAGTCAAAAGTCTGTAGCCGAATATTTCAGATTTTATTTGCTCATTAGTGGGTCATGAAATCAACTTAGTGCAAGGTATCCAGCCTTTAAAAACGAATTAGAATAGGACATACCAAAATACAATGTAAATTATTTTGAACACTGTATTATTTTTATAAAATAAAACCTTTTGTTTCCATTGCAGGTATCTACCTGTGTATAGTACATGTATGTATGAATGTGTGTCTTGGGTTGCAAATATATCTTTTTTATTTGTGGGTCGTCATCTTCCTGGGACTGTCAGGCAGTAGGGACTCAAGTGAGAAAATGCATGGGGGCACCACAATTGAGGGACTAGGACAGATGTTCCCTCCTTCACAATTTTGCTGAGGCCTACCCTAATGAAAACAGCATGACTTCAGCTTGATCTGGTAAAGCCAAGTCTGCACACCTACAACTTGCTGATCTTCGACAAAGCTGACAAAAACAAGCAATGGGGAAAGGACTCCCTATTCAAAAATGGTGCTGGGATAACTGGCTCGCCATATGCAGAAGATTGAAACTGGACCTCTTTCTTATATCATATATAAAAATCAACCCAAGATGGAGTAAAGACTTAAATGTAAATCCAAAAACTATAAAAACCCTGGAAGACAACCTAGGTAATACCATTCTGGACATAGGAATGGGCAAATATTTCATGACAAAGATGCCAAAAGCAACTGCAACAAAAGCAAAAGTTGACAAATGGATCCAATTAAACTAAAGAGCTTCTGCACAGCAGAAGAAACCATCAACAGAGTAGCAGACAACCTACATAATGGGAGGAAATATCTGCAAACCATGCATCTGATAAGGGTCTAATATCCAGCATTTCTAAGCAACTTAAACAAATTACAAGAGAAACACAACCCCATTAAAGAGTGGGCAAAGGACATAAACAGACACTTTTCAAAAGACATACATGTGACCAGTAAGTATATGAAAAAAAAGCTTAACATCACTGATCATTAGAGAAATGCAAATCAAATGAATGCCTTATGAAAACCACAATGAAATACCATCTCACACCAGTCAGAATGGCTATAATTAAAAAGTAAAAGAATAACAGGTGCTGGCAAGTTGCAAAGAAAAAGGAACGCTTATACATTGTCGGTGGGAATATGAATTAGTTCAACCATTGTGGAAAACGTATGGTATTCCTCAAAAACCTAAAAACAGAACTACCATTTGACACAGAAATCCCATCACTGGGAATATAAATTGTTCTATCATAGAGACACATGCACACATTCATTGTAGCACTAGTCACAACAGCAAAGACATGGAATCAACCTAAAATGCCCATCAATGGTAGACTGGATAAAGAAAATGTGGTACATGTATACCATGGAATACTATGCAACCACGCATACTAACACAGGAACCAACATACACAGGAACAGAAAACCAAATACCACATGTTCTCACTTGTAAGTGGGAGCTAAATGATGCCAGCACATGGACACATAGAGGGGAATAACACACACCGGGGTTTACTGGAGGGTGGGATGGAGGGTGGGAGGAGGGAGAGGATCAGGAAAAATAACTAACGGGTACTAGGCTTAATACCTGGGTGATGAAATAATCCGTACAACAGATGCCCATGACACTAGTTCACCTAAATAACAAACCTGCACATGTACCCCTGAACTTAAGGTTAAAAAAAATGAAGGAACTTGCCAGAATTACAGAACTAAATAGTTGGTAGAATCAGAAATGAAATCTAAAACCATAAGACAACAAAGCCCATCTTTCTAACCAACTGTGATATATAAAGGAGACCATAATGGGCTGGGCACGGTGGCTCATGCCTGTAATCCCAGAACTCTGGGAGGCTGAGGCAGGCAGATCACGTGAGGTCAGGAGTTCAAGACCAGCCTGGCCAACATGGCAAAACCCTGTCTCTACTAAAAATTCAAAAATTAGCTGGGCGTGGTGGCGCATGCCTGTAGTCCCAGCTACTTGGGAGGCTGAGGCACGAGAATCACTTGAACCCAGGAGGTGGAGTGAGCTGAGATTGCGCCACTGCACTCTAGCCTGGGAGACACAGCAAGACTCTGCCCCCCCCAAAAAAAAACAAAACTATAATGATACTAGACAAAAATAATTATAAACACTTGAGTAAGCATTGGAGTTTCTAAGCATATTACCAAATGCAAAGGCCATGCAATAAAATACTGCCAGATTTGATTGTAAATAATGTTAAAATTCTGCTATGTCAAGCATATATATGAAATATAAAGAAAAGTTTTTAAAGAAAATGCAACAAAACATTCCAATAGTGCAGTCACCTTCTGTAAATTTTCTGTGCATATAGGAGCACACATATATCCTTTCTCTCCCTCTTTCTTCCCCCTTTTTAAACAGCAAATGGGGACACAGTATACATTCTTCTGTACCTTGCTTCCTTCACACAATACTTATTCCAGCACATAAAGTGCCACTTCAGTCTTTTCCACCACACCATGGTACTCCATTATATGGTGTACTGTCATGTTTTTTACCAGCTCTGATAGACATTTCCGTTGGGTCTAGTCTTTTGCTAACTATAAACAATGCTGTAGTGAACATCCTTGTTCCTCTACCTGTGTCCTTGTGTGGTATTATCTATAGGATAAATTCTTAGAAGTAGAGATCCTGGGTCAAAATGTGTCTTTTAGATTGTGATAAGCATTGTCAAATTTCTTTCCATTACAACAAAATATTAATGACATTGTGCTACCTGGACACTAGAGACATGTTCCCCCCTACCCTTACAGTGCCCCATTGGGCCTTCCATCATCAGAAAGCTCATGCCACATCTTGACACACTAGTCCCGTCCTCCTGCTTCTGTTTGCCCACCCTTTACTTCCAGAAGGAATAAAGACCATTTGAAAGACTCAGTTTTCGTGGACATTTTAGAATAACTTTCCTAGAGTGTAACCATTGTCAAAAAGGCTTGGTTCAAATGAATGCCTTATGAAAACGTGAACTGTGCTTTAATTTGCATTAGATTGGGAGAAGATAGTATGTTAGTTTCCTAAGCACAAAACCTTAAATATCTTTCCAAGACAGCCAGAGCTCTAGGGGTGGTTATGCAGTGCATGTGTCTGAGCTACTTGGATCTCTTCCATGGGTGAATTTCTGTAGTAAGATATGCATTACCATTCAGGCAGCAATCAGACTAAATTCGGTGCTTTGTCTCTGCAAAGACCTGGTGGTCTCTTTGCAACTCCTAGGCAGAGATTAAATTCATATTTAATGAAAGAAGGCACAATCTTTTTACTGAGGAGTGCTCAGTGGCTATTTATTAAAAAATATGATCTATTGTAATTCTAGTAAGTTGAGATTTTGTTTTTTGGAACATACTTAAAATGGCAAGAATTGCCATCCTATTGTTTCTTCTTAAGCTAAGGGGGTGGGGCAATTCTGAAGATATGAGCAAATTTAATTGAAAAAGAAAATTTAGCTTCACATTAAAATTAGAAGGAATAATGTGTACATCTCTTAGTTGTCACATTTGGTTTCCTTCAATGGGTAGCATTTTTCCTAGAGTTAAGCAATGCATTGAAATATTTTCACACTTCAGACCATGGAAAATGTGATGTACTCCTAAGCCAAGGTCTGCATACTAAACACAAATTTAAAATGTGCTCCCAAAATTGTGGCTATAGTTTTATTATAGGAATAACCATGACCGTGACCGTGACCAAATATAAGACACAATAAACAGTTCACCTCTAGAAGTAATATTCCTGAAGAGGTGGATATTGTTCAAATATACATTAGGTTAAACCACAAGCCTAGATAAGCTTCTGATTGTCCAACGTCATAGAAGTCAGAATAAAGCTGAAGCTAAAAACCTGTTCTGCTAAATTCCAGGTCATACTCACCAGGACACTTTTTCTCAGGAGCCCAGTGAAAAGGGGAGATGCTATAAAATATGTACCTAACAAAGCTTGTCAGCGGCTTGAATGGAGCAAACCAGTCCAGATCTGAGAATTCTAGGAAATAAATGAAGTTGAACATTTACTGCCAACAACCATGTCACTGGGGCCACAGACAACTGGAGCCATGCAGCTGGGGAGGGGAGGAGTCTGTAGCCAGAGAAGGCAGTGGAACGCACCCAGGTTGGATAATTTATGGTGTGCTGATGAAGAGGCAACCTTCCATATGAGGAACAGCTTAACAGAGGAACAGTCAAGCTAAACTAGGAAGAGGTCCAGTGAGAGACAGAGAGAGCAACAAAAGCGGACGTGAATAAAAATGACAGGTAATAAAACAATACAAATCTAAAATGCTGTAACTTTCAGAAATAATTTAGGGCCAAAAGAAGAGGAAAGAAGAAACTAGTTTTGCTGGCGTTGGGACAATTTTCCAAGAAGCAAAAGACATGAAGCAAAATGAATGTGCTGAATTTAAGACCAAGTTTGCCTCCATGCCTTTCTAGCTACAAGTTTCGTTGCTTCTAAGGCTGGTTTATCCATAAAAAGTGTTAATTTTGTTTTTACTTAGCTGATGTATCTTTTTTTTTTCCCCCCAACAAACTGCTGTGCACTATTCCATGTCAGCCACTGGACCCTCTGTGGCTCTGTGCTGAACCTCTGTTCACAGGCACAGTTCCTGCCCTCAAGAGGCTTATTATCTAGTGTGAGAGGTGGACAAGTCCACCCTCAGCTTCTGGACAGCAAGGTGGGTGCTATGATAGCTAGAACAGGGGTAAGGGAAGGGCAGAGGGACAGCCGCAGGAATGAGGTGCTGCCTGGGCTGAGACCTAAGGAATATAAGCCCCAAAGTGAAGCCTGGCATGGAAATAATTTAGTGAATGTTGCTTTCTATTCTGATTGAATAGACACTTACCAAACCTCCATGCAATCCAAACCCGTTTTTATTTAAAAATTAAAATGCATTTCATGGCCAGGTACAGTGGCTCATGTCTGTAATCCCAGCACTTTGGAAAGCCGAGATGGACCGATCATGAGGTCAGGAGTTCGAGACCAGCCTGTCCAACATGGTGAAACCCCATCTCTACTAAAAAAAAAAAAAAAAAAATATTAGCCAGGTGTGGTGGTGGTACATGCCTGTAATCCCAGCAACTCGGGAGGGTGAGGCAGGAGAACTGCTTGAACCGGGGAAGCGGAGGTTGCAGTGAGCCAAGATTGTGCCACTGCACTCCAGCCTGGGTGACAGAGCAAGACTCTTATCTCGAAAAAAATATATAAAATAAAAATAAAATGCATTTCATGCAAAAATGCCAACTTCTGTGGTTCCTAGTAGTTTTCATCCTTGAATTCTGCACTTAAGATCTGTCTACTCGAGCTTTTTACAATCCTTTATATGGTACAAAATACCTCTTCTCCCAAGTCTGGCCAAAAGCCTATTAAATACCAGCTACCAGTTACCACACGGCCCACAGGTGCCAGGAATTTCATGTGTGTCTCTTTTACTCTTCGCAACAGTGCCTTGAGGTAGGACTGTCACCCCCATTTGACAGAGGAGAGAATGGAGTGTAACAGAGGGCCCTCTCTCAAGGCCACACACAGTAAGTACTGGAGCACTTTGTTCCACACCACACCACCTCTGGCCTAAGTATACAGGTTGGGACTGTTCCAATAACATTTCTACACCCAAGAAAGGCTCTGAGCTGTTCCCAAAGTAACTTTAGCTAAGTACTTTCTCTTGTCTTCCCACCATTCTCGATAAAGCACTACTAGTAAGGGCCAGAAATTCCTTATTTTGGGTGGCACTGGGGATGTTTGCATTGTAATGCAGGGGAGTTTTCAAAAGCTGAGAACTGTAACATGGTACCACAAATGAATCCATACACACTGACATCCAGGGTGGGTCCTATGCCCCACTAACCTTCCTTATCTTAAAAAAAGAATTTTTGGCCAGGCGCAGTGGCTCACACCTGTAATCCCAGCACTTTGGGAGGCCAAGGTGGGTGGATCATGAGGTCAGGAGATCGAGACCATCCTGGCTAACACGGTGAAACCCCGTCTCTACTAAAAAAAAAAAAAAAAAAAAAAAAAAAAAAATTAGCCGGGTGTGGTGGCAGGTGCCTGTAGTCCCCGCTACTCAGGAGGCTGAGGCGGGAGAATTGCTTGAACCCGGGAGGCAGTGCTTGCAGTGAGCCGAGATCACGCCACTGCACTCCAGCCTGGGCGACAGAGTGAGCTCCGTCTCAAAAAAAAAAAAAAAGAATTTTCTTAAAGATGAGCGTAACTTTTCCATGGCTCCCCACCTGCACCCTCCCTCTCCCCATGGATCAGTGTTCCATTGAGTCATCTAAATTTAGTTAGTACATTGGGGCCGCTGCTCTGAAATGCTCGGAAATGCAGCTGCTCTGAAATGGAGATCCAGCCAGAGTGCTGAATCATGAGCCAATCATATCATCTCTGTACCTTTGCTCTTTCCCCCATTCCTCACTGTACTTCTTTCCGGAGACTGCCTATGGCCTTGCTGTAAGAATATGTGGGGAGACACAGGCCACAGATGGGCTCCTCCACAACCTAGGGACTTCAGACTTTCCACGAGTGCTGGGTGGGTGTATTCTGTCCCCACACCTTTGTTTCCATACACACTCCACACCCACTACTCTACCTTGGCCAACTGGCTAGTATTTCTAAAACACGACTTCGTATCTGAGGATTGAGCAATCTATGAATTATTTCATAGTTTGAATTCAAGTTTCATGGTTTGAATTCAAGTAGTATTCTTTGTAGAAGTCATTTGGTAATGTCTTTGAGACCAGTCTTTCAAAAAAACAAACTGGGAACTGGTTTGAATGGTAAAGCCTTTTCATTATTAACCAAAAAGTTCTAAAACTATCAAACAGTAGAGGTCTGATATTCCCTATTTGAAACTGGGTAAAGCGTGATCAACTGACAAACCACAACACAATCTTTCAGATATTTCTATCCCTACTCTCTTATTCTCAAATTTACAAAACTATTTGCAAAAAGACAAATACTAGTTTTCTCTTTTACTATTTGAGGCAAATCATGTCTACGAACACTGGCTTTTAAAACCAGACATTAAAAACAGATGATGTAAGATCCACTAGCTTATCAATTAGAATTCCGTTCTTTCTCTGCTTAGGCAACTTCCTTGAGCACAAAATATTATGAACATGCCTGGGCTGAGCTGGCCACATGCGTGGTGCTTTCATCCAAGGCTGAGATTATCAGTAGGATGAGTGCTGAAACTCCACTTTTCTAAGAAAATGATTTTGCAGCCAGGATGGCCAGAAACTTCAAATGACAACTTTACTGATTTGAGGTAATTTCCCAGGAATTTAAGAGGCAATCATTTACTCCTGGCTTTCAGAGAGAACCTGGGCTTGAAAAGCACAGTTCCATCTAAAATTGATCAGCTGGCGACAACCCTCTGAAGTCACTTGGGAGTGAGGGAACGCAGTTGAGACCCCTACACATCTGGACTGAACTATTCAGTTCACTTTCCAGGTTGTAAATTTTCTGGCCCCAAAGACTACTTGAAAATAACTTTTGACCAAGCAAGTGGATTTTTTATTAGCTGAAGTACTAAATTTTTAAAAAAATTATTTTGATATGGAACACTACAGCTATCAGACTTGCCAACAACTAATCTTCAAGGAAATGTGCATTTAAGAAAATAGCAAAATTACGAGAAACAAAAATCTGAGTCCTGAAAACATGGATTTTAAATTATTGTAGACGACAATCTTATTAAAATACTGCTCTATATCATATTCAAATAAACCAGATAATTTAATAAATATCAGCACTTACCATCTAACTTGATACTATGGTTGAGACTAAAAGGGTTTTGCTGCCTGGACATTTTTGACATTTGTCAATCTACATAAGCAGAAAACATCTGAACAAAAGGAAGGACACACACACGTTTTCACTGAGAGCTATATTTGAAGAACAGCCTATATCCCTCTAAATTTCAATCTCCAAATTTTGATCTTTTTATTTATTCTGAAAGTCTAAGACATTAAGAATCAGTACATATGATTTTAAAATAAGACTGCATATAGTTAGAAAAATATGTTTCGAGAACATATATTTTATTTCATAAGAAAATAAAACCATGTACAAAAATCATTTCTGTTCACTCACGCCAATCCTGTTGTTTGATCTTTGTGACTAAGCACCACCATAAAGCACGAAGCTCTGAAGGAAGGCGGCGGCAGAGCTCTCTCCTTAACCCCGGCCTGCCTTGGGGTCTCATTTCTCAGCTTCACTGGAAAGTTCAATCACTCCCTGGTTGGAGACCGTATTTAAAACAGCCCACAGTTTGGAAGGGTCCTCACAATTATGCTGGTGCTTCCAGTGGCGGAGGAGGTCCTCTTTCCGTCCCAGCATCTCTGCACAAAGCAGGCAGTTAAAGCCTGAACGGGACCACAAGAGAACTGTGTGGAGGCCAGGACACTCAGGGCCCTGGCAGGTTTCCCTTGGTTTGTTGGTTCCTGACTGGGGTCCTTCATTTTCCATGAGCATTTCCATGCCATTCTGATGATGAAGGTGGAGCTGCCTTTTCAGTCTCGGACATGCGTGTGAATCCTCCTCGGAGGAATGAAGCTTCTCCGGCTTCCCTCTCTCAGGATGCCTTTTCCAGTCAGGGCTAGTGTGCTGCACCAACTCTTCCTGAGTCCCCTTGCTTCCTGGGAAGGTCCCTTCTTGTAGCCTGCCCTGAATTTCCTCTCCGTGAACATAAAGTAAATGAAACTTTATTTCCGCAAAAGACTGAGCAGTAATCTGACAACGGCCACATTTGATTTGTAATTTGACTTCATCTGCCTGGTTTAGAAGGAAGTCTTCTTCCAGGTTGGACTTGTTTTCTCTGAAAAGGGCAAAAATAGTGTACATAAGTTTCATGGAAAAATGCAATTGGAACCATTCCTCTTAGCTCTCAGCCTTCAGGGATCTAAAACATACACTGATGAGAAAGACAAGGGCTGGGGTAAACAGAGAGCGCCTGGGAAGACCTTCCGCAAGGACCGCGGTGAATACCAACTGTCACTCCTGCTTGCGGCCACACATTTCTCCAGCTACCAGGGTTCCTTTAATCAACAGTCCTTCTCTTCATGCATCTGTCCCAGGTGAGCTAACTTATCTTTGGTGACCACAGGGACAGGAGCAATCACGTGGAAGAGTCACGTAAGAGTGCGTGAAGGGCACAGGAACACCCTCAGTTCTGTTGAAGGTAACGGTCCCACCCTACCCACTGTGGCTCTCCCTAACCTTGAGCACCAATACCTTCTATTCAATTTTGGCTCACTCTGTTATGTTCAGTAAAAATAAAGGGTGCCTATCCTATTTCTTCCTTGCTTTTCTATAGTTTCTCCTTTTTCTCAGACGTTTCTGTCCCCTTTAAGACCTCTGTGCCTTTCACTAATGAACCATGAAACCTCACTTCTTCCTTCTTTTCCTATAGTTAGATTTTGATTTTTAGGTAAAATGTCCAAACTACATTTGGCAAGAGCGTCTGTTTTGATTTGGGGAAGGGGAAGATTTCACATTCAGAAAGGAGCCAGTGAGCACCCGCCTGAAGGTGCAGCGGGGACTTGTGGGGCTGGCCCTGAGTGTCGGGTTCATTTGTGCGGGGCTGGCCAGGGCCACTGCGCCACCTGCACCTTGCCTGCTGTTGCTGCTGGGGAAACGTGGAGAGGAGGTGGGCAGTCCCTGAAACCTGCCGCCCTGAGAGCCACTGTGATGGGGCCAGGCTGAGTCACCTGCTGGCCGGGGAAACAGCACACTAGGGCATGCAGGAGCGGGTAGAGAGGGGCCCTGAGGCGGAGATGGGCCAGGGGCGGTGCCACGCTTCATGGAGCCGGGGAGCTGGGGACAAGCAGGAGCCCTGCCCTTTCCAAGTTGGCGGGGTGGGAGCTTCCCAAGCGCAACAGCCTGCAGCTGCCCAAGCCGCAGCTGCGACCCAGGCATCCCTGTGCTCTTGGAAGCTGGGAGCAGGCAGGAGCCCTCCTGCCCTCCCAGGCATCACTGTAGTTACCCTGCTGTGGCTGCAGATCCAGGCATCTCTGCACTCTCAGGGGTCCGGGAAGGCCCCTTCCTCCCACAGACTCAAGAAGCACCTGCTCCTGCTGACTGGCTTCTCCTTACTGTCAGCACCTGCTCCAATCTCAAAGCAAGGCTGGGGCTGAGCCTGGGCACTGTTGTAACCTGGCTGGGTGTGCACACGCTTGAGGCAGTGCTGATATGCCCACCCCCTACCACCCTGGCCCGCTCCAGACTTTGGGTGCCGATAAGCATGGGAGGGAGGCTGACGAAGGGGCGCTGAGGACAGCTCGGTGCCGGCCTGCAGGTGCCCCCTCAGCATGAACAGCCTGGGTGCCATAAACAGAAGCAGGAGGCAAAGAAGCTTCTGGGCAGAAAGGGGGAGGTCCCCGGTGAAGCCCCGCCATCAAGCTGGGGAAGCCCTGAATCCTGGGGGCCAGGCTGCCGGCCACGTGGACTGGAGTGGGAACTTGTGGTGCTTTTCTGGGTCTGTCCATGACCACCCATGGACCAACCGCACGCCACTTCCTCTCCTCTGAGGCACATAAAAGCCCCGGACTTAGCCAGACTTGAAGAGACAATGGGATGACCAGTGGCAGAGAGGGGCTACCCTCTCTGCTGAGAGCAGAAGAGATGACGGTGATGACTGGCCTGCAGAGAGGAGCTACCCTCTCTGCTAAGAGCTGAATGTTAGTTGGGACAACCTGGCTGCAAGGAACTGCCCCCTGCAGTTCAACTCTGAGCTGTTCTATCACTTGATAAAGTTCCTCTTTATCTTGCTCACCCTCTACTTCTCTGTGTAGCTCATTCTTCCTGAATGCAGGACAAGAACTCGGGACCTGCCAAATGGTGGGGCTAAGAGAGCTGTAACACAAACAGGCTGAAACACGCCCTTTGCTTGCCACACTGCAGGTGAAGAGCTGTGGTCCTTTGGGGAGCTCTGACCTGGGAGCCCCCTGAGCCAGGGCAGTGACTCCCTCCTGGGGCCATGCAGTTCCTGGAGTCTCCAAGCTTCCGAGCAACATCATGTTCCCGGTGCCAGCTGTGGAAGCTGCTTGTGATGTGCCTGGTCCAGACACAGCCTTGCAGGGAGGTGGCATCTGGAGCTGCCTAAGCCTGCAGCAGCAGCCGGCGTGCCTGCCTATGCGCAGTGGCCAGACCCCATGCTCGCTCACACATCCCTCACCACTCTGTGCCTGGCTTGCCCTTGGAAGGCATGGGATCTAGGCCAGTAGCATGAGTTGAGTGCAGCCTGCCAGGCCCAGTGCATGGAACGAGCCTAATGGGCCAGAGCAAAACTCACGCCAAGGTGCCACTGGCCACAGAGGTTTCCGGCTGATGAAATGACACCCCAAGGATCCTGTAACAGTAATACTAGGAAGCAGGGCTTGCAAAAAGGAATGACTCCAGAAAGAGAGAACCTGACCTGATGGGAAAAACATGGCAAACGAAGAGGGTGGGGTCTGGGCACCTTAAGGTAGGGCCAACATGACAGACACACCCACTCTGAGTCCCCATCATGGGTCATGCCGCATTTTGGGGCAAATGATGCTGTTTAAAATAGTGCAAATTCTGTGGATGTGATTTTGGGGGAAATTACTTGTAAAGACCACTGGAACTATATACAATAATTTACTAGAGTGGTTAAGGTAATTCCAAATATGGATGATCAGAAACCAGAGAGAAACGAGATTATTCTTCACAGAACTAGGAGGTATAGATAACTACCTTATGAAATCTTAATCCAAGAGATGTTTTATAAACTCTCCTTTCTGAACATGAAATCTTCCCGTCTTCCCCAAATCAAAACAGACTCTCTTGCCGGGTTTCCATTCCATCGACACTCACCTCTCCAGTGATCCCTCCGTGCCTCGCACACTCATGTCTCTGTTCTTTGGTATGTCTCCTGGCTGCAGTTCACTGGCGGCGGGCTCAGTGCTGATCACAACCCTATGCACTTCTTTCAGATGGCCAAAATAGACTCGGACGTGGCCAAACACTTTTGCACAAAACTCACAACACATGAGTTTCTTCAGACGGTTCTCACCGTGATGAAGTTTCATGTGTGTGCTCAGGCTGCCAGGACGTACGTAGGACTTGCGACAAATCCGACAACTGTAAGGCCGTCTGTTGGTGTGTGTATTCATGTGGTCTCGAAGGTGCTGTTTGAACTGGAAGTGGTGGTTGCAGACATGACATCTGTGCCAAGGCTTCTTAATGCCAGAGAATCCACTTCTGAACATGGAGCTGGGCTTAGGGGAAGAGCTGTTGTCTTGCTTACAGCCAAGATATTTAGGAGTGAGTGAATTATTTAACGAAACATCCTGTCCTAGGCCCCCAAGCATCTGGGATTGTAGTGTAGCTGGAGAAGCCAGGGGGGTCAAAGTGGGTATGACCATGATAGGTTTGGGCATAATGCTACGATATTTTTTCAGGGTCCCCGGCTTTTGGTCTCTGAATTCTTGGGGATCATTTTTTACTCTTTCTTTACCATCTCTACACTTATTAATGACACATTTCCTCCTTTTTCCCTGAAATGCCAAAATTTCATCTGGTACCTTCCGTTTCCTTCCTCTTCTCTTTGCGGTTCCACTGTTCAGTTTTGTTTTGTGGTTGAGATCAAGTTTGGTGGGTGGACAAAAGGCACTTTCACAGGGACTCTGCTGTGACACTTGTGGAACAGGCAGCTTGCTTGCCACCTTGGTGGCTGCATTAAAGCCTTCTGTGGTGGAGGATACCTTATCACAGTCGGCCTTAGGTCCTGGAAAAGAAAAACCTGCAATGCTAGCATCTGATTTGATTTTGTAAACCTCCATTGTCTTCATTCTTGAGTAGGGTGGGATTGGCAGTTTCCCTTTGGGGACTGAAGAGATCAACGGAACTGCATTGCCAAGAATGGTTGGTGATAAACTGGTCATGGTTTTTGCAAGATCAACTTGTTCTTTAAACTTTTCACTGGCAACAGCAGAAGGCTTACTAGATGTTACCTTGCTTACAAAGTGTGGTTTCCCTGAAAGACCTGTGAGGTCCTGCTTGGCAGGCCCCTCTGGTGTGGATGATGCTGGGGTGGCAGGAGGGTTCACATTGCCATGGGTGTTGGTCACTGGTGGTCTCAAGTCCCCATGGTCACTTCCATTAGTCAGCGCAGCTGTGCCAATGCTGGCTGGGGCTTGCTCTAGTGATGGCACTTCCTCAAATGGGCTGGGTTTGTACAGGAGTTCAGGGTGGTGGGGTGGGGAAGGGGATACCTGAGGACACATTTGGGTTTGGGCAGGAGCTTTGCTACAGCCACTCTTAGGAAAGATCAGGATGGGTTTCTTTCTTGATCCTTTGCTATTTCTTGGGGGTTGATATCGAGGAATAGGAAGTTTCAGGTTTTCAGGTAGGGACATTCTGGGTTTCTGAATGGGCTGAGCTGACGCAACATGTGGCAAAGCAACAAGAGAAAATGTCCCCTCCTGGCCAGCAACCTGCATCAGAGCATAGTTCTGGGTGGACATCCCCAGTGGCTTAGAGTTGATGGAGGGTCCCAGATTCACCTGATCAGAGCGTGATGGTGAATGACATGGCAGCATTCTGGATGTTAGGACTTTGGGCACAATTTTTGGTGCGATGGTCCTAAACTGACTCTTATTCTGCAAACCTTTCCTACTCTGTATTGTTCCAGAAGGGATGTTTGATTCACCTGCAATGACAATAAAATATAAAGAGTTATTGTATGCAACTGTCCTGTTAGTGATACTTCAAACAACATGCATCTTATTTACTCTGCCCAGAAGAGATTCCTTGACCTACCTCCAAACCTTCTGGACAAACTCTTGTGTCCCTCAAGACCAGCTTGAAGATCAATTCCTGCCTACCTTCCTCAAGGATTACTATACTCATCTATGGTTCCTTAGCTCCTATTATGTTATTTACAATTTTCCATAATAATTTTTGTGTTTATGTGTATCTCTACTACTCAACACTGCTTGACAGCGAAGATTCCGTCCTTCTCATCCATGTATTCTGCAAGTCTATCTTCTCCATTTAACCTATCCCCACTCATCTTCACATGATGTCTGGTGTGTTCTGCTATGTAGTTTATTATTTTATATTCATGTTCTGCTTTCCCTATTAAGCTTGAGCTTTGTGAGGGTACAGCCTATATTCAATTCATCTTGATACTTCCCACTGCATCCTTTGTATGAAACAAGCATTTCTGGTATCAAACTTATTTTTCACTCAATCTCAGGATACACCATTTGACCCACTAGCAGTTGAGTTTGTTTGGCACAGTGGATGCATTCCAGACTGAATGCTAGCTTTGTTGCTGTTTCCCCATGTGACTTGCGAATTTCTTCTCACACCTTTCAAACTGTTTATGTGTGCTTTTGCAATTAAATCACCAGTATTAAAAAAGCTGATGTGACACCTTTAAAAAATGTTGAATAAAAACCAAAAAGATACAAAGTGATAAGTAAAGATACAGAGACAACATGAAAAATATGTGAATGGCACAAAAAGCACCTTCTAGGATACTAACAAGAACAATTTTGACTGCTAGAATAACACTTCATTCTTTCTGGATTTATTAACCTGACCTAAGACCAATTACCACTACCTTAAGAGAACAATTGTGGTGTCCTGCTTCTAAAGACTGAATTATCTATTTTATTTTCTGAGGTCTCAAGGTCACAAGACCCAGGTGCAGAAATGTTTCTAATTTCTAAGTATCTCATATTAATCAAACTTCAATTCACATTTACTAGGCACCTACATTATTCCAATCATTATTATTCCAGGATTGGCTACTGCAAGCCCACGATCCCTTTTCTGAAATATTTGGAGGAAGACGTGGTTTGGAATTTATATTTTCAAATTTTGGAAAAGTAATAAGATGCATATACTAAATGTTACATAACTCCCAGCAGAATCTGCAGGGCACCCATAATTGAACCTATTACCACTTGTGTAGCAAAACATGCAAATATTCACAAGTAGGACAAACGAAGATTTTTAAATTGTCTTTATTTCAGTTCAAGTTTTTACTTCTGAATGAGTTTGGAACTTAACTTTTCATAAACTTCTGTTTTCAGAGTTTTTTAGATTTTAGAGTTGGAGGTAAGGGACTGAACACTGTGTTAGAGGATACAAGGTAGGTAGCAGACAATCTAGTGAAACAGACAATCGAAAATGTACAATCAGCTGGGTGCGGGGGCTCACGCCTATAATTCTAGCACTTTGGGAGGTTGAGACATGCGGATCACTTGAGGTCAGGAGCTCGAAACCAACCTGGCCACATGATGAAACTCCGTCTCTACTAAAAATACATAAAAAATTAGCCAGGTATGGTGGCGGATGCCTGTAATCCCAGCTACTGGGGAGGCTGAGGCAGGAGAATCACTTGAACCCTGGAGGCAGGGGTTGTAGTGAGCTGAGATCATGCCACTATACCCCAGCCTGGGCAACAGTCTGAGCGAGACTCCGACTCAAAAAAAAAAAAAAAAAAAGAAAATGTAACATCAACCTTGATTTTCTTTTTTCTTTTTTTTTCTTTTTTGAGATGGAGTTTTGCTCCTGTTGCTCAGGCAAGTGCAATGGTATGATCTCGGCTCATTGCAACCTCTGCCTCCTGGGTTCAAGCGATTCTCCTGCCTCAACCTGCCAAGTAACTGGGATTACAGGCATGCGCCACCACATCCGGCTAATTTTGTATTTTTAGTAGAGACAGGGTTTCTCCATGTTGGTCAGGCTGGTCTTGAACTCCCGACCTCAGGTGATCTGCCCACCTTGCCCGCCCAAAGTGCTGGGATTACAGGCATGAGCCACCGCGCCTGGCCCATCAACCTTGATTTTAATGCCTACAGTGAGTGAATTAACAATTTTAGCAGGAAGTTGGTTCTTTCAGCAGAAATGACACCCCCTAAATAAACAAGCCACTTAGTAGAAATAAGTTGACATTTACATTGACCACTTTATTTTTAGAAAGTAATTGTTTTGTGAAGAAAAAGGATGTTATGAAACATAGTTCACAGAATAGCCTGCACTAGAGTAAGAAGTATAAGGACTAGTGCTATGCTCTGGAAAAATCAGAAAAAGATAATTATTTGTTGTTTTCCTTCTGAGTCTGATTACCATGAATTCCGCTTGTGGGTAAACTGAGTGGTAAATCACTTCACAATAGTCATCTATATGGATTGCTACTTCTTCCTACACAATTTTAATTTTTTAAGTTTTATTTTCATAGCCTTTAAATGTTTTTCATTTTAAACCTCACCTTCTCATCTTTTTTTTTTTTTGGAAGAAGTACCAAAATAAGTTGTAAATAAATACTTTAAATCAGGATCGAGAGACTTTGCAGAAAGCCTGAAATTACTGATGGCTTTTGGTTACTTAGAGATGTGGCTTAATACATAATTACATTAGCAGTAATAATGTTCTTTGCATTTACACAACAGATCTGGGGTATGGAAGGGAGAGAAGAGAAAATATTGGGTCATTTATCACTAGTTCTTCCTCCTAATTGGGCAGAAAATATTTACTGCAAGAAGGGCTAGAACAAAGGCTTAGTAATACGCCCTCTTTAAAGAATATGTGACAATAACACATCATAGCCCAAGATCTATGACTCCCTCATCTCAAATCTGTCCAGTGGCTCTTCATCTCAGAGTAAAGCCAAAATCCCTGCAATGGCTTAAAAGGCCTCATGCTTTAAAAGGTCCCTGGCAGTCTCTCTGACCTATTTCCTCCACTTGCTCCACTCCAGCCATGGTGGCCTCTTTGCTCTTCTGGGCATGCACCTCCTGAGAGGTGGCTCCTGGCTGGGAGGAGCACTGGCTACTCCCACCTGCCCAAGACATTTTTCCCTTTTATGCCCAAGACAATAAATCCCCAGTACTTGCTGCATCATTTCCTTCAAGGTTTTGTACAAATGGCTTCTTCTCAACGAGCATCTTCTCTGACGACCTTATTTAAAACTATATCCCATTGTGAACTCCCTGCTCCCTCTTCCTGTTTCATTTTCTCTAGATCATATGTTCCATCTATGGCCAGATGCGGTGGCTCATGCCTGTAATCCCAGCACTTTGGGAGGCTAAGGCAGGCAGATCACTTGAGGTCAGGAGTTTGAGACCAGCCTGGTCAACATGATGAAACCCTGTTTCTACTAAAAATACAAAAATTAGCCGGGTGTGGTGGCAGGTGCCTGTAATCCCAGCTACTTGGGAGGCTGAGGCAGGGGAATTGCTTGAACCCGGGAAGTGGAGGTTGCAGTGAACTGAGATCATGCCACTGTACTCCAACCTGGGCAACACAGTGAGACTACGTCTCCAATGAATGAATGAATGAATGAATGAATGAATAAATAAATAAAGTATCACATATATCGCCTGCTTTCCCTAGAATTCCTAGAGGACAGGGAGTTGGTCTGTGTCTTCAGGGCCTACAGTATCCAGTACATGACAGAGATTTACTAAATATTTGTTGAATTTTTTAAGCAGTAATAAAGTGATCAAAGAGAAAAATAATTTAGAGGTTGAGCCTTGGAAATTTTGTAAACAGTGGGAAAAAAACACAATGTAAAAATGACCTTTAACATTTCAATATTTTGAAAATTTAAAAGGAAACAGAGGATATTTCTCAGAAACATTTTTAAATGTAATTTTATTTATTGCCAGAATAAGGAGTGAATAATCAACTAACCACCTGAGGAAATAACAAAAGAGAATGGTAAATTATGCTGCTGGGGCATACACTGAAATAGTCAAAGAAACAAGCAAGCTCTACAGAAAACACACACACAGAGAGGAAGAGTGGGGGGATTAGAGCGAAGACAGAGGAACAACAGAAAGGGAAACCAAACCTCAGAGGCAGAGCATGGTAATGTCAACATGAAGAAAGGCAGAAATAACAGACAGCAGAAGATGCAGCTGAAGCAACAACAGTGGTCAAGGTCACCTTGAAGTCTCTAAAGACTTAAGTTGGGAAGGAGCTTCCTATTTTTTATGACCAAGTGTGAGAAAGCAACCTTCTGACAGTTAAGGTTTCCAGAAATGAAACCAGATATACTTCATACAGCCACACCAAAAGGGAGTGAGCTAATTATGATATATTTGAAGTTAATGTGCTTCAACTGATCTTCAAATGTCTCTACATTATAGTGGGAATAAAATCACATAGGAAGAGCAAGGGCATTCAAAGGAAAAGGAGGCCACTGTGGTCTGAAAACAAAAGGACACTCCTGAGCTCTGTCCCGGCTGCGAGAGCACCGATCAGTGTCAGCCGTGTGGGCAACCTGAAGTGACAGAGGCCCAGATGACCGATATGATGTCTGCCAAACTGAGTCCGTGCTCCTCAAGGTCCCTGCAACTTAAAGAAGTGGATGCTGGGGTTGAAAGGCTTATCAGGTGGTTCATGATCAATATCACAAGCTAATCACAAAGAGTTTGTGGGGTGAAAAGATAAGGTCTTGTTGAGTACATTTAACATACTATGCTTGTCTGGCTCTATCAGGAAGTACATACAAAGGTGATGGTCTCCATGAAAGTGGCGCTGAATCCAGTTTCTCAGAATCATTAAGGACAGGAAACGAAACCAATGTGTTAATAGAAATGCAAGGCAGAAGAAAGACAGCAAGGCCACAGAAACAGAAGAGAAAAAACCCTGGTAATTACTTAAGTGTCCACCAACAGGGTGCTAGTAAGATAACCATCCAACCACACAATGTAATACCATGCAGTAATAAAAACAAAGAAAGAATCAGGGTGATCTGGAATACTCTCCAAGATGGGAGATGTACAGTATGCTATCACTTGTCTTAACAAAAATGAGAAGATACACACACAAATATATCCTGTATATGTGCAGAATATCTCTGAAATGAAACAAAAGAAATCAGGATTATGGTGGCCTTTGTTGGGTGGAGGGACCCAGGGGAACTAAGAAGTCAGGAATGGGATAAGTGCTAATTTCCCACTGAATACCCTCTGTGCCTGGCACACAGGAGGTTCTCAGACATATTTGTTTAATGAATGAAAGGAAAATGAAAGTTTCCCTAGTTGAATCTGTTTTAAAAAGCAGTATCTTTTGGGATATTTGTGATGAGTGTGTGTCTATGCATAAATGACTGTCTAGATGTACACACAGAGAATGGCTCATGTCTTTTATTTTCCTTGACTACTTAATGACAAGAATTGCTAACGATCAGGGAAGTAATCTAGTAAGTAATCCGACAGGCAGTGCATAACTACCCAAAAAAGTTAAGCACTGAGACGTATTAGAGCTCATTACCTCCCAAGGACAAGTGGAGTTGTACGAATTGTTCCTCCAAACATTTGCTTTATAAGATAAAATGAGGCAATTTGCAATAAAGGTCAGTGATGCTAGAATAACACTTTTTTTTTTTTTTTTTTGAGTAGTCTGAACAACAGGAGTCCTTAGAGAAGCTGAAAATGCCATTAAGTTTTTAAAAGCTCTAACATACTAAGATAGTATGACTGCAGAAAGTCTTTCTTGGCAATATAGTTATACAACAGTGGTTTATTCCACTACACATTTACAAGGCCTTTCACAGATGGTGTGATCTAAAAACTCTCACCTGCACCCACTATATTACAGATCTTACAGAACTGTGCACTAACTAATGAGAAGTAAAAATTTCCACTGACATTCATAATTTCTGGAAATCCTGCAAAACTACCCGTAACACAGTTAAAGAGACTCACAGGACTCTTGGGTACTGAACATGGACTTTTATTAACTGAAGACATAAAAGGGTCGCTCAGTAAAATTAATTTTGTACAATTATTCAACAGGAACACTTAATATTAGGATCTTAAATATGGGCTGTTTTTAATATGTTAAGCATACTAAAATAATGATTTTGAAAAGTGACATTTACAGTTGGTGAGAAATTGATCTAACTGGGATTAAAGGGAAACTAGGAAGTGTTGAGCCCTTATTATGGTCTAGAATTGGTGCTAGGTCTTTTAATTAAATCTTCATCCAAACTCTGCAAATAGGTATTACTGTTCCCCTTACACAGATTAAGCAAAATGAGGTTTGAGGAAGTTAAATAATCTGCCAAAGTCCACACAACCCAGAGCTGTCCCATTCCAATGCAAAGCAATGACCTTTTTCTTCATTTTCCTTCAAAGGGGCGGGGGGATTATATGTGAAGTTGTCCAAATTTATCACAAAATATAATACCATATCTAAATTTTAAATAGAAAAAAAAAAGAAATTTTGAAATAGAAATAGCTTGTCATATTCTAAACTTTTTTTTTTTTTTTTGAGACAGAGTCTTGCTGTCACCCAGGCTGGAGTGCAGTGGTGCGATATTGGCTCACTGCCACTTCTACCTCCCAGGTTCAAGTGATTCTCCCGCCTTAGCCTCCCGAGTAGCTGGGATTATAGGCATGTGCCACCATGCCTGGCTAATTTTTCTATTTTTAGTAGAGACGGGTTTCACCATGTTGGCCAGGCTGGTTTCGAACTCCTGACCTAAAGTGATTCACCCACCTTGGCCTCCCAAAGTGCTGGGATTACAGGAGTGAGTCACCGCGCCTGGCCTAAAATTTCTATTACCATTAAATTATACTAATTTTCTGAAAGCCCACTTATTAGAGATAACTCACAGAAAATTAATAGTCATTTGAAAGCAAAAGCACATTATATTTGAATTTGCCACTTACTATCCATAGGACTCTGAGAAATCCAGAAAGGCTGCTGGATATTTGGAGAATGTGTAACGTGTGTCCTCCTCCTCCTCCTCCTCCATTGCCATCAAAGGATTAGAGATTAGATCTGATGGACATCATTTACATGTTAAAGGCAGTGGTGGAAAGAGTGAGGGCTCAATAGCACTAAGTGCCAATGTCTTACCCAGCTTTATTAAACTGTTTCACAATGCAGCTACCACAAATAGTATTAAGAGACAAGCACATGAGGCAATTCTCTAGATAGCCACAAACAGCTCACTTCCTGATTTCCACTGGCAGAACCAAGGCCTGCTTTGTTGCTTCTGAATAAAGTTGTTCAACCTCATCTGGTTGCTGGTTTGGGCAAAGTTCCATTATTCCATCTGAGGGGACCCACAGGCCTACTGCTAAGAGTGCAGAAGGGAGCAGGCAGAGAAAGAGAGGCATATCCCTGCTCTTGAAACAGGCCCCTGGATCCAGGCTCATGAGGGAAGTTCTGCCAAGTCTTGGTCACTAAAGAGCCAAAAATTTTAGGTGTTGTTTTGGTTTTAATTTTATTAAACTGAAATACTCTATTTTCAGTTTTATTCGTTGTTATCCCTGTTTTCTCTGCCACTTGGCTTTCAAATAATAAATTCCAGTTGGGGTTCAAACTGTTTCCCAAGATGGTCTCTAGTTAAAATAAACATGGTAAAACCCTGGAGAGGTCTGGGATAAAAGCAATGTCTCATAACACAAGGGAGTGCAACTTAATTTTGTTGAAAAGCCTATAAACACCCTTAGCCATTACCTACCCTCTCCCCAAGCCACTGTCCAGGGTCTGCAGCAGCAGTCAGAGTCAACAAGAATTTATTGAGCATTGACTATAGAGTGTGCGCTGTAAAACGTGCTGGCAATAGGCACAAGTGTTCTTTTGTTTCTAAGGACTCAGGATGCCAAATGCATTTCTAGTCCACATATATGCAGCACGGAGACCTCCTAGAGTCATCATGTCTCAGACCTAAATTTCAGGAAATCTGAGACAATGCAAAGGAAACAAGCACATTCCTAACTGGAGATGTTGTATCCTGAGTCTAGTTTAGTCCATTCTCCTTGACAAGACTTGTAGTGTTCTGCTCAATTATTGCTCTTAGCTAACTCCCCTCTCCCTCCTTAACAATACCAGTGACATGCAGGCAACTTCCACTCAGCACAGGCCTTTGAGATTTGTCTTGTCAAACAGTCCATCCATCACCTCACTTAGCGGGGAAGAAATTCTCATTTTCTGAGGAGCTGAGCTTCTTTATCAATACTGTTTCTTTAATATTATCCCAACGATAAGTAGATTTTATGGGTTAGGTACTGTGCAAAATATATAACATGCATTATCTCACTTAATACCCAAAAAACCTGAATTAGGAACCACTGTTGTATCTGTTTGTTTTTGAGACAGGGTCTCACTTTGTCACTCAGGCTGGAGTGCAGTGGTGCAATCACGGCTCACTGCAGCCTCGAACTCCCCAACCTCAGGTGATCCTCCTACGTCAGCCTCCCAAGTAGCTGGGACTACAGGTGCACACCAACATGCTGAGCTAATTTTTGTATTTTTTATGTATTGTTTTGCCAGGTTATCCAGGCTGGTCTCGAACTCCTGTGCTTAAGCGATCCACCTACCTCAGCCTCCCAAAGTGCTGTGATTACAGGCGTGAGCCACCGTGCCTGGCCAAGTCTGTTTTACAAGGATTTCTAAGCTGGTAAGTAACAGTGCTGGAACTCAAATCCTAGCCCATTTTATTCCAAGAGCTCTTTCTACCTCTGCACGCTGACTGTAAGCTACTACATGTGGTTATGGCCAGCATCTGATCTTCAGTAGAAAGACTGTGTGTTTTGGGGTTTAGACAGATTTGGTGTCAACTCCTGGCTCTGTCATGTACCTGTGGCTTTGCCACTTCACTCTCTGTGCCTAAATGTTAGGATCTATGAAATGGGCATAGTAATAATCTGCCTACAAAGGTCCCCGTCAGGATTAAATGAGAAAAATACCCACGATGGTGCAGGTAGTTCCTGCTACATGTTAGATGCTCAGCTGATATACTAGTTTTCCACTTTCTCTTGCTAGAGAGTATCAGATTGTTGACATTTATTTTTGGTGGGAAAAAAGGGCACAAATTTTGAATGCTCAGCATATGGAAGTAGTTCTGAATTCTTAGTGTTTCTATTTTGAAAGGTCAATGAGGGAAAGAGAAAAGAAATGGTATTACTTGTGCTGGCCTCAAAAGATAATTCCCCAAAATGAAGGCCTCAGAAGCAAAAATCTCTCTCTGCCCTTCTGTCTCTGGCCCTTCATTGCCCCCTGAGACTGGGCATAGACTCTAGAATCCCTCTTCCCCAAGGTGAGTCATAGAAACCAGAACCACTTTTCCCCAAAGCCAGCCATAAAACCTAAAATTATTACTCTAACCCTGGCCATAAAGAAATGATCTGACTTACTTGTTTGATTGTAGGTCATCGGACCCCCATTCCAGAGAGGGTCCTACCTCATACCCAGAAGGAAGGGATGCTGTGCAGAGAGGTCAACAGCAACCCAGAACAGACAAGCCTTGCTGGGTTTCCTCACTCACTCCATTAGCATCAGATCACATCCCTTTTGTTCAGTTATATTTCTCCACAGCTGTCCATATTTTGTTGAACCTCAGCATGAAAATGGACAGTTTCCCATCTTTGGGTCTGCATTCTGAAGGTTCTCTTGTCATGTAACACACAACTGATTCAATGTATATGCCTTTTCTCCAATTAATCTGCTGATCTGTCAGCTCATTATCAGTGAACCTTCAGAGGGGTGAAGAGGAAGTTTTCCTTTGCCTCTATGCTTGTAAATAATGAAACTGTATTTTAAATCTTGTGCCTCTCTCCTGACACTCACGCTGGTAGCTCAATCTTTCCTAACATCTGATGCCAGGCTCTCTGATTCCCTATCCACACCCCACTCCCACTTGCCCTTCTGTAAATTTTTGTATCCCAATTGATAAAGTGCTAATTGGATTAACAATTTGATGTGAATAGGGTTAACATACATGCATTTTAAAGAGCTACTTTATGGAGACTCTCCTTTCCACTTTAGTTTATACCTAGTAAGTAGTGAGGCCAATTGTTGCTCTTAAACCTAGTAGGGAAGAAAGCAACTACCCTAGTAGTTGTTCAGAAAGTGGGGGTAAGTACAGGTCTCAGTGGCCCTGTGATGGGGGATGGGGCCCAGAGTGGGGTGAGGGACACTTGCCTTGTAGACTTTAGTATTTTGCCAAATAAATCATTGTAAGTTTTAAAACAGCCTGAGTACAGAAAGAAAAGTGAGGCACCGAAAGAACTATAGCCCCTAAAATAGACTAAATGATATATATAAACACAGTTGTCCCTTACCATCTGTGGGGATCTGGTTCCTCCAAGGGGCAGTGACCACCTTCGGACACTCAAATCCACAGATGCTCAAATCCCTGATGTAAAATGGTACAGTGTTTGCATATAACCTATGCATATGTCCTCTTGTATACCCCAAATCATCTCTAGACTGCTTTTAATACCTAGTGCAATGTAAATACTATGTAAATAGTTGTTTTACCATATTGTTCAGGGAATGATGACAAGGAAAAAAAAGTCTATACATGTTCAATACAGATGCAAATAAAAAATTTTGTTTCAATCTGTGGTTAGTTGAATCCATGGATGCAGAACCCACAGATGCAGAACCCAGGATGTGGAGGGCTGACTATATCATGCTGCAAGAGGAAACAAGCATTCTTTATGAAAGAATTTAAAAGCCAATTACCTAGAATATTAGTGGCAATTAAAAAAAAAACACACAATATGGTTGATAAACTGAAGTAACTAATTACACTTTCAGGGCCATGTAATTAATATCCCAAGTGAAAAGTACATTTAAAAAGCTTTACCATTTAAAATATATTTTAATGATTCTCAATTTCAAATAATTTCTTCTTCATTCTAATTATGAAGCTTTTATTGGTTCTTATTTCTGGAAGGAATTGTTTTTTATTTGGAATGATTCTGATAAAACATGATTGAAAGCTATATGAAATATGTTTGCTTTTAATACATTTAGAAAGATAAAGTTGTTTATTTTTTGGCAAAATAATTTTGTAGCAAACATAAGATTTTATTCATTATTACAAAACATTCAAGCCAGTATCTTTACTCAAATCTAAGAATGACTGAGGAGCATAAGAAGTTAACTAAGAGCTAATGACCTTCCAAGGACACTAAGCTAGACAAACGGAAACTTCTGAAATGCTTTGTTAACGCCATTCTCTCAATATTCTTTTTGTTATTATTATCACTAAAACTGTTAATATTCAGTTGAGTCACACAGTTGAAATTTGGACCTTGATAACTGAACTCCAACATGGTGAAAAGCAGCAGGTCGTTGCATTTAACCTTCTATCACCATCACAAATACTTGTGCACACTCTCTTTCCACGACATTCTGACATTCACCGAGTCAGCTGTTACTCAATAGAGCTGGTGAACAGGGAAATATCCCGCAAAAGAGGTTTAGTGACCTGCACAGATACGGCATGGCAAGAAATCTTCCACAACAAATTAAAAATGGGCCCTTCTTCTTTATAAATTTTCTTTTTCTTTTGAGACAGGGACTCGCTCTGCCACTCAGACTGGAGGGCAATGGTATGATCATAGCTCACCCTGCAGCCTCAAACTCCTGGGTTCAAGTGATCCTCCTGCCTCAGCCTCCCAAGTAGCTGGGACGACACAGGCACACCACCATGCGTGGCTAGTTTTCAAACATTTTTTTGTAGA
Source organism: Macaca fascicularis (assembly GCF_037993035.2). Lineage (NCBI taxonomy): Eukaryota > Metazoa > Chordata > Mammalia > Primates > Cercopithecidae > Macaca > Macaca fascicularis. Next base: position 31,634,963 of record NC_088383.1, read on the forward strand.
GTTGAAGTCTCACCATGTTGCCCAGGTTGGTCTCAAACTCCTGGGTTCAAGAGGTCCTCCTACCTCAGTTCCCTAAGTGTTGGAATTACAAGCATGAACCATAAATGGCGCCCGGCCTACTTTTATTTTTCAATAGCAGTTGGAACAGTTAAGTATCTGGGATGACTAACAAGATGACAGTTGGTGAAGAAAACCTTTTCCTCAGTGGGATAAACAGAAAGATAGGGTTTCAACATCAGAATGTAAAGTCAGTTGGGAACAATTAAACCAGGACACATGCAAAAAGATGGAAGTTTCTTGCCTTTAGTCAAAACACTATGATTATGAGACTAAAGTGGTAAAGATCACAATGTTTCAAAAAGCAGGGAACCAAAATTACAAAGGTATCATTTTTATACTGTAATTTCAAAAGTAAGTTCACTTTATCTAAAAGAGGTATTTCTGAGGAATGTGCAAACTACATTTTAAAAAATGAATTGTTTCACTGCTTTATAGTAGAGTTTTACAGATGCTTTACCTTCACTGCTGATTTATCTTTAACTCACAGTGATTTATAATTTTTTTGCTGCACGTTTTTCTACACCTCAGCTTTTATGTCAAATAGTTCATGATTTCTAAGTACAAATGCATAAGGTTGGACAGCCACAGATCTTTAAGAAGTCAAGTATTCCCTTGTTATGCAGATAATTATTCCCTAACATTTCTGCTGGTAAGTCTTGACTGTTCCTTGTTTCTTTAATGAAGACACACCTTTCCTGAACATAGAGGGACCATCTACAATACTGACACTTCGAAGAAAATAATAAAAAAGAACATGAAGTCCCAGGCACTGGCAGGTACTGAGGTGACTGGTTTGTGCTGGTCACCTTTGAGGAGCTGACCAGATTAGCTGTCTGTGAGTTAGCTGGCATCTACAGATCCTGTCGTGTGACTGATGCCATCAGATTCTGACCTGAGCCAGTACCAGGAGTGAAGGCAGTGGAGTTTGAAAGCTGTGGTGACTACTTTGGATTCCTTTGCCTTTGAATTCTGCCATCCTTCTTCTCCACCAATATGTTTATTGTCTTTTAGTGATGACTACGAAACCTGGGTTGAAGGGAATATCTACTCTCATCCACAGATGAAGAGTATGTCAGTTATCTTTCCCATCTCCCTGGAGATGGGGTCATAACACAGCCCACTGCTTCTCCCTGCCTCGAGGCTATGTGTGCCTGTGAGCGGTCTCCTTAGGCAGATCCTCCCATTCCAGAGCCGGCCTCCTGGCTGACCATCCACACACACTCCCCTCAGATTGTAGGTTCACCCACTTGCTGTCTTCCTACAGAACCTTGCCCAGCTGGCCCCACCCTGTGCTCTCTACTTCCACCTCCTGTTATTTGGTGCTGGAGAAATCCAACCATTGTGAACGCTGGACAATGTTGTAAGTTCAAAGTTTCTAGTTCAAAACCGATTCCACAGTCTATTTACTTGTCCCTAAGAGACTCTTGGTGGCCCAGGTTCCTTCCCCTGCTCTTCTGAGGCACTCTCCCTCTGCCGCACCCCTGCCCTATCCCCAGGGCCATCTCTCTCTTGCCAATGATTTTTGACACTGACTTCATGGAAAAAAGAGAGGCTATTATGTGGGAACTCATTCATTATCCCTTTTATATGTAAACTCCCTTTTTATCTTTGATTATGCCACACAAATGAGTTTATAAAAACCTTTTCTGTAGTGGGGAAAAGGAGGAGAAGTACTATAACTCTAAATATACAATGCTCAAGTCCTGATACATTAAAATGTACAAAAAGGTGCATCTGAAAATAAGGAAATGGAGTATTCCCAAACCTTGTCTGGAGGCTACCCTTCCTTCCAGGCCCCTTGTGCCTCGGGGATCCTGCACCACTGGTGAGCTCCCCAGCTCTCAGAGAGGCTGGCCTGTGACCACCCTATCTAAAAGGAGCTGCTCAGCCCCATGCGATCACTTGCTGTTTTCTTTTTCTGCTTCATTGTCCTTCGTGGTACTTACCTTCATGATGATATTACATTATCTGTCTCCTCCCTAAAATGTCAGCTCCAAAAGAGCAGGGGCTTGTTTTGTTACCGCCAGGGCCACAGTCTCCTGATCAGCAGCTGGCAGTTGTACAACATATTTTTTACCAAAGGAGCGAACTATTAACTCTCAACCATATTGACATGCCTTCTTTCTGCTATGCTATTGCTGAACACAAAAACAGAAAAACAACAGCAACAAGAAAGAGTCATTAGGCCCTATCTCCTTCCTTTTCTTCCTGAGACAATCTACGGTAGATATGTACATATACACTGCCTCTACTCATCCATTTCTATTCTTCCCTCAAATCTCTAGAATCCTGAAGTTCTATTTCGAAGAACTAAAATGCCCCTCAGTCAGAAGTCAGACTGAATGCTTAATCTGCTATCTGAAGTCCTCCACCAATTCTTGGTATTAACACCTCCAGTCCATAGACGTGAAAACAACGTTTCTTGCAAGATCACAAAGCAGGTATTGAGAGTTGGATTTTCACCCAGGTCTATCTGGCACCAAAGCTGCTCTCCCTCCATTCCAACACACTGAACTTAACTAAGTTGTTTAGCAATTTATCTGTTTACATGTCAGTCTCTTCCAGTGGCCGGTGAGTGCCACATAATCCATCTCAATGTTGAGGAAAGAAAGATCATTTTGAACAACCTTTTTCCAATCAAAGTGCAACTGTTAGGAGAGAGAGACATGTCTTTCTTCTAAGAGAAATCTACAGCATGGTCACTGGAGAGGTAGTTAATGAACTCACACATAGCAACACGCAATGCCCTATAGAACTGTATCTATGGCCTTCTTTTAACAGAGCTTCTGGTGACCAAATCAGGCTTACACCAGAATCTGACTTTATTGAAGGAACAATTACACAATAGATTTAATGACACTTTTAAGCAGTGACAAAGTAATTTTTTGATGAGTAAAAATGAAGAAAAAAATGACTAAGGTCTTTCATAATTTTAAAAATAATACACATTTCTTAGATACTTCTTAATCTTACACCACCTTCTTCTAAAACTGACAACACTAAAGAACATTAGGACTGAAAGAAAAGTCTAAAATGCTAAAGGAATTTCTAAATTCCTCATGTGGCAAGTCCTGCTCCTTTAGTAAACTTGAGAATACATCAGTGCTGAGGTGTAATGATTTGGATCTGAGGAATTTTCTTTTTGTGGGAGGCTGGGGGAGGAGTTCCTCAGAGAAAACAAGACAAACTGCATTACATGTATGATAGAGAGTAGACGTCTGGCTTTGTTGTTTCTATTTATTATACTGCTGGAATGAATTTGAGCAAGATAACAATCCTTCAGCCTTCCTGGTCATAGTTTCCTGTCTTTAGCAAGAGAGGATTAGATTAGATTAGTGTTTCTCAAAGTAGGGCTTGCAGAACCTCAAGGAGGGTCCCAAATACTCTTTTCATACTCATATCAAGATGGCCTTTGCCTTGTGACGACATTTGCACTTGTTGCGCTGTGGGGTAAAACTTCTCTAGCAACTTAGCCAAGTAAGGCAGCGCCCACAAACTGTTCAAGCAGTCCTATACTTCACTGTGGCACTCTCACAGTGGAACAACAAAAAAGCAGTACAAAATTTTAGTTTTATAAAATTTTGGTCCTTGAGTACATGCCTTTTTAACATTCTGTGATGAAATCGTTTGCAGTCAAAGTACACGTCTGCTTCATATGGAAATAGGACTGTTGTCCTGAGGACAAGCACTCGATTCAGCCCTGAAGCTGATCTGGCTACTTTTTTCATGGAATACCATTTTTACTTGAAAAAATGGCTGACAGACGTATGTTGAAATATGTTGAATGAACATATTAAGACTTGGGTATCTGGCAGACATTTTCTCAAAAGTGAATGAATGGAGCTTGGCATTACAAGAAATAACTTCTAACAGTATTTGTTGCCAATGATAAAAGTCATTTTCTTTCAAGTGGCAATTGGAATTTTGGAAAATCTGAATTCACCACCAGCAGCTTGAAGCTTCCCAGTAGTTACTTTTCAGATAAATCTGGTGCTTATGGGCGCGGTGGCTCACGCCTGTAATCACAGCACTTTGGGAGGCTGAGGCGGGCGGATCACGAGGTCAGGAGATGGAGACTATCCTGGCTAACACAGTGAAACCCTGTCTCCACTAAAAATACAAAAAATTAGCCGGGAGTGGTGGCGGGCGCCTGTAGTCCCAGCTACTCGGGAGGCTGAGGCAGGAGAATGGCATGAACCCGGGAGGTGGAGCTTGCAGTGAGCCTCGATCGCGCCACTGCACTCCAGCCTGGGCGACGGAGCAAGACTCTGTCTCAAAAAAAACAAAAAAACAAAAAAAAACTGGTGCTTACATTAATGAATGCTTTTTAAAATATTGTACAATGAAGTATATGGGAGATTTGCATAACACACTGAACTAGTGTTTTCTAAATGACCAGTTTAGTTTAACGTCACATGCATCAATAAAAGAATCACTCAAGTATGAGACCCAAAATGTAATAGAATACAAAAGTACATGGACAGGGTTTCAAATTTCACAGTACAACTAAACTGAAAGAAGTTTACGTCTGACAAATTTTGGCGTAGCATCAAAGAAAAATATCCATGATTATCTGAAAAGCCTACCAAAATATCCCCTTCCTTTCTGACTATTGGAAAGTCAACTTTTTAAAACACATGTCAACATATACAATATCACAACTGACTGAATGCAGGACTAGCTATGTGACTCAAACTATGAGTCTCTTTAATGAAGCCAGAATTTAAAGATATTTGCAGAACATAAATCAATGCCAGTCTTCTCATTATTATTATTATGTTTTTACCTTGGAAAAATATTTAGGTTGGTGCAAAAGTAATTGCGGTTTTTGTCATTAGTTTTATAGTATGGTCAATTTCATTAAACTAGGTTATTTTTGTTAAGATGTAATGAGCTTATTGTTATTTCAAAATAAATCCATAAATATATTTTTCTTTTTATGATCACTAAATATTGACAGCTACAACTCATACAAGCAAATGCTCTTTAGAGTCCTCAATAATTTTTGAGAGTGTAAAAGGTCCTGAAGCTACAAAGTTTGAGAGCAACTGAATTAGATGAAATCTAACTTACTACGTCTTTTGAGATTCTATAATTGCGTGTGTGTATGAGTGAGTGGGTAGGTTTGTGTGAATGAGAATAGGAAATCAAATCTAGAAATGTTTTACTTTTTGTTGTTAGGTTTTATTCCCTTCACCTTTGTTTCCTTGAGAATATAACATGGCAGATCAATAGGAGAGAGTTTTGATAATAAAGTATTAAAAGGCAATTCATCCTAACACAAATATTAATTATAATTAAAATATCACTAGCTGTCAATGTTAGACTATGAACCAAATAAAATGCTTGACAAAAATGTTATATAATGTTTCAGAAACTTATCTTATTTGAATTTATATTTATGGAATATCAGATAAGTTATATTCAAATGACATTTATATTTTCCCCCAATTTTAAGAAATATCATCACAAGATACTCTTGGTAGTATATAATCTTTTCAAAAAACAGAGCAGTGTTTTTAAAGAATTTGTTTTTGTTTTTGTTTTATTTTTGAGACGGAGTTTCGCTGTTGTTGCCCAGGCTGGAGTGCAATGGCACGATCTCAACTCACTGCAACTTCCGTCTCCCCGGTTCAAGCAATTCTCCTGCCTCAGCCTCCTGTGTAGCTGGGATTACAGGTGCCTGCCACCCCACTCAGCTAATGTTTTGCATTTTTAGTAGAGATGGGGTTTCACTACGTTGGCTAGGCTGGTTTTGAACTGCTGACCTCGTGTGATCTGCCTGCCTCAGCCTCCCAAAGTGCTGGGATTACAGGTGTGAACCAGTGCACCCGGCCTGAAGGATTTTTTTAAACAAAAAGTATTCAAAATCATTTAAAATTATTTTATCCAAACAAAAGTAATCACAAGTTGCTCTTCCTTATTAATACAAGTTAGATGCTGGAATCTATAAATGTTTTTAGGATTTTGGTGCCCATTAATTTAAAGACAAGAGCAATATGTTTACTCTATTAAAAGCATTACTAGATTTATGAATTTCTATTCCTATTGCTATTGGATTTTTAAAAACAGAAAATGCCTATCCTTTATTTTTGGCTGCATAACATCCTAAATACCCCGGTCAAACTACTTTGCTTTTATCCCTGCTCGACCCACCACGCTAACCATCTGCATAAATAAAGATGCAAGCATCTGCCATATTGCAAATGGTCTCAGGGGCAGATGTTTCCATCCTTGTGTTCATGTCACTGGGGCTGGGTACATTATTTGAACAGATGTACACAATCTGAAAGTGTTGTGTCCCACAGTGAAATGTCTCCAACTGCTTTCTATCACAGTACATAAATGCTATTTGCACCTGCATTTATGTTAATGATATAAACGCAGCAGGGGTTCTGACAAAGTGAGATGTGATGCTATGAAATATATTTACATGGTTAATTGGAATTTCTGAGAGACTCTGCTGCCAAACGGCCACACTGGCAATGATACATACCCAAGTAAATTATCTGATTACCAGCCTGCTTTTTAAGCCACAGAAATACAGCTATTTCGGCCGGCCACAGTGGCTCACGCCTGTAATCCCAGCACTTTGGGAGGCAGGCAGATCACCTGAGGTCAAAAGTTTGAGGCCAGCCTGGGTACCACGGTGAAACCCCGTTTCTACTAAAAATACAAAACATTAGCCGGGTGTGGTGGTGTGTGCCTGTGATCCCAGCTAGTTGGGAGTCTGGGGCAGGAGAAACGCTTGAACCAGGGAGGCGGAGGTTGCAGTGAGCCAAGATCGTGCCATTGCACTCCAGCCTGGGCAACAAGAGCCAAACTCCATCTCAAAAAAAAAAAAAAAAAAAAAAAAAAAAGAAGAAAGAAATAAATACAGCTATTTCAAACAACAAAAATAATCATAATCTAAATTTACTAATATTTTAAACTCTAATATTTTATTTCAACTTCCATATATGGCTGGTCTACTTTATGGTTTTAGGCCACCCAGGTCATTTCCATTTATTCTAAAAGGATATTTCTACAGGCATGTGTGTGTTTTCCATTTGTTCTTCTGTCAACAGTATAACATACTAATAATACACAATGGTATTTTGTAGAAGTTATTACATCGGAAAGTTCCAATTTCCAACATTAAGGAGTTAACCAAAACCAGCTTGCAAATGTCAATTTGTACTTGCTCTGCAGCATAAAATGGTACCAAAAGTCCAAGAACAGCATTTACACTACTTGTTAAGATCAAAATGTTTCCATATGAATATCACATATTTGGAAACATAATATTTTGGTAATACACAGGGAATGATATTTTCCCCCCATAATGAGGTCATAAAGCAATGTTAACCACTAAATTCAAAGCATCGAATTACAGTGGTACTCCTTGCTACTGTGCGTTCAATGTGAGGGCTGGAGAGTCACAGATCTTGCAACAGCAGTTTTCTTTGTAGCTTTACCGAACTAAGAATTTATGGTCACCTTCAAATAATATATTACTTTATTAACTTGAAGTTTATAATATTAACTATGCACAAAGTCATTTTATCTGAGAAAAAATCATAAAAAATAGTTTTTATTCTGCACATTATCCTGATGCTTCTACTGTGCTTTCAAAGTTTTTTACAAGGCGTATTCATATACAGTTGATTCTCGTTATTTGCAGATTCTGTATCTGTGAATTTCCCTAATTGCTAAAATTTATTTTTAACCCCAAAATCAATACTTGTGGTGCTTTCATGGTCATTTATGGACATGTGTGGAGAACAAAAAAGTTTGAGCCACTTGACATGCAAATTCCCAGCTGAGGCAGAACAAGATGATGTCCTGCTTTCTTCCTTCAGCTCTCATACTGTAAACACACATACTTCTTGCATTTCAAAAACTGCCACTTTTTTTTTGCACTTTTTGTGCTTTTTCTTGGTGATTTTACTGTTTACTTATGGTCTCCAGCATAGTGCTGGGTGCTGTCTAGTGCTCCTACACACAAGACAAGTGTGATGTGCTCTACGGAGAAAACACTTGTATTAGAGAAGCTTTGTTGAGGCATGAGTTATAGTGCTTTTGTCTCTGAGTTCAATGTTAAAAAATTAACCCTGTCTATTAAAGTATTTTTTTTTTTAACAGAAATACACTTATAACAAGGTCATGTATCAGTTGTTGACAAAAATGTTGTGATTAGAGGCTCACAGGAACCTAAACTTGAATATCCCCTGGGAACAAATGGCTCAGTATTTGCTAATTCAGTATTCCTAATAACCTTCTAGAAAATAAATACTACAAATAATGAGAATGAGAATCAACCATACCTACTGCATTTGACCGTTACAGGGCAAGAATTACTATCCCCATTGGAAAGACGAAGGGACTGAGGTTTACTGATTTGGCCAAAATCACAGAGCCTAAAAAGAAGCACATAACAATGACCAGAGCTCAGCTGTCCAGATCAGTGTTCTTCCACCAGATGGAGAGGAAAGGGGAGATATGGGCAAGGAGGAAAAGAAAAAAATAGAGAGCTTAAGAAAATAGCTTTCATACCATGTTCGAAACAGTGAAACTACGATTAGATAACAAGAGTAAACCACTTTCAGGTTAAATCCCCATAAAAGGAAACCCCTGCTTGGATAGGCAGCCCAGTGTTATTAATTACAACAGCTGCAAGAGAGAAGAGCTTAGTTTGGTTTTACTTTCCTCCGCCTTTGCTTCTTTTGCTGTCTCTTCAAAGGCAATAAATACTTGTTAAATGAACATTTGCTTTCATTGGCTTTAGAATTCCATCCACTTTGGTGCTTCATTAAAAAAAAAAAGATTACAACATTTTCACAGCATCAGATGTGATTTATAAAAACTGTTTCAGGGTTTAAGACATTTTATACATAATTTAATATGCATTTGAGAGACTACTACATGCAGGGGTGTTTTAAACCCTGCTAAAGACAGAAAATTCATCAAGAACTTTATAAAAGACCTAACTGATACTAAGTCCAAAATAAGTAAGATCTTTTCCCCAAACTTTAAAAATGATATGAGTATTAACTAGCTCCTCCCTAAGTGTGCCTTACTTGAGTTCTAATATCCTATATTCATGAATACCAAAATTTTAGGTCTGTAAGCTATAAGTATATACTTTTATGTCTGCAAGACATAGAATACATTTTTAGACAGTATCATAACTATTTATTTTTTATTGAATCAGAAAATCTAGGGTTTTTTTAAAGGATTCAAATATGAATTCACATGATAGTAATGGCCTTGGCTGTGCAGTCCAATCATGTACAGATTTGGGAAATCAGTAGTAGCTGTACAGCACATGTCCAGCTAACTGCAGTGGGTCCAGAGGGGGCCGCCTGTGTGTCTGCCTCAAAGCATTTGCTCTCTCTCCATCCCCATTTCTTACTTTTATGAAATAGAAATAGCACTCACAATTTGAAAGCTTCCTTTAAATAATACAAATGTTATGACAGAGTTGAGAAAAGTGGTAGAAGAACTGTATAAGAAAACTTTTCTACCTGCAGAAGATTTGTCTAGGAAGTGGCAAACTTAACTGTAAGGCTGACAAGTGACTAAGAATTGAGAGACTCGGTGGGGCGCGGTGGCTCAGGCCTGTAATCTCCGCTCCTTGGGAGGCTGAGGAGGGCGGATTACAAGGTCAGGAGTTCGAGACCCAGCCTGGCCAACATGGTGAAACCCCGTTTCTACTAAAAATACAAAAATTAGCCAGGCGTAGTGGCTCGCTCCTGTAGTCCCAGCTACTAGGGAGGCTGAGGCAGAAGAATCGCTTGAACCTAGGAGGTGGAGGTTGCAGTGAGACAAGACTGCACCACTGCACTCCAGCCGGGGTGACAGAATGAGACTCTGTCTCAAAAAAAAAAAAAAAAAAAAAGGAATTGAGAGACTCCACTAAAACAGACTCTCACTTGACTTAAATGAAGACTCCTTCCTGACCAATGAACAATGGGGTTTGCATTAACCAACTGTGTAGGAACTTAAAATTCATTCTGACTACCCAAGATACAAACTTCAATGATCAACTGGCATAATCACAGTGAACTACCTCTTCTTAGCACATAAAACACATACATTGTCCCTGTCAGAGAATCATTTGGTGATACTGCTCACCTGTGTGAGTTTTCTTATATGGCACGTAAATAAATTCACTTGCATTTTTAATTAGTGTGGTGACTGTCTTTCACCAAATCTAAATAGTTGGCCTTATTACGTTGTTTTCATGCCTCTTTTTTGAAAAACACAGTTTAGTTCATCATTTGAAAATATCAGACAAAAAAAGGAATACGGAAAACTAAATCATATCCCTAAATCCTGAAAGAATGATATAGAAAACTACAACAAAATAAGTCTCATGAACTTCTCAAAATTCTATAAATTATATTCTCACACAGAAAGGAATAACGGTGACACTAGGTTATAATAGAAAACCTATAATATAGTATAACTTATCATTAGAGTGATAGCACAATGTTAAATCTCTTTATCTGAAATTAGATAACATTTAAGTAGAAGAAACCAGAATTTTAAATTTGTTTTCTCCGTTAATAATGCTGCCAGTTCTTCCTAGCTTTAAACCCCCTGGCCTAAATTCCACTTGCTTGACTTGTACATATATGTTAATATCCTGAACAAATGTCATCTCTTCCATTGTGTTTCCTGACCAGCCTCAAAATCTTTAGCTTAACCAACTGTTCTTTCATTCTGATTTTCAAAGTATGTCATACTCACTTCTAGTACAGCATTAGTCATGCTTTATTCTAGTTAAGGACATGCATATATGCTGTTCCAACAGGATTTTAGAGCCTAAAAGCTCAGGCTCTGTATGACTTACCTTTGGATTCTTCACAGCATCTGATAGTTCCTGGTACAAATTACCTTGGTGATCATTAAACCTGCTTCTACCATATGAACTTTGTTTGGGGACAGTATGTTGGTACAGCATATTTTCCTTAATTTAAGGCTCACAACTCTGTTGGTAATGTCTTATCTAAATTTTATACAGAAATGCATATAATATGTGTGTATGTGTTTATAAGTTGGAAATTCAAAGGTATCATAATTTATAGCTAGCCATCAATGGTTTGTTAAATAAATCAATCTGCATTTAATAAATAGCATGTGCCCAGCAAACTTCTCATGTCACATAAATTATGTACATGTAATTAAACAAATATATACGTAATATATATGTATACGTGTGTGTGTGTATATATATATCAGACAAAATATATATATATATTTAGAGACAAAGTCTTGTTCTGTTGCCCAGGCTACAGTGCCATGCATGGCATGATCACAGCTCACTGCAGCCTCAAACTCCTAGGCTCAAGCAATCCTCCTAGCTCAGCCTTCCAAGTACCTGGGACTATAGGCATGAGCCATCATGCCCAGCTAATTTTGAAATTTTTTTTGTAGAGATGGAGTCTTACTATGTTGCCCAGGCTGGTCTCAAACTCCTGGCCTCAAGTTATCCTCCCAACTCGGCCTCCCAAAGTGCTGGGATTATAGGTGGGAGCTGCTACACCTAGCCATAAATTATATTTGATCATAAACAGAATCATAATAAATCTGATGCTTTTGTTAAAACATATTAATATTAACCTAAGACATACAGAAAGCATTTGAATGAATGAATAAATTAATGAATAACTGGGCAATTCTTAGGCGTTACACATATTCATATACCTAATTTTTCCTTATAGATGTAATTTCCCATAATTTAAGTTATAATTTCTGCTCACTTTGATTTAAAATGGCTTTAAGCATTCATATGTGTAATTAAGCATAGTATTTTTGATCAGAGAAGAAAAAGGAGATGATCAAAAATTATTAGAAATATTCTTTATAAATTTTAAATTATAAATTATTCTAAATTCTTATAGAAATATTCTTTATGAATTAAATATTCTTTATAAGTATTCTTTATAAATATATGTTCTCTATAATTTATATAAATATTCTTTATAAATTTTTTGATAGATCTGGGTTCAAATCTTGGATCAGTCACTTACTTGTTGGTGGTCTTGGCAAAAAATACCTAATCTTGAACTTGTAAAATAAGGTTTACGTCTAACTTATTGTGAAGATTAAATAAAATAAAGGATGTAAAGTTGTAGGCAGAATGATATCACACTGGAGGCACATGACTTAGGTTTTCTAAGGCTATTACATCTCCTCTGTCAAATTCCAGGATTGGGCTTAAGCATCTTTAGTCCCAGAAAAGATTGGTGAGGAGGTTCACTTGAGCTCTGGGTAAGGCAAAGGGGTCTTACTTTCTGGTCAATGGAGGTATCCAAGCTTATGTTATAGCCCAGGGAGGTAGACATCAGAACAAAACAAACTGTGATGAGAATCAAAGCAGCCAAGAGGTGTGAGTGCTTTCTCCCTCTGTATCAGCCAGAGCCAAGTGGCTCGTTGTTTACTCATATGGACTCACCTTTTTAGAGCCTGAAAGGAACACTTAGTCATTCTCGATTTTTAAATGAGAAAACTGAGGCTCAGTGGCAAAATAACTTTGCCTGGGGTTCCACAGCTGTTTGGAGGCAGGTCTGGAATGGAGTCCAGCTTTCCTGATACTTGTTCCATTATTTTTACTGCTAAGCCTCTCCTCGCTTACTTGGATAAAAGAAGGTAATATCAGCTTGGACACCGAATATCAAACCCTTGATCAGCTACCTAGGGCTCCACAAATCTTCCAGAGAATATATACCAAAGAACACTCAAGGAAAACACGTGCTCTTGATTTCTAGTTGGGGTTTCCCATCTCCTTCCTTGCCCTAGTGTTCCCGGCTGGATTTTGTGTGAGTCTCAGGGACTCTCACTCTCCCTTGGGATAAATTCCTGGATAACAATCAAACCAAGCGGTCTGCTTCCTGCTTACTCCTCATGGGTCTCCTTGGAGCATGTTTGGCCTTCCAAGGTCATTAGGCATTCCCAAGCAAGAGGCAGCCTCATGGCCATCTCACTGACCAGTCTCAAAGATGAGGAGGTCCCAGATATTAATAATAGTCATTAAGAACGGTAGTTTTATCATCATATCAGTGCCTACTACACAAACAACAATATGCTGGGTGATTTACATATGCTATTTCCTTTAGTCTCCACATATCCTATAGAGTGGGACTTATTATCTTCATTTTATAGATTTACAGATGTGGAAGCTGAGGTCAAGTGATATACCTAAGGTTTTACAATTAAGTGGTAGGACTGAGTTTCAAATCCAGATTCCATGCGCTCAAGAGTTATGATACTACCCTTCTCACTGACAGAGATCAGAGTGTGTGCTCTATTTAAGGGCCCTTCATAACAAGTTCCCTCCTTTTACTAAAAGCTACATGTTCCACTAAGACAGCCTAATTTTGCCTCATTAAAGATATGTCTTTTTTCTCACACACATCAGAACTTCTCTTCCGTGTGGAAGAAACTAGATAGGGCAGGGAAAGCCTGGGATTTCTCCCTGGGGTTAGAGTGTATCCTTTATGGTGAGGATAATTTAAATACTCTTGATTAAGAAAGGACTCTACCTCCATCTGGAGGTCCAGGTTCTTCTGGAAGGTCCAGAAGTGCCTGTTAAAAAATCATTATTTTATTTTTTATACATTGTATAGAGTAAAAGAGTTTTTCTATTTCTTTTAAAATGGATTATCAGGGGAAACAGGTCAAAGAAATGTATACATAAATTCTATATCCTCTAAGTGTATGTCTACAGATGTGTGTATGAATATGTATGCATATATTCTTCTACTCACTAAAATACTTGTGTTATTTTGCTTCAATAAAGCCAATACTTTTTAATTTCATTGATATCTGTTAGTGCCAGTTAACTGCCAGTGAATAAGCAGGGCTCTGTGAGTTTTGGGTGGAATGAGATGGCCCTGCTCTCAAGGTGCTACAGCCTAAAAAAGGAGACAGGTCCTTAAACCTCAGGAATCCATATACACTCAAATTATTTACCAAAAGAAATGAGTTTTCATATATAATTATAATTTTTGTTTTTAATTCTAAGAAATAAGTTACCTTATGATTAGAGGTCAATGATATTCAATGTATTAAATTAAAACTATAACAGACACATCACCATTTTCCTCAGCAGTTTATCTTACCTTCATCTTTTGGTGGTACTGCTAAAGAATTCTGCATTATGATGTACTGGACTTGAATAGTATCTTTCCTAAAAATAAGCAAGCACAAATAAGTATTAGAAAGTAATTGAGAGAGCATGTTAATGCATACTAAATATAGAAATTCTAAGCTGTTTTTTAAAGTTTGTTTTATAACTACACGAGTAATAAAAAATGCATTGAGTTATTAAGAATTGATGTTTTTATTTCTTCTCATTTTTCTACAAACAGGATTTTATTGGATGTACTAGAATGGGCTTGGAGATAGATGCAACGACACATCAGGGGCCTTACTCACATTTCTGCTCTCATGGGGTCATGTGTAAGTAGGCAAAGTTAGGATTCTCTGAAAATGTACTCTCTGATAATTGATTCATATACTTTAAGAACAAACAGCTAAAATGCTTAACAGTTTAAAGGTACTATAATTGCAATATAATCATTTGATGAAATATAACTCAGTCATTAAAATGCAACTGTGAAGATTACGTAGCAACATAAAAAAGGTTAATGATGCGATGCACTGGATGAACATGCTAAATGACAGACACCAGCATTACAAATATACAAAAAATAAAGGCACAGGAAAACACACGGAAGAAAATATGTCAATATATAAATTTACAGTGTGTTTGGTGATGGAATTACAGGTGTTCTCCCCCATTCCCCACATTTTAGCTATTTTCCAAATTGTGAGTATTCCAAATATGTAGTATTCCATATTAATATCTGAATAAGGCAACTCAAATCTTTGAAAAATAGAAGTAATTTTTTTTATAAGTTCTTAAACAAAAAAGAGTTTCTAAGCATGACACCAAGTACAGAGCCCATTAAGGTAAAGACTGATGAATTTTTTGGTTTAAAATTTTAAATATTTTTAAAGTAAGAAAATTGGACAAAATTAAAAGGCATGATTACTACTTCTAGCCAAGATGGAGTAACAGAGACCAGATTCATGCTTCTGCCTGAAACAACCAAAACACAGACAGAATGTATGAAACAATGTTTTCAAAACAGTGAACATCAGTGTAGAAGCAGGAGGCAGAGAAATTCTAGGCAGACAGGGGCGGGTCCCCCGTGAAACGGCACCTTCAAGACAAAGTAGCCCGAAACCTGCGGCCCAAGGTGAGAACTTCTATCCCCGTTTGCCTGCTCTCTCCTGATTGGTTCTTTCTGAATAATGTCTTTTCACCAATCGAATGTTGCCTTTTCCAAAACTACCCATGGCTTGCCCTGCCCCCCATTCTGTGCCTATAAAGACCCTGGACTCAGTCAGTAGAGGAGAGAAGCAGCTTGACTGAAGAGAAGCAACTTGACTTCAGGGGGACGGCTGCACTTCAGAGAAGAGACAGCTTAATTTTGGAGAGACAGTTTGACTTCAGGGAAGACTACCTGACCGTCCCGTCCTTTCCAGCTCCTCTCTCCGCTCAGAGCCATCCATCGCTAAATAAAATTATCTGCCTCCACCATCCTTCAAGTGTTGGCACGACATCATTCTTCTTGGACACCACACAAGAGCTTGGGACCCACTGGATGTAGGTACCCAAAAAGGCTGTCACACTAGCCCTTGCTGGCGGAGTATAGACGCCCCACCTGACAAGACAAGGGGCCCACTGAGCTAGTAACACACTGCGGTCCACAAATGGCAAAACTAAGCTAAGAGAGCACTGCAGCATGCCCTTTGGGATTTCGGGGATCACAGGCACTCCCACCTGGGCACGGCCGCAAGGTGTGCATGGAGCGTGCTCCTGCCAGCACCCAAAGCAACCAGCCTGATCCTGCTCTCATTTGCTCACGAGCTCCCTCCCTCCTGCAAGGGGTTGAGTGTGGTGGGCTGAGTAAACAGGGCATCCCTATTGCAAACCTGACAAAGGGGTCAAGAAAAATCCTGCATCATCATGTCAAGAAAAACTGATCCCTGAGAGCCAGGAAACAATTGCAATGAGCCCTATGGCAACAACTGTGATGAGCTCTATGTGAGGAAAGATCCTTGCAGAGATTTCCAGAATACTGGAAAAGAGGGCTACACACAGAGCACAACAGAGAGGGTCCTTGCTGGGTTATTTACCTTTGTAATGATCAACACAGGCAAGTGAGGAAACACCCCAAGACCAGGGAAAGGTTCAAGGTACACTATAGTCACAGAAGAACAGGAATATTGCCTGTTGCCATTAGCTAGGGTGAAAAAACTCACAATTCACAAAGGAATGGGTAGAGTACACAGAAGGGTCTTGCCTTAGTAGGGGGGAATACTTAATTCTAGACTGTGTATTTCTCTGGTTTCATATAAATCTTAAATCAAGACATGAAAAAATCAAACTGTTTCAAATTATTTTAACTATGTGCCAGAACAAATCACAAAATATTTATAGAAATACAAAAATATCTACCACCAAATAAAGTAAAATTCATAATGACTGACATTTAATGAAAATCATCACGCATGCAGAAATGCAGAAAAATATGATCCATAATTTAGAAAACAATCAAAACTGACCAGGACTGACACATATTAGAATTAGCAGACAAGGACATTAAGTGTATAACTGTATTTCATATGCTCAAAATGTTAAGTACAGGTAGAAAAGATATGAAAAAATTCACATAAAATTTCTAGAGATAAAAACTATAATGTATAAGATGAAAAATACACTGCATGGAATTAATGGTACATTAGACATGTCAGAAGAAAATATTAGCAAATCTGAAGACACAGCTATCGAGACTACACAGAATGGAGAAGACAGTAAAATTAAAAAAACAAAAAACAAAAATCAGAATCGAGAGCATCAGTGAGCTGCAGGCCAACTTTAAGAAGATTAATATGCCAGTATTTGAAGAGGGGAGAGATGGAAGGGCAAAAAAATTATTTTTAAGAAAGAATGGCAGAACATTTTCCAAATGTGATGAAGCTGTGAACACACAGATCCAAACATCTCAAAACACCGATTCACAAGAAACATGAAACCATACTAAGGTATATCATTGCCAAACTGCTCAAAACTAGTGAAAAAAAAAGTTTTCAAAGGCACCCAGAGAAAAAGACACATTGCATATAAAGAAACAATGATAAGGGTAACAACAGATTTTTTACTATTAATAAAATGATGCAAGTCTGGCCAGGCGCGGAGGCTCATGCCTGTAATCCCAGCACTTTGGGAGACCGAGGTGGCACAGCACCTCAGGTCGGGTGAGACCAGCCTGACCAACATGGAGAAACCCCCGTCTCTACTAAAAATACAAAAATTAGCTGGGCATGGTGGTGCATGCCTGTAATTCCAGTTACTCGGGAGGCTGAGGCAGGAGAATCACTTGAACTCAGGAGGCGGAGGCTGCAGTTAGCCGAGATCGTGCCATTGCACTCCAGCCTGGGCAAAAAAAAAAAAAAAAAAAAAAAAAAAAAAGAAAGAAAGAAAAAAGAAAAAGAAAACAAACAAAAACAAAAACAGTACAAGTCTGAAGACAATAAACAGTAAGAACAACTGTAATCTAGAATTCTTAGAACTCCAGGCCCTGATGTCTTCTCTAGTGACTTCTACTGAAAATCCTTCCAGAAAATTGAAAAGGAGGAAATGTTACTATCTAAAAAGTCAGCATTATCTAGATATCAAAACCAGACAAAACTATTACGAGAAAAGATTCCTATGGCCCAATATCCCTCATAAGCACATATGCAAAAGTAATAAACAAACTTCTAGCAAATCAAATCCAATA
The DNA here is from genome assembly GCF_037993035.2 of Macaca fascicularis. NCBI lineage: Eukaryota > Metazoa > Chordata > Mammalia > Primates > Cercopithecidae > Macaca > Macaca fascicularis. Next base: position 31,652,863 of record NC_088383.1, read on the forward strand.
ATATGAGAATACACCGTGATCAAGTAGAGTTATCCAAGAATACACAATTGGTTTAACATTCAAAATAAATGTAATTTACCATCTTATTATGTTAAAAAAGAAAACTACACGATTATTTAAACAGATACAAAAATTGCATGTGATAAAATCCAACATCCATTACTGATAAAAATAAATCCTTTATAAATTTAGAAAGGAACTCCTCACTATGGTGAAACACATCTATTAATATGAGAAACTAAAGCTAAAATCATGCTAAATAATGAAAGATTAAATACTTTCTCTCTAAGTTCACAAACAAGAGAAGGATATCTATTCTCACCACTTCTATTCAACCCTGTATTGGAAGTTCTAGCCAGTGCAATAAAACAAAAATAAATAAAATGTATTCAGATTGTGAAGCAAGACTTAAAATGGTCTTTATTTGCAGATGACATGATTGTCTAATTAGAAAATTCAATAGAATCTACAAACAAAGCCCTTCTAACTAATAACTGAGTTTAGCAAGGTTAAATAATACAAGATCAATATGCAAAAATAAATTATATTTTTGTATCCTAGAAATAATCAGCAATTGAGACAAAAAATCAGAAATTGAGACACCATTTATAACAGCATAAAAATGAAATAATTAAGGATAAGACTGGCAAAGTATGCAAAAGACCTATACACTGAAAACTAAAAAACACTCATAAAAATTTTAAAAGATCTAAACAAATGAAGAGATATACCACATTCAAAGGTTGGAAGACTCAATGTTGTTAAAATGACAATTTTCTTCAAATAGATATATAGATTCAATATAATCCTCATCAAAATCCCAGTAGACTTTTTGTAGAAATTAACCAATTTTTAAAATTCACATGAAAATAGAAAGAGCTCAGAATAATCAAAACTTCCTTAAAAAAGAAGAAACAAATTGGACTGATGCTACTTTAGTTTCAAGAAAGAGACATATAGATCAATGCAACAGAATAGAGAGTCCATAAATAAATCCACACAGATACGTATTTTCATGAAAGTCCAAAGGGAAAGCTGTGGAACATGAATAGTCTCTTCATCAAATGATGATGCTTTCTCTATATGCGAAAAACAAAAAAAGAACTTTGAGCCATACCTCACACCATATACAAAATTTGAAATGCATCATATACCCAAATGTAAAACACAAAACTTCTAAAAGAAAATACTGTGCCCTTTAGTCAGGCATAGGTATCTTAGACATGGCATCTGAAACATAATCCATAAAATAACAAACTAATGTGCTAAACTTCATCAAAATTGCAAACTTCTGCTCTTCAAAAGATACCAATAAGAGAATGAAAAGACAAGCCATAAATGGGAGAAACTATTTGAAAATAATCTGATAAAGAAATTGTATATAAAACTCTCAAAACTAAATAAGAAAACACATCTCCCAATTTGTAATGGGCTAAAGAGGTGAACATACACTTCTCCAAAAAAGATACATGGCTTGCAAATAAGAACATGAAAAGATGTTAGGCCGGGCGCGGTGGCTCAAGCCTGTAATCCCAGCACTTTGGGAGGCCGAGACGGGCGGATCACGAGGTCGGGAGATCGAGACCATTCTGGCTAACCCGGTGAAACCCCGTCTCTACCAAAAAAATACAAAAAACTAGCCGGGCGTGGCGGCAGGCGCCTGTAGTCCCAGCTACTCGGGAGGCTGAGGCAGGAGAATGGCGTAAACCCGGGAGGCGGAGCTTGCAGTGAGCTGAGATCCGGCCACTGCACTCCAGCCTGGGCGACAGAGTGAGACTCCGTCTCAAAAAAAGAAAAAAAAAAAAAAAAAAAAAAAGAAAAGATGTTCAACATCACTGGTTATTAAGAAAAGATACACCTGCCTTAGGATCCAGCTAATCCCTTCCTACCAACCCAAGAGAAACGAAAGCATATGTCTATACAAAAACTTGTACAAGGAATGTTCACAGCAGCTATATTTGTAGTAGCTCCAAGCCAGAAACGACCCAAATGTTCACCAACAGATGGAATATATAAACATACAATGGAACATTACTCAGCATTTTAAATGAACTGTTGATCTACATCACAACAGAAATGAATCTCCAAAAACATGATGCTATATGAAAGAAGATAGACATTAAAGAGCAATACTCTATGATTCTACTTGCATAAGATTTTAGAGACTGTAAACTATAGTGGCAGAAAGCAGATCAATGGTTGCCTGGGGACAGGGGAGACAGAGAAGGTTGGGGGAGAGACCCTACAAGCATACACCCATCCACTGAGGTGAAGAATATATTCATTATCTTGATTATGATTAAGTTCCAAGGGTGTATACGTATGTCAAAATTTATCTCACTGTACTTTAAATATATGCAATTGACTGTATGCCAATCATATCTTAATATAGCTGTTAAAAATTAAAAGGTAAATATTGAGAAAAAATTTAAAAATTCTAATAGACATACAGACATTCATTTAACAGATGTTGTTTGTAGTGTTACTATGCACTCTGGAAAAGATATAGTAGACATGGTTCTTGTATTCCTGTCTAATATAAAAGAAATAACAATGAGATAATGCTCCACTATAAAAATGAGTAAGGACTTAAAAAATTTATAAAAGACAACATTTAACAAGTAATCATCAGAAAGAATGTTAAGACTTACTAAAAATCAAAGAATTGCAAATTTCTAAAATAATACTACTTTTTTGCCTCTAAATTGGCAGAAAAATAATACAAACTTTTGGAGAAGTCTGAGGAAAGGGGTATGCTCATTTACTTCCTGTATTATAGTTGGTACAAACTCTCTGGCAATGTGCATCCTGAGCCTTACAATTCTGCATTCCTTTTGGCCCAGACCTTCCTTCCTTCCTCATGTAGGAATTTTGCTCAAAAAATTATCATTGTAATGTGTAAAGCCATCATCATTATCATCATCCTCATTACCTTTAAAGAAATGTTAAGGGTGCCGTTTAAAATATACAAAAAATGCAAAACTTAGAATTAGGGTATATTTTTATAATAAAGCTATTTTTTAAAATGTTTCTTAAAATATTTAAAAATATAAAAAATGCTTATGACATGTTTTTGTATAAAAGGGCTGGTTATAGCGATGCGCTGTGGCTCACACCTATAATCCCAACACTTTGGGAATCAGAGGTGGGAGCATCGCCTGAGCCCAGAGTTTGAGACCAGCCTTAGCAACACAGTGAAACCCATCTCTACAAAAAATACAAAAACTGGCCACGTGTGGTGGTGCGTATCCATAGTCCAGATACTCAGGAAGCTGAGGTGGGAGGATCCCTTGACGACCGGAGGTTAAGGCTGCAGTAAGCCCTGACTGTGCTACTGCACTCACTGCAGCCTAAGTGACAGACTGAGACCCTGTTTTCATTCCAAAAAAAGGGTTGGTTACAGAGCAGTATGGTTCAGTTATTTTTTCATAACTCAAGAGAAAAATTACCCAATAATAAAAGTATGTATCTCTCAGTGGGGCATTAAAGTGCTACATAATCTTCCCTTTTATGCATATAAAGTGATACTACATAGTTTCCCCAATGAATAAATACTGCTTTTGCAATCAGAAAAAGGTTTTAATTTTCATTGTTTTGAAATACTATGTTAGAAAAGGAGTGCCATCAAAATAATTTTAACTGTATTCCTAATATCTTGGTTTTTCATGTAGGACACCCACTCAAATGAAATTGTATTGTCTTTTGCTGTGACATAAAGCACTGCTGCATTTAATTCTATTATAATTATTAAACACAAATAAATTATGTAATAAATATACCTAACACCTGTTAAAAAACGTTTGGATAGTTACAAAATATTGCATCCTCTGATTTGACTGGATAATAAGATAAATACGCTGGCGGAAAATATGCATTAAATAGTTACATAAAATCTAACAGTATTTAATAAATCTTATACCATGATTCCTTGGGTAAGTGTGCATTTTTACTCAAGGAATCATAATATAGCACTAACAGCCACTGCATCCTTCATAGTTTATAAGGAAAAACCTCTGAAAATTATAACCTGACTTTTCTTACTTAAATTGCTGAAAAGTATATTAAATAGAAAAATCTATCAGAAAGGAATAAAAGAACGCAAACAGCGAATACAATCAATTATAGCAAGATCTAATACAATGTGCTTTATAAATCACTGTTACATAATTTTCGTTTTAGTTAATAAGCCATATTTAAACACAGTTGTTTAAAAATGAAAATTAGGTGAACTGGTTACTTGACAAAGTGACAGCTTGATGGTGTTATAAATGAAAATTTTTCCATTTATTCCTTGTTGAAGAAACCTAAGGCAGACACTGCTTTGTCTCTGTTATGCTGCTTTGCTAAGGTTCCTAAAAATAAATGTAGATAAAGAAATGTAAGAGAATAAAAGAAAATAATTTGCTTCATGCTCAACATGCTGATTAACTTTAACCCATGTTGTGAGTACGTGTATAAGTGCATGCTCTTGCATGTGTATGTGGCCACCAGGCACAGAGTTGCGATGTAGATGTCAATGTAGATGATTATTTCTAGGAAACTATTTCCTAGGGAATAAACATGTCATATATCATCACACTGACATACTATCATTATGTCATAAATAATGCCATAACATAATAAATCTGGCCAGGATAACTTAAAACATGGAAATATAAAAAAGGTAATGAGTCTTTTAATGTCTCAGAGCTGGCAATTCTTAACAGGCTTTTCTTTATATATTAAGATAATGTTACTAACCTACCTTGATTGGGCAGCTGCTCTTTTGACAGGCCATCTTCTAGTTTTAATTCTACTGTTATTCTGTGCCTCTTGATTTTAAAGTCTAACATGTTGATAGTCACACAAGATCTTAGTTTCAGGCTAGAACCAGAGTCAGCAAAGCCATAGATGACAGCTTCACCTAGATTGTATTCTATACTGTAGCTCTTCTGCAACAAATGCTACTGTGTACTAGACCTATCACTAGGTAATTCACAAACACCTCATCCTCATACGAGGATCTGCACTGTTATCATCAAGTTCAGAAACTGAGGTGCTCAAAGAAAATTAAGAAACTTGCTCAAGGTCACTCAGATGGGCCAGAATTCATTCCCAAGGTATGTCTCATTTCCATATATACCCTCTTCATGCTCTCCTGAGTGCAGCTTCTCCCTCTCTGCCCCTCATCCCTTTCCCATGCATACATGTACATATATACAAGTGTGTTCTGATGGAAATCAATGTAGAATGTCTCTGTGCAACTATTAAAAATAAAGGAAAGTCAGTAAAACAAAGAATGGCCAGGACAAAGTAATAAGGAAAAATGAGTTTTAAAAGCTGGGAAAGGAACAAACCTGGGAAATAAAAAAATTCAGGGGGAGATGCTAGCCATCTTCAAATATCTGAAGAACTGTTATTTTGGAAGCAGGATTAGGGGAATTCTACGTAACTCTAGTGAACAGGACTAGGACCGGTGAGGAAGACAAAGTTACTAGGAGGCAAATTTCAACCGGATATAAGAAAGAACTTTCTCACGATTACTGATACTCAGCTATGGACTGGAAGTTACATAACTTCATCACTGAAAAACTTGAAGAAGCTGAGTGAAGCCTTTTATTGTTAGCTATCAAAATAAATACATATTAGTATTCCTTAGGAATATGGCAGGAAATAACTCCAAAATGTTGTATAAACTCAGACACCATATAACTGAAAATGCCAACTTTTTCTTTTGCCGTAACATGAAAATGATCAGGACACATGGAACGAAAATAGGAACTGCCTGGATGAACTTGTAATTCTCAAGTATTCAATGCTGCTCTTTGCCTTTATATACTTAGGTGTTGTTTGAAAATTTTTAATGCACTTGAGGATGAATTTTCTTGGCTTGTTTTAAGTAATTTCATGTACCCATTTACAGATGTCCCTTCAACTTATGATGGGGCTACATCCTGATAAACCCATCCTAAGTCCTGAAAATAGCATAATTCAAAAATGTGTTGAATACATCTAACCTACCAAATGTTGTAACTTAGCCTACCTTAAACATGCTCAGAATACTTAAATTAGCCGACAGGCAAAATCACCTAACACAAAGCCTATTTTATAATAAAGTGTTGAATATCTCATGTAATTTATTGAATACTGTACTAAAAGTGATAAACAGAATGGTCGTATGGCTAGTCAAAGTACAGTTACTACAGAATGCACATGGCTTTCGCACCATTATAAAGTTGAAAAATCTTGAGTTAAACTAAGGTACATCAGGGACTGTTGGTCCATTTCATTAACTTTTTTGTTTTTTTACTTTTAAAGTAACATTGTTGAAGGATAATTTACATTCAACAAAAATGCACCCCACTTTAAGATGAGCTTTGACAAATATATACACCTTTACAGTGATCACTGTATCAGTCATGGCTTGTTGTAATATTTTATGATGATGTGACTTCTTCGAGGACTTGCTAGAGGGGAATATACTGTCCCTTCCAGGGCTAATTCCTATATATTGCACATGATTCCCTTGTGAGCATGTCTTTCATATGCAAACCAACCAATCCAAAGCCCATATCCTCAATCACCTCCTTTATCTAACTAACACACCAAGCCAATATTTCTCCAGCCGAACTCACTGGAGTGATATGGACTACCTTATAGGCCCGGGACCACTGAAATTATTCAAGCTAGCCAATGTTAAACAGCTTTTCATGTCCTACATTGTCTTTCCTGGGGAAACTACAACAAAGGCTCTGGGCCATGCTTTCCCCTGGCTCCTTCTGCCTCCTGACTGATGCAGGCGCTTCTCCCAGTGGCTTTGAATGGTATGGTGTGTCCCCTCCTCTAAGGGACTGTAAGTAATAAACTCTTCTTTTTTTTTTTTTTTTTTGAGATGGAGTCTCACACTGTCGCCCAGGCTGGAGTGCAGTGGTGAGATCTTGGCTCACTGTACTCCAGCCCAGAGTCCTCCTCCGGCTCCCAGGTTCAAGCGATTCTCCTGCCTCACCCTCCTGAGTAGCTGGGATTACAGGCGCCAGCCACCATGCCCAGCTAATTTTTTGTATTTTTAGTAGAGATGGGGTTTCACCATGTTGGCCAGGCTGGTCTTGAACTCCTGACCTCATGATCCGCCACCTCAGCCTCCCAAAGTGCTGGGATTACAGGCGTGAGCCACCACGCCCGGCCTAAACTCCTCTTTCAAAGGCAGTTGTCTCCTGTCACTTTACCATACCCGACTAAAACAAACCCAAGTACATTTTAAAACAATCACCCTATTGAAAATATATATCATCTCAAAAAGTCCCCTAGTGCCCTTCTGTAATACATTTCCATCCCTCACCCATGGCCCCAGAAAACCACTGATGCTTTCTGTCACTATAAATTAGTTTTGCTTGTCCTAGAATTTCCTGTCATTTCATATACATCAAACAGTAAATATTCACTTATTATGTGTGTCAGTAGATGATTCCTTTCTGTTGCTGAATCATATTCCATTATATGCATATAACACAATTTTTTAATCCATTAACTGATGGGCATTTGAGTTGTTGCCAGTTTTTGGTTATCATGAATTAATATAAATATAAATGTGTGTGTCCAAGTTTTTGTATAAAGGTTTTAATATCTCTTGGGTAAAAACCTAGGAGTGGAATTATTAAGTCTATTAAGCATGGACCACTTAACTTTAGAAGCAATTGCTTGTTCTCCATAGTGGTTGTACTATATTTCATTTATTTAAAAAAAATACCTCTTCTAAGCAATGATTGGAATTTATGTTTCTCAAGAGCAAGAGAACCCAAATACCTTCAGGCCCACTTTAGTTATATAATATTATATACATACACACACACAAACATACACACATTGAGCTTTTAGGTTCAGGAGTACATGTGTGGGTTTGATATATAGGTAAACTCATGTCATGGGGAGGGGGTCTGCTGTACAAATTATTTTGTTACCCAGGTACTAAACTTAATGCCCAATAGTTATTTTTTCTGCTACTCTCCCTCCTCCCACCCTCCCACCTTTTCACCCTCCACCCTCTACCCTCAAGTAGGCTCCAGGGTCTGTTGTTCCCTTCTTTGTGTCCACGGGTTCTCATCATTTAGCTCCCACTTGTAAGTGAGAACATGCAGTATTTGGTTTGCTGTTCCTGCATTAGTTTGCTAAGGATGATGGCCTCCAGCTCCATCCATGTTCTTGTAAAGGGCGTAATCTCAGTCTTTTTTTACGGCTGTGTAGTATTCCATGGTGTATATCTACCACATTTTCTTTATCCAGTCTACCACTGATGGGCATTTTAGGTTGATTCCATGTCTTTGCTATTGTGAACAGTGCTGTAATGAACATATGTCTGCAAATGTTTTTGCAGTAGAACGATTTATATTCCTTTGGGTGTATACCCAGTGATGGGATTGCTGGGTCAAATGGTAGTTCTATTTTTTAGGTCTTTGAGGAATCACCACACTGCTTTCCACAGTGACTTAACTAATTTACACTCCCACTAACAGCATATAAGCATTTCCTTTTCTTTGCAACCTTGTCAGCATCTAACATGCACACACATATATACAATAATATCTAATAGAAGCTTATAGTACATAAATCCTGACTAATAATAGTACTCATCATTTGCTCAATTGTAATAACAGTATTCTTCATTGGCTCAACTGCAATGCTTATTCTTATCTCAACCTGTCCTATTTCAGAAACAAATAACAAAATTCTCAAAATGTTACTAAAGCTTTAGAGGAGCTAAAACTTAATCTACAAAATAAATTTTAATCCATGTAGTAAATTCTTAATGCTTATATTGATATTTGCATTAATACAATGTATCAATGTTTGGCAATCATCTTCCTTCCCTAAATGGCTGCATGCTGCTAATGACTTTGATTTAAAAACAATCTACCCTCCCTTCCCTTCCCCCTCTCCCCACTTCCCTCCTCTCCTGAGTCTCACTCTGTCACCCTGGATGGAGTACAGTTGCACGATCTTGGCTCACTGCAACCTCTACCTCCCGAGTTCAAGTGATTCTCCTGTCTCAGCCTCCCCAGTAGCTGGGATTACAGGCATGTGCCACCACATGCGGCTAGTGTTTGTTTTTAGTAGAGACAGGGTTTCACCACGTTGGCCAGGCTGGTCTTGAACTCCTGACCTGAAATGATCTGTCCACCTTGGCCCCCCGAAGTGATCGGATTTGCGGGGTGAGCCACTGTGTCCGGCATCAACACATATTTCTGAATGTCAGTCACTGAACTATACTCACCCTTAATTTTCAGGATCATGTTCCTGCCCAATCTCAGGTATACAACGAGTTAAAAACCTGGGGAACTGAGTGGGGAGATGTACATTTCTAACTGAAACTTCTTACTGTATGATCTTGGACAAATCATTTAATCTTTTTTTCCATTTCAGTTTCTGCTTCATAGAAAGTAAGAGATAAAATACTTAACTCTTTTTGCTGAAGAAAGGATTAAACTGGATACTACATGCTGAAAATACTTGGTAAAAAAATTACTCAAAAACCAGCGTATTACATTACATGTTAATAAAGTTCTCCAGAATTCTTTCAAAATAAAACAAATGTTTATTATCTTTGGCATTTCCAAAAAAAAAAAGTACTAGAATATACTTAGAAGTACAAAATACATTATTTCCAATTGCATGATCTAAGCACTGACTTCTATAAACACATGCACATACAGGCACACGTGTTCCTTAACATGTGCTGCACGTATGACTGAACTCGGTAGGTTAAGAATGTTTAAGATGGCATTTTTCTGCCTTGATAAAAATCTATTAGGAAAATATGTTCTAGCCTAGATCCTTATTTTTCCTTCATAGGTTTTCTATTCATTTTCTTCCAACTCATCTGGGTCTAACTACAACTGCAAATTTATATTTTTAGTTCCCAGGTTCCAGGGTGAAATGTTCTCTCCTTCCTACGTATGTCTCAAAGGCTACCTCCAAACTCAAGGCAGCTCCTGCCTCCAAATGTTCTCCTCCTCTGTTTTCCAAAGCCATTGTCTCTGCTCTATGGGCACCCTTACTGCCTTAGGTCAGGTCCTCACTGCTTGTTCCCTGTATTACAATAGCCTCCTAAATTGTCTTCCTGCTTCTGGTCCAATCTATTCTCTCTGATGCAACTAGAATAATCTTTCTATTTCTACTTTGTTATCTAAAAAATTCAAGTCGAATAAACATTTCTATACATCTTATTATTTTGAAAATGCAGTCATCATGTCCTCTTCCTCAGAGACATGCACTCTCAATTCTTAGAGTTGATTCTCCCAGCATTTATACTTCCATTATCGTTAATAACATGCTTATCATTTCACTTCTTGATTGTTCAATTTTAGGCATTATCAACTGATGTCCCACAATGGAGGATGAAGATTTACTTTTTCTCTCATCAATAAAAATGTCTGATAATTTTTGTGAGTACACAATTCCAGGTTGAAAATTAAAGGCAATGTTCCACTGTATTCTGGTTTCCAATGTCAGTGTGAAGAAATCCAAAGCCACTGTGAGTAGTCCTTTGTATATAATTTGCTTTTATTGTGGAAACAATATTTATAAAATTCACAGTAAAGTGTCTCAGTCTATTTTCTTAAACTTGCCAGGTGTTTGTGGGGCCTCTTAATCAGAAAATTTGTGGAATTCAATTCCTGGGATATTTTCGCCAATTATTTTTCTAAGATTTCCTCATTTACTTTGCTCTGCTCTCTTTTTTTCCTCCTTGAATTCCTATGATTGAAATGGTGAGCTTCCCTGGCTGGTTATGCTTGTCTCCGCTTTACTATGTTTTGTTTTCTATTTATTAATTTTTGCTCTTTTTGGAAAAATTCCTTAACTTTACCTCCCAGTATTAAAAATGTGTTCCATCTGTGATTTTTAAAATTTGAAGCAATGTCTTATTAATTCTGCCATTAATATACTTTTCCATAACTAAAAGTGACAGATAATTAAGTATAAGTTTATTTGATTTCTATAGACTGCTTGGTTGTGTTTTTAGAAGGACTGTAGCACTCTTAAAATAATTTAAGACATTTATTTTATGTAAAAGTAAAAATTGTCTCAGTCTCTTGAATTTATGTAACATCAGGTTTGGGGGCCTTTCAGATGTATCAATATTAAGTTTCATTATCTGAAGACAACAAGTCCTAGGAAACACTGATTTCTGATATTATCTGTAAATGCAATACAGTGCCAATGCTGCCATAGTGCATTTTAGTTAAGTCTAGAAAGACCCACGTTTGCGGTAAATTTTAACAAACAGGCCTATCCTCTGTTTTCTTATTTGTTCAAATGCCTAGGATACAGATATAAGAAAAAGATGTGATTCTTTCTACATCAAGCAGAACATGCTTGGAATTTCTAGCCTGGATTTCCAATGCTAACAGAATGTTCAGAAGGCATTCAGGCCAGTGAAGTTACCATCACAACAAAGATGAACGCTTTTCAAAAGAGAATTGCATTATTTGCTAATAACTGATACTTAGCAGAAAAATAAAAACCATAAAATAAAGAGGCTGTCATTTACACTTCCATAATATAGACATGTACTGTGAAATTGTTCATTATTTTGTTTTCCGCAATCAGTCTGGCTGGCAGTGCTTCAATCAGGTTGGATTTAATTCACTGCTTTTGAAATGATCACATTTCCACCGTTTTTGCTCTTCTCTTGTCTATATGCAGTGACAAAATCATTTAAACTAAGCAGGTTTACAGAAAGTTCATATAATTTTAAGATCATTTGGAATTCCCCACATTCTTTTTCTCTCTTAAGTCTTATTTGCTGCGCGAAACACCTCGTGAGTTCTGGTTTCATCCACATAGACCAATCTGTGCACTGGAAACAAACTATTTCCACCTCTCGCCTTTATTCCATTCTAACTGATGCACATTTCTGGTTCCACCCATTTTTCTCTCAGGTCTGTTGACATCAGTAGCTTTTTTTCTTCTTTACAGTTTTTGTCTTAAATGAAAATTCCATCAATTAGCATTATAACGACTATTCAATTTTTTAAAACTCGATTCTGCTTCTCTGCTCCACAACTTAATCTATGTTTTATATTTTCTTGTGTTCTTGTGGGTGTGGAAATTGCTGCTTAATAAATGATCAATAATTTTTCTTCTTCATTAAAAATAATTCAAACTTTCATTTTTTTCCTTAAGTACTCTAATCACAGATTTGCCTTTTCAGTATCACCCAAACTTTTTTTATTCCATGCCCCTAATGGCTTCTGACACTTACATTATTATAAAATAATTATTTCCAACATAGAAAAAGCTAAAGGAAATGAACAAATACGAAAAAAAAAAAAGAGACAAATAGGTCGGGCGCGGTGGCTCAAGCCTGTAATCCCAGCACTTTGGGAGGCTGAGGCGGGCGGATCACAAGGTTAGGAGATTGAGACCATCCTGGCTAACACGGTGAAACCCTGTCTCTACTAAAAATACAAAAAACTTAGCCAGGTGTGGTGGACGGTGCCTGTAGTCCCAGCTACTTGGGAGGCTGAGGGAGGAGAATGGCGTGAACCCCGGGAGGCGGAGCTTGCAGTGAGCTGAGATCAAGCCACTGCACTCTAGCCTGGGCGACAGAGTAAGATTCCGTCTCAAATAAATAAATAAATACATAAATAAGGGACAAATAGCCAGCAGGTTAGAAGGAAACATTCTGGAATTCTTTTTGCTTTCACTTTTCAAAAATCATCTATTACTGTATACTAATGCCGTGAAGACATTTCTGAAAGATGAACATGACATAACTGTGACAGTATTTAGATAACTAATTTATATATATATTTACTAATTTATATTATTTAAAGCACATGTATATCATAGTATTTTAGAATTAGAGAAACCTGGGTACTTTTTATATTTTCCACTAATGAAATATCACCTTAATGAATTTGCAACAAAGAAAAAAATCCACAATTCTAATATTCTAACATAAATACTATTAGGATTTTGGTGTATTGTCTCTTAATTTCTTTCCTGTGCTTTTTGTTTGTTTGTTTTGGCTTTTGTAATACCTGTAATCACAATGCATGTATAATTTTTATTCTGCTTTAAAAATGTAGAGTAGTCCCTTCTTACCCATGGGGGATACATTCCAACATCCCCAGTGGATGTCTAAAACTCTGGACAGTACCAAACCCTATATATACTGTATTTTTTCCCATATGTACATACCTATGATGAAGTTTAATTTATAAATTAGGCACAGAAATTGACAATAACTAATAATAAAATACAACATTATAATAACATATAATGTGTGAATGTGAACACATATATAACAACATATAAAGGTTATGTGAATGTGGTCTCTCTATCAAAACTCTGTCTTATTGTACTGTATCTCAGGTAACTGAAATGAGAAGAGAAACCACAAATAAGGGAAGACTACTGCATTTATATATTAAGCATTTACTTACATTGTCTTCAAAAACTTTTTTTTAACATTCTGTTTGTATATTGGTTAAAAAATATAAGTATCAGGTCAAAAAAAAATTCAAGTCCTAAAAAAAAGAATAAATTGAAAAATAAGCCTCCTTCTCATTCTATTCCCCCAATTCCCCTCCTCAGAGGCAACAGCTATTTGCACTTTTCTGGGCATACTTTCAGAAACGGTTTTGTGTTTACAGAAACTAACACACAGAAATAAGCTCTGTTCCGTGTCCCTATTTCCATACTGAAGCAGATTTTACATGCTGTTCTTTTTTCACTTAATATATTTTTGAGAGTTTGCTATCTCAGCACTTAACAAGCATCTTCATTCTTTTTAAAGGCTGCATAGTATTTGATTGCATGGAACCATTATTTTTTAACCCACTGGTTGACAATTAGATTGTTCTTAGCCTTCTGCTCTTACAAAGCTACATACAGTATGTACCCCTGTATGCACATTTTTGCTAACATGTGGAAGTCTATCTACAGGAAATCACAGTAAGAAATTTCTGGGTTGACTTAACATTTTTCTAGATTTTGCCAAACTGGCCTTCAAAGAAGTTGCACTGATTTATCCAACAATGCATGAAAGTGCCTCAAAACCACCACTTGCAACAACTGCCATAGGAATTTTTCAATCAAATACTCAAAACATTTAAGGATCCTAACATGCCTATGTAACTGTCTCAACTTTAGCTGAATATACAAACACTGCATTTTACTGAAATATATAAACCATGAAAACCAAGTTTCCTGTCTCCAGGAGTTAGAAGGGTGATTGTTTATGGGAAGTCCCACCAACAAACTAGAAATGGGAAAAGGAGTCCGTTGCAAGGGACAGTGCTGCTGCCCATCACCAAAAGGAAGTGTGCATTAGTGTTCATGTAGCATGACTCATTAGTTTGTATCAACATTTTCTTGCTATGAAAATGAAAACAGACTGATTTCCTAATTGAAAAAGTCAAACCAGATAACATAATAAGAGAAAACATTGTTACATATTTGAAAAAGTAGCCCTTTAAAAGTGTTTTTCTCTTTAAAACATTACATGTATAGTTTTAAAATGATTTTATAGTGTAAAAATCATGCTCCTTTATCTACGATGAAATGGTGTCTTGACTGAGGTGCTACCAGCTGAGGATATGTGAACTCAATTAACCCAATTTTTAACTTGTCCATACGAAGTGGTTTATTTTAGATGTACACTGCTCCCTAAATCCTTTAGGGTACAACATGGAAAAACCATAAACAGGCTATAAAGGTCATGACATTAATTTTGCTGTCATTATCATACCTTCAGAAGGCATTCAAAACTAAAAAAGTCTTATCCTCTGGGAAGGAAGGCAAATTTGAAACTAATTATGGTAGTTATTATTGTAATATTATTAAATTAAACACTGTGACCCTAGCTAAATTTATTTTGGTACATTTTGTTAATGAATAAAACTACTCAAATAATACTGTACTGTTGCACACAGCAAAATGGTACATCAAAGGACTAGAACAAAGTAACCACTCAAAAACTTGAATTCTCATTAACCTAGAGCTTAATGGAATGTTTAATGTATTAATAAGCATCCATAGACTCTCTTTGCAGAAGATGCTCTATGTGTTATACAGGTTTATTTAAGAACTAAAAACTTCACATGGGTAGAATAACCATTACTATTTATTTAAACCCAAAAGAAAATAAAGAGGGAAAATATCTCAGTAGCTTCATTTTCTGAATACATTTTTAAGAATCAAACTGCTTTTGGTGTTTGGAGGACAAGACGGTCCAGAGGCAACATCTAAGCTTAATAATTTCCTGCCAGTTCAGGTTCCTAACATCTTACCAACACCTGGCCTGAGCACCAGGCGGGAGAGGAAGCTGCCGACCCAGCACCTGGGGAGTATTTAATGTGTGTGTTCTCTAGTGTCCTGAAACCAGAATCATAGCCACACAGACTCTGGCGGGTTCATTTTAATCCTTGTAAATGCTGGAGGACAGAGATCAGGGATGAGGACAGTGAATAATGAGTCTGGGTGGGTGGGGAAGAAAAATTAGGCAAGGAGGAGAACTATCAACATCTGTGTAGGATTAACGATCAAGAGAAAGATGAGTAAGTAGCAATCACAAAAGAAAGAAAAAGTGGGAAGAAAAAAAGGAACAATGACAACATTATTATACAAGGAGAAATAGCATTTGAAGAAAAAAATCACTTAAATTCCAGTTTCTTTAAATATCTCAGGAGACACAGAAAACCATTCAAGCACTGGTTCATATACTCTTGCAGTTAGAAAAGATGC
Organism: Macaca fascicularis; assembly: GCF_037993035.2. Taxonomy (NCBI): domain Eukaryota; kingdom Metazoa; phylum Chordata; class Mammalia; order Primates; family Cercopithecidae; genus Macaca; species Macaca fascicularis. The sequence goes on from NC_088383.1 coordinate 31,668,589, forward strand.
TTATAGTACTTTTTGTGCATGGCTGATAGTCTTTGATAGTCTATAACTACTAATTGGTATAAATGGCCATGTTGCTAGTCAACTGCAATAGTTTATTAAAATTTATGTTAGGATAAAGTTAAATATTTGAAGAGCATCTTTATTTCTCTAAATTTGAAAGTTAACCTTAGAACAAGAATTTCTAATTGGTCTCTGTTTAGGGGTGTTAGCTGACTATGAGGCATTACCACATAGGAAAGATGAGAAAAATCAGAATGCAGAAGGCCCTAGGGGACCATTTTTTTCTTGCATGGATTTGTTAAATAGTTTAATTGTGGATACTCAAGGATCCCAATTAAAAGGATACAACTAGGAGTGCTTTCCTCTTCCTTTGTTTTCCTATATTTGCCCATGTCCCCACAATCTATTTCTAGATCCATACCTCCAACTGCATTTTGTACTCCAAATGTGTACATTTTCACATTAGCTGATGAAGCAACACTTCAAGTTAGGGCATGATGGTGCTAGCCAAGAGTTCACTTTCAGGAGGTAGTCATCTTTGTCTTTGCAGTAGTTATTTTAGAATTATTTAAATATTTAATTACATTTTGTTCTTACTTTAGAAAAATTAGTTTGGGTGTTTGGAGATGAAAAGATTAAAAGTAAATGTGACTGAGATGACACCAAAAACATAGGCAGCAAAGGTAAAAATAGATAAACTGGACTATATCAAAATTTAAAACTTCCGTGTATCAACAGATACAATCAACAGAGTGAAAAGGCAACTTATAGAATGAAAGAAAATATTTGAAAATAATTATCTGATAAGGAATTAATATTCAGAACATACAACAAATTCCTATGACTCAACAAAACCCAAATAACCCAACTTAAACATGAGCAAAGGACTTGTATAGACATTTCTCTAAAGATGATGTACAAATGGCCAACAAGCATATTAAAAAACGTACATCACTAATTAGAAAAATGCAAATCAAAACCACAATGCGGTATCACCTCACATTCATTAGGATGGCTACTATTTAAAAAAAAAAAACCAGAAAATAACAAATGTTGGTGAGGATATGGAGAAATTGAAACTCTTATTTACCGTTGGAAATGTAAAATGGTGCAGAAACTATGGAATACTGTACAGCAGTACCTCACAAAATTAAAAATAGAGTTACCATATGGTCTAGCAATTCCACATCTGTGTGAATATCAAAAATAACTGAAAGCAAGATCTCAAAGAGATACATGTATATCCATGTTCATAGCAGCATTTTTTATAGCAGCCAAGAGGTGAAGCAACTCAACTGCCCATTGACAGACAAATGGATCAACAAAATGTGATATATACATACAATGGAATATTATTCAACTTTAAAAAGAAAAGAAATTCTGACACATGCTACAATACGCATTAACCTTGAGGAGACTATGTTAAATGAAATAAGCCAATCAGAAAAGGGCAGACATTGTAAGATTCCATATATATCAGGTATCTAGAGTAATCAAATTCAAAGATAGACAGCAGAATAGTGGTTTCCGGGGGCTAGGGGGTTGTGGTCGGGGAGGAGGGCAGGCCGGAAGAGAAGAAATCAGGGAGAAATAGGGAGTTGTTTGATGGGTATACAGTTCCAGTTTTATAAGATGAAAAATTCTGGAGTTTGGCTGCACAACAATGTGAATGTAATTAACACTACTGAAATGTGCAATTAAAAAGGGTTAAGAAGGTAAATTGTAGGTTATGTGTTTTTTACCACAATAAAAAAAGTAAATGTGATCATAGTAGTGATATGTAGCATAGGTACTGTAAGCAATATAAAAGTAGGCAAAAATGGCAATCACTCAGCGTGCTTTATGTGGCAAGTCTTTAACTTTTAATGGAAGCATACTTGACTTAAGCCAGGTATGTGCTCAACTGTAAAGAAAAATGATAAAACTAAAGAATATTTACAAAGTATACAATATTTATACTAGACATACATATCTGTCAAAAAGAATGACATATTCTTTTTGAATTGTATAATGTTTTACTAGTTCTGTGGTAAAGGAATATCTTCTTAGCATATGTCTTTTTGTTTGCTTTACTTTTACACACTGTATATCTGGGTAGTTTTTTGAGGAACATATTTTACATAAAAGTAAATACTGCCTATAAAAAGGAAGTACTAGCCTAGGGCTCTTCAGGCCATAGGATATCAACACAGCCACTCCGAAGATTGGATCTGGTTAATTTCTTTCTATATTCCCCCCAATACTATCATCCCATGTTCTCTGGTGAGTTTATCAGAAAGGCAGGGAGTTTCAGGCAATCTTGTTCATAAGGCTACCTTAGTATTAGCAGCTGACAAAAGATCTGGTGCTATAGAGCAAGTGCTTCAACAAATAACATCTTCTCAGTCGTGGTCCTGGCAGAGGAGATTTCTGACCTCCCTTAAATCTACCACCACCCAGGCACCTCCACTCCCCAGGCTCTGGCATTAACAAAGTCGACCTGAAAAAAGCAAGTTAACCCAGTAGTTCCAGATTACAATCATCAGGTGAAAATATGGCATCACAGAGATGAGCTGTAAACCCCTAAATTAGCTTTGAGATTAAAGCAGCAAGGTCATTTCCTCCTGGGGTCTTCAAGACCTGGGTCTGTACTCACAATACTGACAGTGAGACAAGCAGATATGGGTGAGGACATGGGGCAGTGCTCTGGGGCACACAGGGCCTTGTGGGGTTGCTCCTGAAACAGTTACTTTAAGGTTTCAAACTGGTGACAGAGATTGTTGACCTCCAGACTGTATCCTCTAACAACAATCATACAGCATTAAACTTAAAACTTAAATACAATGAATGGGAAATCTGTTACCATTTTGGTATACAATTTTAAATACACTTAAATACAATATTAAATATAATATTACAAAATCAATTGGTTGCTGCTGTAAATTCACTAAGCATTTGGTTTCTTCATGAATGATTAGTTTGGGGGGTTAACTTTAGTCTAAGTAAAGGCAAATAACTGTAACAGGATGATTTCAAGAGGTAAGAAATTGTTAAGGGTGGTAGCCTCTGGAAAAGGAAGAATTGGAAAGAAAAATGACTTTCTACTGTATATTTTTTTGTAAACCTTTTGAATGTTCTACCTTACTTAAAACAGTAGTATTAACAATAAGAACAACAAGAATAAAGTAGAACCTGGGAGAGAGGTGGTTCTCAATCAACACTGCCAGGGAAAGATGTCCATAACATCATCTTAAGTGAAGCAAGCTGGGAAACAGTAGGTATATTCTGATCTCACTTGCCTTTAAAGGAAAAAAAGTTGTATTCTCACAGAGAAACATCAAATTATCAACAGTGGTTACTTTTGGGGCTTGACTTGGTGGCATTTCCACCTTTAATTGGGTATAATACATGTATGTGTGTGCATATATACATACACATATAACTATATTGTATATATTTATATAATACATATGTAACTACATAACCATCTATTTTTATACTAAAAATAATAACCGTTCTAAAAGGGGGGAAATGCCTAGTTAGATTCCACTTTAAAAATATATTTCTGTTTAAGAAGAACAGATACTTTGATTTTCAAGTAGTCTTTTTTTCACTTTTGATATTTTCTGCATTTGAATTCCACGGTGACCATTACACTCAATACATAATTTCCTGGCAAAATCAAATGTGTAAAGTCCATCCATCAATCATCCAATGTAGCAATTTAGTAGATTGTGCCTATATCAATGAGAGACACTGTATGTAATTTCTTATAATTCTCATTCAATACTTTTTCTAAACACAAAATAATTTCAACTCAGTAACAGATCTTCAGTTAAGGATGGATTTTCAAAATCATCACGCATTTTTTTAAAAATTCAAAGAATATTCTCTGCCTTCTTCAGATTAGATAAGGTCTTGTTATTCTATATTTTCTTTGCACAATTTAATTCTCCTTTCCCAACACTGACTACACCTATATTAACTTCACATCTATCTTCCTCACCAGACTCAAAACTCTACAGGGGCAAGGTGCAAGTCTGTCACATTCTTAGCTTCAGGACCTTGGACGAAGTCTTTCAAAATATTTGATGAATTAACTTTGAATGATACAAAACCTTAAAAAAAGGAGTTACAAGATTTTGCAGATATTCAAGGTGAAAGAAGATGCTAAATAAAAATTATATAACTAACCAAATAAGAAAGATCCACATCACACTTAAAAACAGCACATAGATAGAAGAAAAGGTTATTTGCCTAAAGGATTGGTATGACAAAATTAAAGCACATGTTCTCCAAATACAACTGCTAAAAGCCTCCAGAGTTTGGCTACCTTATAAATATCAGGCTTTCAGTCACAAAAGCAAAGGCTTTAAAGAAATAACCACAAGTAACTTCCAAAATGGGATTATAATACTATACTCTTAAGGTACATTATCATTTAAAAATTCATCTTATTAACAGGTTGTTTCAGAATTCATTATATTTCAATAATCTTTTAAAAAAGAAATATGGAGGCCAGGCATGGTGGCTCACGCCTGTAATCCCAGCACTTTGGGAGGCCAAGACGGGTGGATCACGAGGTCAGGAGATCAAGACCATCCTGGCTAACACAGTGAAACCCTGTCTCTACTAAAAATACAAAAAATTAGCTGGGTGTGGTGGCGGGCACCTGTAGTCCCAGCTACTTGGGAGGCTAAGGTGGGAGAATGGCGTGAACCTGGGAGGCAGAGCTTGCAGTGAGCCGAGATCGTGCCACTGCACTCCAGCCTGGGTGACAGAGCAAGACTCCATCTCAAAAAAAAAAAAGAAGAAATATGGAATAGCAAATGTACTGAACCTCCTCCTCACCCCCCCAAACGCCCCCCCACACACAGGGCACACAGAGTCAGACTTTTGTTTTGACAACTCTTGAGACGAATCCAAATCTTAATACTCAAGTGAATGTGTCTAGTTTTTGGCATGTATATACTTACACATCTACTAGAGTTGAATTAACTCTACACATGAACTTGTACGCCAGTTTCAAGAAAAATTTTAACCAACGTAGAAAATTATTCTTTTGAAAACAAAACAAAACAAAACAAAACAAAACAAACAAAAGTTTTCTGGCCACAAGGATAACTAAGTAAAGTTATACACTTTCTTATGCAACCATCTTTTGTCAAAGTAAGGCAATATAAAAGCTAGGCATTCACTGTAATCAACGTAACTGATAACCCCACAAAGCAGGCATTGGAAAACTTTTTCTGTAAAGTGTTACATAGTAAATATTTTCAGTTTTGTGGACCCTACCATCTGTGTCATAACTATTCTACTAGTATAGTAAGAAAACAGTTACAAGCAAAATATAAGGTTATTTACGAAGTTTCAATAAAAACTATGTATGGATGGCCAGGCGCCGTGGCTCAAGCCTGTAATCCCAGCACTTTGGGAGGCCGAGACGGGCGGATCACGAGGTCAGGAGATCGAGACCATCCTGGCTAACACGGTGAAACCCCGTCTCTACTAAAAAATACAAAAAAACTAGCCAGGCGAGGTGGTGGGCGCCTGTAGTCCCAGCTACTCGGGAGGCTGAGGCAGGAGAATGGCGTAAACCTGGGAGGCGGAGCTTGCAGTGAGCTGAGATCCGGCCACTGCACTCCAGCCTGGGCGACAGAGCGAGACTCCGTCTCAAAAAAAAAAAAAAAAAAATGTATGGATACTGAAACAAAATTTTATATCATTTTCATTGATCACAAAATATTGTCTTCCTTGTTTTTTTTTCAATAATTTAGAAATATAAAAATCATTCTTAGCTTGCAGTCCACACAAAACCAGGCCCAATTTGGTTTGCTAGTCCCTACTCTAAATCAATGACTTAGTAAACCTGGTTTATACCACTTATGAGCTACGTAACCTTGCCCTTACTCCACCACAATAGCCCAAACAACAAAGAAAACCACCACCACCAATAACCGTAACTGAATTAACCTCTTAATTTCCATGTGGGAGTTAGAGAGCTATTTTATTGGTATAACAGCAGCAGCAACTAACATTTATTTTGAGATTTCTATGGCTCCAAACAGTGTTCTCGGCATTTTAAGTATATGCTAATTTCTTTAATTCTCATCACAGCCTTGGGATGGATATTTTATGATCCCCATTTTACATACAAGGAAATTCATGCACAGAGAGATTAAGTAACTTGTCTAAGCTCACCCAGCTAGTAAAATGTGGAGCTGAGGTTTGAAGACAGGTACTGGGTTCTGTCCTCAGTATTCTCAGAAATTAAAATGCACAACAGAATAAGTACACATGAAAAACAATGATAGTTAATGCTCATCAATAATAAAACACTAATTTTTAGATGGCCTATACTCCAGTGAGAAAAACGGAAACTTGTTTCAAATAGATGTGAGTGTCAGTATTCTCATTGAAAAATTAGGAACAGTAGTCCCTGATTCCTTCCTGTGTGTGCTGGTTCATGAGAACAAGTGTTAGTGAAAATGCCCCAGGAGAAAAATGCAAAAGGCAGGTCACTATGACTTTCTCTAAATGACTGTCCTGATTCTAACACAAATTTGCCTCTAGCTTTCCTGTGTTTGGCATTTACAGATTTATAATATTTGCCCATTACTGATACATTAACAATAAACACCAATAATCAGGAAGTCACCTTTCTTACAACAGTTATAACTGAAACTATAACCCATTTGCATACTCTCTTTCTTATAAGATCTTTACAGGTCAGTTGGTTCTGTGTGCTGGCATCCTAAATGCAAGTGGATGCCTAATAACTAACTCTTCAGGGATCATATGAAAATGATTTTAGGGTGTAAATTAAAATTTATTTCAGTGTAGTGTTAAATTGCCAGTGTGGCTTTTAGAAGTTATAAGAAAACACCATCACTTCTACATAACTGGAGAATAAAAGCATCCCCAAAGAACTTGGCATTTTAAGACTTTGGCTGGCCAAGGAAATAAGAAATAGCTAAAACTACATTCAGTCCAAATATTTCTCATTGGAAGGTAGTTACTTGCCAGAAAATTACTTCAGAGTCTACTTTCATTACTTACATAAAAATGAGGAGGCTCACATGTCAGATGATCTCTACAGCACTGGGGGAGGATCGGCAAGGCCAAACACATTTTAAGAAGACACAGGACTTTTGCTTGTAAGTTTATTACTGCTTGAGGTTGAGCCTTTTGGGTATTAAAAAAATATATACCAACAGAACTACTCTCCCAAGGAAAATAGTGCCACCATTTGTAGACCATGTAACCTTCAAGTATGTGCTACTTTTTTGTCCCTGTATCTAACTTAAATCAGGAACTGTATTTTTTTTAATGATTTGCTTTTGAAACTTGAAGTCTTGAAAACAGTGTGATGCAATTACTGCTGTTCTAGCCCCCAAAGAATTTTCTGTGTAAAATCTTGAGAATCAATAAAGATGGAAGGGAGAAATTGGAATGTTTTAACTGCAGCCTTCAGAACTTTAGTAACAGCACAACAAATTAAAAACAGCTCATGCACAGTAAAAAAAAAAAAAAAAAAAAAAAGAAGACACAGGAGACAGACTAGGACAACAGAGACTCTCAGAGCAAAATTCATCTGGCAAATAAAAAAAAATTGTCTAATTTTCAGAAATTTGTACTCTCCCCAAATATTTGCTATCAGCAAATCACATAATTCTGTATTATATGTGACTGCCTCAGTAAGAAAGAGATACTTGTCAACAGAAAAAAAATCCAATCATGTTACTTGAAGTTGTTCATAACAAAGTGTATCATGAAGGAAAATCTCTGGCTTAGAAACAGCCCTCCAACTCATTCACTTTCCAAAGTCCAATGTCTGGGAGCCATGCCTTACACCTCTCTCCCTTACTTCCCCTACCTTGGCTTTCGCCAAATAGTATCAATTTTATCTTCCAAAAAGCCCTCAGATATGTCCACTTTTCCTCGTCTCCACTGCCAGCTGTCTGGTGCAAGTTGCTCTATCAGTCCCTGCCTAGACCATGAGTACTCTTCACTGGTCCCTCCCACTTCCACTCTTGCCCCTTTTCTAACTGACACAGCCAGAGGGATATCTTCAAAACACGGATTAGAATGTGTCACCCCAGACTGAAAACCTTTCAAAGCCGTAACACATTGATGAGGTTGTGCACAGTCTGGTCTGGACCTTCTTCTCGGATGCACTCCTCACCCCCTCATTTTCTTTGTCTCATTCACGCTGACCTTCCTTCCATTTCCTGAAAACCCTGTGACTCTCTTGACAGAGTCTTTACACGTGTTGGCCCCCACTTCCTGTAATCCCTCTTATCTTATGCCCTTTTTGCCTTGATAGCTTGGATTCATCCTTTGGATCTAAAGGGAAAATCACCCCCTTAAAGAGAACTGTCCCTGACCTAGGTTCAGATATCCCTGTTAATAATCTTAGTGGCCCCTGTATCTTTCCCTGATGGTACTTACCACAATTGTAATGCCTCATACTCCTAACAGACAAGAAGCTCTAGAGGGTTGGGTTCACACCCCTTTATGTTCATATGGTACCCTAAGAATTTGACATAGTAACAGACCACCTAGGAGGAGTTATTTGTGATACACTTCACATACGGTACCATTTACCCCTTTACAGTGTTACACACAGGAATGGAAGAGGTTTTCAATATAAATACTGGCTGTGTCTTAGGGTAACTCTCTGTTTAACCTTTTGAGGATTTTCCAGATTGTTTTCCAAAGAAGTTTCCCATTTACATTCCCACCAATAATGTATAGGGTTTCCAATGTCAACAAATCCTCACTAATACTTGTTTTTGTCCATATTTAAATTACAGCCATCCCACGAGGCACGAAGCGGTATCTCATTGTGGCTATTCCCTAATGACTAACAATGTTGAGAATCTTTTCATGTGCTCATTGGCAATTTGCAAATCTTCTTTGGAAAAATGTCTATTCAATTTCTTTGACTAGTTTTAATTGGGTTATTTTTATTGTTGACTTGTAAGAGCTCTTTATATACATTGGATACAGGTTCTTTATCAGATAAAAGATTTGCAAATATTTTCTCCCATTTTGTGGGCTGTCTTTTCACTTTCTTGATGGCGTCCTTTGAAGTACAAAAGTTTTTAATTTTAGTGTAGTCCAACTTACATAGTTTTCTTTTGTTGTTTATGCTTTTGGTATCAATCTAAGAAACCACTGCCTACCACAAGGTTATAAAGATTTCAGTCTATGTTTTCCTCTAAGAGTTTTATATTGTTTTTATCTCTTACATTTAGGTCTTTGATCCATTTTGAATTAATTTTTATATATTGTGTGAGGATATCCAGTTGTCCCAAGACTACTGGCTGAAAAGACTATCAGGAGTGTCTTGGTACCCTTGTTGAATATCAGTGTACCACAGATGTAACAGTTTATTTTTAGACCCTATTCCATTGATCTGTATGTATATCCTTATGCCAGTACCACACTGTTATTTATTATAGCTTTGTAGTAACTCTTGAAATTGAGAATGGGGAGTTTTAAAACTTTGCTTTTCTTTTTCAATACTATTTTGGCTGTTATGGATTCCTTGCATTTCCATATTAATTTTAGGGTCAACTTGTCAATTTCTACAAAAGGGGCAGCTGAAATTTTCAGACTGCATTGAAACTAGAACAATTTGGGGTGTATTACCATCTTAACAATGTGAGTTTTCCAATTCAAAGACACAGATGTCTTTCCACTTATTTAGGTCTTCAATTTTTCACAACAATATTTTGTAGTTTTGGTGTGCAAGTCTTGCACTTCTTTTGCTTATTTGTAAATACTTATTCCTGAGTATTTACTCTCTTTGATGCTACTGCCAATGTCATTGTTTTCTTAATTTCTCAGTTTTATTCTTAATTTCCAGATTGTTCATTGGTAGCATATGTAAATACAATTCATCTTTGTACTGATCTTGTATCTTTCAGACTTGCTGAATTCATTTATTAGTTCTAACAATTTTTTAGGGGATTCCTTAGATATTTTTACATAAAAGATGTCATCTACAAACAGAGAACGTTTTTCTTCTGCCTTTCCAATCTGGATGCTTTTCTTTTTCTTACCTAGCTGCCCTGCTTAGAACCTCCAGTGCAATGTTAAATAGAAACAGCAAGATAACACATTCTTGTCTTGTTCCTGATCTTAGAAGGCAAACTCTCAGTTTTTCACCATTAAGTATGATGTTAGCTGTGTAGTTTTTGTAGATTCTCTTTATCAGGGTGAGGAAGTTCCCTTCTATTCCTAGTTTGTTCAGTGTTTGTATGATAAAAGGGACTTACCAGAATTTGTCAAGTGCTTTTTCTGTGTCTATTAAGATGATCATGTGACTTCTGTTCTCTATTCTATTAATGTGGTGTCAACACAGATTTTCATATGTCAAAGCAATCTTGCATTCCTGACATATATCCCATTTGGTCTTGATGTTAATGCTTTTCATGTCACTAGATTTAATTTTCCAGCATTTTGTTGAGAATTTTTGTTTGTTAAGATGGAGTCTTGCTCTTGTCACCCAGGCTGAAGTGCAATAGCGCAATTTTGGCTCACTGAAACCTCTGCCTCCTGGATTCAAGCTATTCACCTGCCTTAGCCTCCAGAGTAGCTGGGATTACAGGCACTAGCCACCACGCCCAGCTAATTTTTGTATTTTTAGTAGAGACGCAGTTTCACCATGGTGGCCAGCCTGGTCTCGAACTCCTGACCTCAGGTGATGCACCTGCCTTAGCCTCCCAAAGTGCTGGGATTACAGGTGTGAGCCACCACACCCGGCCAAGAATTCTTACATCAGAACTATAGACCAAAGATACTGGTCTATAGTTTTCTTGTGTTCTTGTTGTCTTGTCCATTTTTATCAGGGTAATACACTCGCCTTACAGAATCAGTCAGGAAGTATTCTCTCCTCTTGTATTTTTTTGGAGAAGTTTGTAAAAGATTGGCATAAATTCTTTTCTATATTTTTGGTAAAATTCACAGTGAGGACATACGGGCCTGGGTTTTTTGTGTGTATGAAGGGGGAAATTTTTAAAATTATAATTCAATCACTTAACTTGTTATAGGTTCATATTTTCTCTGTCTTCTTGACTCCGTTTTGGTAGTTTTTGTTTTTTAGGAATTTATCCATTTCATTTAAGTCACCAAATATTTTAGCATATAATTACCTTTTTTAAATTTCTGTAGAGTCGGTAGTGGTATCCGCTCTTTCATTGCTGATTATTCTTTTATCCTGGTTAGTCCAGCTAAAGGTTCATAAATTTTGCTGATCTTTCAAAGGACCAACTTTTGCTTTTATTGATTTTCTCTATCGTTTTTATTCTTTCATTTATTTGCACTTTCATCTTTATTATTTTCTTCCTTCTGCTTGCTTAGGTTTAGTTTGCTCTTCTTTTTCTAGGTTCTTAAGGTGAAAAGTTGGATTATCAATTTGAGATCTTTCTTTTTTTGAAAAAAATAAGCATTTATAGCTATAAATTTCTCTCTAAACACTGCTTTTTAAAGTTGCAGCCCATAAATTTTGGTATGTAGTGCTTTAGGTTAATTTATCTCAAGACATTTTCTGATTTCCCTTGTGATTTCTTCTTTGACTCTGATTATTTAGAAGTATATTATTTAATTTCCACATATTTGTGCATTTCCCAAATTAGGAGTATGTCATTTAATTTCTATATATTTGTGCATTTCCCAAATTTTCTTTTGTTACTTATTTCTAATTGTATTCTATAGTGGTCAGAGAACAAACTTTTGTATTATTTCATTCCTTTTTACATATATTGAAGCTAATTTTATGTCCCAATAATCTATCCTGAAGAGTGTTCCATATGCACTTGAATGTGTGTTCTGCTCTTTAAGTGGAGTATTCTACAGATGTCTGTTAGGTCTATGTGGCTTATAATGTGGGATCTGGGAATGGAGCCCAAGCTATTCTGGTGTTTTCAGGAGGGTGTTTACCTTTTTAAGGGCTCACCACGCCATTTAATATCATCCTAATGTTAAGAGGTATGCACAGTAAGATGCTCACTTTGGATTTGCTCTTAAACACATCTATTCTGAAGAACTCCAAGGAGAGCAAAGTAGGAAATGAACGCAGCTGTCCTACGTTTCCTGATTAATTTCATATCTGTCTCGTGGGCATGTTTTAAATACATGACTACATGTACTCTGCATATAAAAAAATATACACGTGCACAGTGAAAATAAATGATGCTATTTCATACTACTAATACTGAAATTTTGTCTGCACAAGCACTTTCTGAAAGAAGTATCATATGACTTGGTACAGAATAAATATATTTTATGATTAAGAAACTTCTCTTACAAAATATATTCTGTGAAGTAGTATCCACTGCAGTTGATTTAAGGTAGGCCTTTGTGAGGAAAATCTAGAAATTAAGAGCACTACATCAATATGCAAAAATTATTTAACAAAATACCTTTTACTGTTCTTGCATGAGGTTTGTGGTTAATTCCATCAAAATGTTCAGAAGATAAGATGTGTGTACTTTCTTCAACACACCTAAAAAAGGAAACTGAATTTACAAACTTTTAAGAGAAAATTACAAAACAGTATTATTAGCATAACATTAACACCACATCTACATTTTTTTGAAAAAAAACACAGTATTTAGGATCTTATGCAAAAGTCATAAAGATATTTGCCTTATTGAACTGTGTAATATGAAAGTTTACCACTTTAGTAAAGTACTAAAATTTTTTTAACATATACATGAATATGACTTAAATACTATCTCTTGAATTATATGAAGTTACAAAACCAAAGAAATACTTAACTTTTGTTTCTATGATTATGTAATAAACCATTCAGAACCTTCACACATAGTCTCCATAAGCTTCTACTATGGAATCATGGCCATTTTTACTTGGACAACAGGAAAATTACATGACTTTCCAAATACATCAAAACTTTCTAACTGAATAAAACACAGAACTCCTGATTGTCGACTGAGATTTTACCTTCTAAAATATGAACCCAAAATCCAAAAATAGTGCCAGAAATAATAAATCTCAGAAAGTAACTTTTTACTTTAATTTTCTTTTCCTACTCACTTTTTCATCTTCATCCTGAACAGCTTACCTTTGTATCATATGGCCTCTTGATGAAAGTAATAAAAGCATTTTACTTTTTAATATGCATGGTGAATCATTTTCAAACTTGTGAGGGACAGTAGTCATGACAGAAGGGTGCTTCCATCCCAAATTAATGACACTAACTATATGATCTAATTAAATTAGAAAAAGTGAAGTATGGCAAAGGTGTTTTAGAAGCAGCTGTGGCTTAAGCAGTCACATGGTAACCACCATGGAGCCTGAATCTAAAAATATTCTTTCAAGCTGGTATGCCATGCCTTCTTCCAATTTTGATGACCATATCACAAAATATCCACACAAGTAGGGTACGTATAGTGATGCAAAGAGACTTCTGAACTATCCTAATAACCAATGTAAAGGTCATGGCAGGTAAATGTATTCTTTTCACAGTTTGTCTAGCTAGATCTTCTTTCACATTTGTTCCTGAGGACTGAAGCTCCCTAGGTTCAGCTGGGCACTTCTTGAAAAGCAAGCTCCTGAAGCTCTCTGTCCTTGTGCAGGACAGGCTGGCTGCACAAAAACTTCAGGTTTTTCTAGGTGTTAGAGTACAATTACCTTGTGTGGGAGTGGGAAGAAGATTCACCTGAGACTACAGGTGCAGGGGAGAGGAAAGACCATATTTAAAGTGATCATAGATTGAAGGAAGCAAGGAACCCTGGGAAAGATAGAGATAAGGGTCAATGACAGTAATAATGAATAGGTGCTTACAAACAGAAAAGAGTACTATGTTTCAGCAAATGCTTACATTCCTATAGTCCTCCAGTCTATGTCCAGAAGAATGTGGCAATGACAAAACATCTTTTCCTCCACTCCCAGGATAAGCTTCCTACAGCCATAGATGGACAAAGAGGCAAATATACAGTAGAAAAAAAATGTGAACACTTCCAAACCCGACTGGAGCAGAAAACAATCTAGTCAGTATGAAGAGAGTCTCAGCAGGGGCTTGGTAGCATGAAGAACGGAGACACAATCTTGCAAAGGGGCAGAAAGCAACTTTATAAGTTAGTATTGATATACCACCCCTTTGGAGAACCACTGCTTTAGATGAATCTTTATTTGTATTTTGGCCAATAAAACAAACAACAACAAAAAAAACCCACCTATAGTTAGAGAAACTCATCACCTTTTTACCTTTGGTAAAAATAAAATATTTCTTAGTGTGTTCTTTTTTTTTAAGTAAGAATTTTTATGTAAGCATTGTCCCTAGGCCAATCTAAATTAGTAGAGTTAAAATTAAAGCTATCATATTCAATGTATCTTTTTATGAAAAATCAAAACTAAAATTTCATATTTTCTGGAATAGAAAACATCCAGAAGAGTCACTAAAAAATGTATCAAAATCTTAGAATACAGTAGTTCAAGCAAATACATTTTCATAACTTAAAAAATATGAAAAATAAATACATATAATGTTTCATTTATGATTCACACTTCTCAGTTACATTAAATAAATCAAACTTTTAATTGGGTAAGGGAAAATCACTCTCTTGGCACGTTAAAAAATGGAGATCATTATAATTTCAAATGAGAACATCTATTTAGGTTTACAAAAAAACATAAAGCAAAAAAATCCCTTGGCCAAATAAAATGTAGCCACAGTACCAACAGAGTTGTAATATCTAGCGCTTTTCTCACCATTTATTTAGCAAATACCTGTGGGACACACACTCAGTAGCTTGCTTAGTGAGATAGGGGCCCTGTCCTCAAAAAGCCAGTTGAAGAGCCTTGCTGGTGAATAAACTGTTTTCTAAAATAAGTAAAACGTAAGATAACATGTGATGTGTCAGAAGACTCTTTCAATAAAGTAATTTAAATCACTACAAATGTTTGCCTTAAAAAATGTGTTTAAAAATTTCCACAGACCATCTCATGCCTCCCATCTCCTTCTCAGCTTTAATACTGACCTTACTCTCAGGAGAAATGGACACACACAATACAGAAACCACATTTACAGCAGCGTAAGTCTCTGTGTCCTACAAATTCCCATCTCCTCAAACTCTGCAACTGCTCCGAAAAGGGTGTTTGTGTTCAACTAGGAAACTCACTGCACAGATTATTTTTGGAAACACAAGAGCCAGCCTCTTTGATGCCTGACACTAAACCTGTTCTCCTTAACTCCTCAAACCTTCAGTACTATTCTCCTCTTCATGCTCTCTCTAGATTATTTCACCTTCATTTTCCAAAGGAAACAGAAGTTATCTGATGGAAAGTCACTCTCCTTCCCGGTATCACATACAACTTACCAAAGTGGCTGCAGTCCTTCCTACTCCAGACTTGACACACCAAAGTGGTGCCCCTCCTCCTTCCAAATGCCAGACTCTCTGCATATGCCTAATCCCATTCTCTCCTGTTTTCCCAACAACATGAAAATATTATTCCTTCTCTCATTTATATATTCAACCTCTTCTTCTTATGCAGATCTTTTTGCACTGGTTTTTAAACAAACACCAGTCTCTTCCTTTAAAATAACGGCAAAACAAAGCCGCTTGGCCTCACATCTCCCTCCAGCTATAGCTCACAGGCCTATCTAGACACTTCCAGCTTCAAATAAACTTCTCTACAGAGTTGCCTAAATGTTCTGACTTCATGTCCTCATCTCCTATTCACTTCCCAAAGTGCTTGAGCCCCACTACACCACTCCTCCAAGACCCTTCTGTATTGGATATGTTAGCAGTACAACCACCACTGTTCGTTATCTCCTTAACCTCCCCTTTTTCTCTTATATCAACCAGAAGCCCATGGTCTTTCCCTCTGCCTATCTTGCTATCCTTGGCCATTGAATGCTGAAGAGCCTCAAGGTAAACATCATGTCTCACTTTACATTCTCTCCCTAGGATATCTCATCCATTTCAGAGACATAAATAAAAATATATTTTTTTGTTCTGTACTTTTAATCTCTAGTCCAGACCCCTTCTATGAGCTCCACACCTACATATCTGTAGGTCCACATCTGTCTACACAGGCAGCATACAGAGTGGTAAGATGCATGGGCTCTGGAAGTGAAGTATGTAGATTCAAATCCCATTTCTTCCACTTACTGTCTGATATTGGACAAGTCTCTTAACATCTGTGTTTCCATGTCCCCAGCTTAAAAAATGCTATAATAACTGTAAATGCTCAACAATATTAGCTATTATCATTATTACTATTCGACCTTTCCTCTTGTGTGTCTCAAAGCCATCTGAAATTTTCTGCCTCTGAAATGCATGATGTTCCCAAAATGTGATCTGCTTCTGGGATTCCCTTGCTGTCTAAATGCTGTAATCAGAAATCTAGTAGTTATTTTTCACACAGTTCTCTTTCCTCTCCCATTTCTAATACAACATATCTGTTGAGATTTAAGAATTATATCTGTTATCTTTTCTATAACTGCACCACTCTAACTTTATCTCAAGCTCCATCCTCTCCAGTGTACCCCACTAAAATGGCCTGTAACCAATCAACACACTTCCATCCTTTACCACAAAGTACCATCCACGCTGCAGCCAAAAGGATCTTTACAGATTGCAAATCTGGTCAACTTCATGCTTAAAACCTTTTATTTGTTTCTCCTTGGTCTTAGAATAAGCACTGATCTTTATTAAATATGACCTAAAAAACTCTATAAGGTCTGAACTCTGCCTCCCTTTCCAGTCTAATTTCATACCATATATTCCCTTGGTTCTCTCAGCCCATTCTCCACTTGGCTTGATTCCAATTCTTCCTGCTTGCTTTGCTCCTCCCTACCACAGGGTCTTTGCCCATGCCCTTTCTTTCCTCTGTTTGAAATGCTATTTCTTCCTCCTCTTCTCCTAGTTGACTCTTAATCATCCATCAGATGTCTGCTTAAATGTATCCTCCTTAGGGAAGCCTTCTCTGGCCTCCCAGATGAAGTCAAATACTTTTATTCTTGGTACTCATCATCTTACCCCTTTCTTTCAGGGCAGAGAAAGAGTAAGGAAATTTAGGGAGGAAGGAGGAAAGAAGTATCTTAGTCAGCCTAGAAATTAAGACACTAATCATTTAGTTGAAAAAGCAAACACAGGCACAAGGGGAAGAATTACTTAGGTAACAATAGGCTATATGAAGAGAGTTAGGTGGGTAATCACAGGTTGTAAAAGGAAAGAAAAAACTAAACAGCAAATCTGCTGGAATCAGAACAAGGACTTCTCTTGTATCTCCAACCTCATGGTTTTTATTAAAATGAGTTAGGGAACAGAATGTTCCCACCGGAACTATATGTTCAGTATACAGGTGATGATTCATCCAGTCTTAGCATATTAAGCCATAGACAAATCCAATCCAAATGACTAAAATGACAAAAAAAATGTAATTTTAATAGGTTAATTTCAACAATGTCTTAAACACCTTTTAAACTGATATTCTGCATTATTGCTTCACATTTTATGTTTGCATATAAACTAAAAATCAAAATTGATTTTAATGGAATACCACTTAGTAATCAAAATGAACAAGTTATTAATAAACACAAGTTGGATGAATCTCAAGGAAATATTAATCTCAAGAGATAATCTCAAGAGAATGAAAAAGTTAAATTAAAAAAAGTTAAATCTAAGGATCTATTTAAATAACATCATTAAAATGGAAAAATTATGGAAGTAGGGGACAGATTAGTGGTTGCCAGGGGTTGGGGACAGGGGTGGGAAGTGGGAAGGTAGATGAGTGTGATTATAAAAGGTCAACATTAGGAATCTTTGTGATGGGTATGTTCATCTTGACTGTAGTAGATACAAGAAGCTACATGTGATAAAAATTAGAAATAAATAAATATACACACAAATGAGTTCAAGAAAAACTAGGAAAATCCGAGTAAGATCTAGAATGCATCAGTGTTAATATCCTGGATGTCACCACTGGGGGGATTGTGTAAGCAGTGCATGGAACATATGTTATCTTTTGTAACTGCATGCAAATTTACAATTACCCTAAACTTAAAAGTGTCATTAAAAAACAGCTTTAAAGTGGTTTCACAAT
This sequence comes from Macaca fascicularis, assembly GCF_037993035.2. Classification (NCBI taxonomy): domain Eukaryota; kingdom Metazoa; phylum Chordata; class Mammalia; order Primates; family Cercopithecidae; genus Macaca; species Macaca fascicularis. Next base: position 31,686,649 of record NC_088383.1, read on the forward strand.
ATTTCTCAAAGACATTGGATTATACATACTTGACTACAGAATTCCAATTTTTTAAAAGCAGGTTTCCTCCAGTTTCTCCATGTTCTACCTTTGTTGCTGTCAGCCCATGAATAAAGGGAGATTTAAGTAGACAGAAGAAATATCTTGAGGTTGTAACGAACACAATAAAAAAAATCAATATTTTTAAAAAGTAGATCTTAAAATGTACTTGAAAGTTTGAGATCATAATGACATAAACAACTATTTATGACCTAAGAAAAACTACCTACTTTGGTACTTTGAAGTATTAAAAAAAAATCACACAGAATTAAATTACAAAGCTCAAAACTTGTTTATGCAGCTGGTCTTTTTTAAAATCAAGGAACTTTAAACCTAAAATTCTAATAGGCTTACTGGTGACACCCCAATCCTTTGAAAAATAAATGAAATATCATAAATCATTTGACAGTTTTTAAGCTTAGATTTTTATCATCAGTCAGACTCTTTAAAAATAAAAAAGCAATATGAAAGGATAGGATCTTGCTTTGTGCCCTATAAAGTTTAAGATAGAAAATAAATCATACTATTAAATGTCATTTAGAACCTTAACTTCAATACTTAGGATGAAATTGGCATAATATTCATGGTCATTCCTATGAGAATTCATGCCAGTCGAGTAGCTTTTCTTACAAAATATTGCAGAACTCTGGCACTTTCTGTGATAAATGAAGCAATAAGGCTTTGGAATTGCAATTGTGTATATTTAAGTACTTCATATAAGCAACCAGACTGTCATCTTGCTGGATATCTAGCACTATGAATTTATTATTTGTTATCCAAAGGAATGTTTGAATACTTATAAAGAGTAAAGGGTTGGGGTAAGCCCTTAAAATTTAAAGCTACAAATGTAGGAACTATATTGCAGCCACACTGTCCAACCTTCATTTTCTTGGCAAGTTAATTTAATGAAAAATATTCACAGATTTTTCAGGAAATGTAGAGATGAAAAAATCTATAAATATCTTGAAAATGTTTAGGATTCAACATAACTGTTAAGATCTAGATATTAGCTACAGCATTCTGAGAATTTTTATGACAGTCAAGTTGCAAGAAAATATATTATGGGAGACATTCTCCATGACCTGGTTTTAAGGTAAATTCATTGATGGGTCAATAATGGTTCAACTCATAAAGTGTGCTTTGAGAAGTCAGCTGAACCAGCATTAGGGGAAGGAGGTCAAAGCCGGGCCCTCTCGGTTATCTGGCCCATCCTATTTTAAAAGAATTCTATTGAAGGGGATTCATTCCAAAGGCTAAAAAAATTACTTCTGTATTTTCTGATGGTTTCATTTACCCATCACATAAGTGAAAATTCATAATTTTCTTCCCTTCTTGAAGCAATGATGGCAGAACGTCTGAGAAATAGTCTCAGAAGATTTATCCTGTACCAATATAAATCTCAATCATTTTAGATTTCAGTTTTTCTAATTCGCTTTTAAGATACAGCCACCAAAACTGTGGCCTCCAAATAAGGCCACTAATGTCACATCCATATCAAGCTGTACACTTGAATGACTGAATTAGTGACAGCGGAAAGCCTACTTCTCATATTTTGCATATTATTGCTAATGAAGTATCCTTAAAGATTATTTAAGTGTATCTCTAATTTCTCAAGAAATTAAAATTAAATACTGAATACACACCAAATAGTATTTTCAACATATGTGCAAGTTATAAAGAACAGTAAAATGAACACCTGTTTTTCCACTAGCCAGTTTAGAGAACACATTACTTATAACTTTGAAGTCCCCTTTATGGCCTTTCCCATTCCAATTCCAATCCTTTTTCCCATGCATTCTCCCCAGCTATCTTTTTTTGTTGTTGTTTTTGCTTTCCTTTATGGTGTTACCATATGTATCCCTCATCAATATCTTGCTTAATTTTGCAAGATTTTGGATGGAATTATATTGGTTGGAATCATATTGGAAGTATTCTTAAGTTTCTTGGTTTTATTCTGTCCATGAGACTTATCCATGATGATATGCTTGAATGTAGCACAATTTGTGTCTTCTCTTATTGATGATATCTGAGTTGTTTCCAGTTTTCTGGAACATATTATGTATTTCTCTGTGTAGATTACCAACAGTTTCTATGCCTCAGAGTGGAGTTGCTTGGTTGATATACGCACAACTTATTAGTTAATGCAAATTAACTAATGTATTATTATTAGTTAATGCAAATGTATTATATGGTTGATTCAATTTGTACAACCACTAGCAGGGCAAGATAAGTTCAAGATGCTCCAACATTTTTGCCAATCTAATGGACATAAAAACGTACTTCCTTGTGATATTTTAAAGCTGTTTTTTCTTTCTTGGGGCAAAATTTACATAAAATGAAATGCACCAATCTTAAGTGTACCATTCCATAAGTTTTTTACAAATGCATATACCTTGATTCCCAAATCATTACCACTACCCCAAGTTAGTTCCTTCAGAATCCTTCCCAGTCAGTTCCTGCCCCATCCCCTAGAAGAAACGACTTTTCTCATCCTTTTCCCTCACAGATAATTTGTCAGTGTGTCATGTTATGAATAACCACAGTCTGTTTATCCATTCTCTTACTGATGGAAACCTGGGCTATTCCAGTTTCTGGCTAGTATGAATGAAGCTATATTATGTACGCATATTATGTATGTATTTCTCATAAAAATATTTTTGGTGGATTTTTATTTTCATTTCTCTTAGGCAAATATCTAGGAGAACTGCTGAATCATTGGGTAAATGTATATTTAACTCTGTAAGAAACTCCCAGATCTTTTTCCTAAAGTGGCTGTACCATTTAACCCTCTTACCTAATGTATAAGAATGCCAGTTGCTCTAGATCCTATCTAATTTTAGACAGTATGGTGGTTTTCTCATTCTCATTTTAACCTGCATTTCCCAGATGACAAATGACATTCATCACATGCTTACTGACCATTTGAATATCTTCCGTTGTGCAGTGTCTGTGTTACAAAGTTTCTTTTAAAATCATTTGTTCCCTATTCCTCCTTTTTAGTTTCTGGTTGTTCGGTTTTTTGTTATGGAGCCGTATAAATTAGCTGTATATTCCTTTGACAAATATACATTTTGCAAATACTTTTCTCAGTCTGTGGCTTGTTGTTTTCTCAGTGGTATCTTTTGATAAATATAAGTTTGTTTTTTTTCAATGAAGTCTATTCTTTAAAGCTTTTCTCTTACAGTGATTGCTTCTACATCCTCGGAAATCTTTGCCTACCCCCAGTCATAAAGATATTCTCTGATGTTTTCTTAAATTCTTACGGCTTTAGCTTTTATATTTAGTAGTATGATTCATCTCAAATAGATTTATATGCATGATGCAAGAGAGAAATTGAGATTTATATTTTTGCTTGTGGATATCTAGTTGACCCAGCACCATTTACTGCAAAACTTTCCTTTCCCTACTTGGTTGCTTTGGATTTGTTTGAAATCACAGGCCTATATAAGTGGGTCTATGACCTCTGTTCAATTCCATTAATTTATTAGTTGATCCTTATGGCAATACCATGCCATCTTGATTATTGCAGCTTTATAGTTACGGTACAAAGTCAAGTCTTCCAGCTATGTTTTCAAGATTTGTCAGATTTTCTCAGTCTTTTACATTTCCATGTAACTTTTAGAATTAGCTTGCCAATTTTACAAAAAGGTCCGTGGATTTATGCTAGGGATTATGTTGAATCTACAGATCAATTTTGAGGGAAATGTCATTTAACTGACTCTTCCAATCATATGGCATCTCTCTTCATTTATTTATATCTTTAATTTTTCTCAGTATAGTTTTGTTGTTCTTACAGATTTTGCATGCCTTTTGTTGAAATTATTCCTAAATGTTCTACTTTTATTAGAGATAGGAAATAGGTTCTACTAATGATCGTCTCAATTCAAAAATACTCATTTCTCACGGTGCCTCCATCACATTTTTACTCCTTGGAAACATTAAAACATCAAAATCGTGAGAAAGTTTGTTTAATATTAAATAGTACATACTATATTCTGTATGGTAAACAAGAATTTCTAAAAATGAATGGAGATTCTACAAGTTGGCAGTAAAATAAAGGAATGGATTAAAGTCTAACAATACACATGCTGGAAATCGGGCTGGGGAATTTTTATAATCCACACTCATTTCAAGTAGATTATCTGACGGGGAAGAAGAATGTCAGACATACCATTAACTCAGTGTACAGATGCACTGATCTTTTAGGAAAGGGACTTTTGTTACCTAACTAGTCCAAAGCTTTTTTGACATCTGGCCCACACAGTGATGAGCACAGGTTTCAAGGAGAGGAGAAGAGCAGGAAATATTTAGCTTTGATTTTGAGCAGATATAGTTTAAGCTCTCAAATAAAATTTAAGCTCTTTGTCTTCTGCTGAAGACAGAACTGTATCCAGAGACTCTGAGGATTCCCATTTGGCCTTCTTTCATTTGCAACTTGTTATAATAGTAGTTTCACATTGTTCACTTTACTGTGGCTCCTTTTCTTCCTTCTACGCTTTTTCCTGGAACTACTAATTTTATTTTCCGTATCTTCACTATCTAATTCTTCAGACCTCTGTATGTGCAAGGATCTGAGAATTAATCAAATTTCCCATTATTACCACTGAGATCCTGAAAGACATTCCCATCATCTTTGGCCTTCCTGGCTTCTCCTTTTGCTTCCCCTTTAAAGTCTTTTCTCCATATGCTTTGTCTTAACTTTTTTCCTCTACTCTTCTTTGTCAAGTTTTTCCACTTCCTGAAGCCTTTCTTTTGATTTTTCAAGGTTTATACCGCTACAATCCTCTTCCTTAGTATCCTTTAAGATGCATTTCTGCATCGTTGGCCACCGCTGAACCTACTTCCCTTCGTCAGTAAGAATTATTTTCTTATTCACTTAAAATTTCTCATTTCTTTTGCATGTGATTTTGGTCACTTTTTTCTTGTCACTGGATTTAGCCAATTTTTTTAGTTTTATATTTATTTATTTATTTATTTCGAGACAGAGTCTCGCTCTGTTGCTCAGGCTGGAGTGCACTGGCGAGATCTCGGGTCACCACAACCTCCACCTCCTAGGTTCAAGCGATTCTCCTGCCTCAGCCTCTGGAGTAGCTAGTGCTACAGGTGCATGCCACCATGCCCGACTAATTTTTGTTTTAGTAGAGACGGGGTTTCATTTTGTTGGCCAGGCTGGTCTCGAACTCCTGACCTCGTGATCCACCCACCTCAGCCTCCCAAAATGCTGGGATTAAAGGCGTGAGCCACCACGCCTAGCCGACAATTTTTTATTTTACAATGTATTCTCTTCAAGGTCCAACCAACCCAAGCATACAGTACTATTTCTCCTTAAAGAAATCAGCATCTGGGCCACCTTCAGCCTCCTCATCTGTGTTCATGAACTTTATAGAAATGTCCTTGGTTTTCTGTGCCTTATCAGTATTAGGGGCAGACTGAGTGTTGAGGTTCCTCTGTTTTCACCACTTTCTCTTTCATTTTCTGTCTCATCTGTCTCTTTCCTTCTCCTCCTCTCCCTCTTCATTACTAACACCACTGGCCAGCGTGTACTCTTCTCTCTCCTGCTTCTGGTCTCTTTCCATCTGACTGAATGATGAACAACATATTGTTATTGAAATAGGCTCTAAATTCTTCCATGTAATCATTGGTGAGAGATAAGGGCTGTATTCTCATTAACAACTCTTTGGTCAGTTGTTTCTGTATTTTCTGCAGAGACCTTATCCAAAGTGTCATAGCAAGACAAAGAGACAGAGCATATTCAGGTAGAGGTAACTTGTTCAAATCAAATACTTCAAATCAAATACTCAAATCAAATCAGATACACTAACGTACATAGGAAACTAAACACCTTTGAGGTCTTCCTTTTAATGGTTGATCTTGGGCTAAAAAGGACTCTAGTATTTTCTGGACGTCCCTAATTTTTCTGGATTGATTTTTCCTTCTTTCATACGTACTCTCTTCTTGAGAGGTAGCTACACCATCCTTTTCTTCTTCTGAGAGAAGTAAAATTAATACAACTTCACCATCCTCATTTTACTTGGCAGTTCGATCTGCTCTGGGAATATGAGTTGGCATCCTCTGGGCAATCGAACTAAAGAACCCAATTCATGACCTGGGTATCCTGCACCCTGGCTGCAGGATCAGTAATAAAGAGCACTGCAGCTCTGTTACAGACCAACTTATTACAGACTTCATTTTTCTCATCTGCTGCTGTCAACCACAGAGGTCAAGAAAAGAAATAGCAGAGTGTAGCCAGTAGAAAACTTGGCTTAGGTACTGCAACTCTTTACCACTGAAGAAAAACATAACACTCTTTTTCAGATGGCTTCTCAAAAAGGAATATATGACATATTTTACTACAGTTCACAAACTATGTCGTTTTGTTCCAAAGTGGCAGGGGTGTTATATTTCACATTTGTCACCAACCCAAATATATTCAGGGTTTTTCTAACTCAAGCATATAAGATCTTTTACAGATTTAACTTGTTTTACCTAGAATGAGGCAAAGTTAATGTTTCTTGGGAAGATTTTTGGTAACAGCATTCATGGTATCAACCAAACACCATGCCCAAGATTCTATTTACTTCATCAATGAATTAACCTTTGGAGATGGGTATCATGATAACTTATTGCTTTATCTTTGTGCTGAAGAAGTTGAACCTGTATACAAACAAGTGTATTTATGTGGTTAATTAGCAGCTTCAAGTACATCTTTACCTTTCAACGTCTGGTAAAAAAGGTCTGTCCTCCAGTGTTGCCTCAATAAAGGCTCAAATAAATCATTTTTATATTATTTTAAATTTAAACCTATTTGTCTATTGACTTATAGTTGAAGGACTATTTGGACAGATATAAAAATCCGTAAGTTACCTATTCTTTTCTTAAAAGTCTTTTAAGTATGCCCTATTTTCTTGCACTGAATGAAATCTGAGGCCAACATAATTTTCTCATTTATAAATATCTTGACCTATTTTTCTGGTTCCCTCCCAAAATTTTATCTCTGAGGTCCAGCAACTTTACTAGACCCAGGCACACAGTGAGTGTCCTTTCAATGTTTAGATTCAAGTTGTCACTTACTTCAGAAAACTTTATGCTCTAAACACTGGTTTCCTTTCATTAAGTTTGGACTTTTCATTGGGTCTACGATTATGCATATAATGGATCTACTCAGCCTGTCATCTATACCCACGGTCTTGAAACTGAGGAACATCTGAGGCTGCTCTAACGCTTCTTAAGAGAGATGCAGACCTAGATAGTTTTAAGGCAATCTATTTCCAGGTCCTCAACTCTCATTTTTTCCTAATACCGATCTTTCTGAGAGTGCACTGGCAGCTAAGGCGTCACGCAGCCTCTCTTCTCACTTCACAAAAGAAATGCATACCTCTTGGGATGCAAAGACCTCCAGGGTTCCAAAAACGGGAAAAAATTTTAACAATGCTATCTATGAAACCTCCTTTAATCAAAGCACTACAGTAAGGCCTTGTTCTTTCCATGTCTCATACAGATGTTTATTAAGAAATGGAGTACTTGGCCCATATAATATGATAAATTGAGTGTATTGTAGAATGAAGCAGTTCCACAATACATAGTGACGACATTTTACTTATAGGGATTACCTCTTCCATTCTCTTATTAGTGTTAAAGACGTATCTCTCTGGAGGCTTTAGTGAGCCCAAAACAAAGAAACACTGAAGGCAGCAGCACCTTACTGTATCCAGGCAACACATGGTAAGGCTCTGTGCCTTATCTACTTAATCTATATTAGAATTAGAATTCAGCCATGTGATGGTTGTCATGGAGGCATATATTAACATATTTATTTGAGATGAAAAATCAAGTGGGACTTTTACTGACAGAAGGATGTCTGATTTAAAGATAAGTTTGAAAATAAATACCAGCTTTGTCAATTAGATTAAATGGCAACCATTTTCCCTAAATTGAGTGATCTACATTTATAGCTGCAAGGTTTTGATAAAAATATATTTGAGGCATAAATTAAGAAAAACCACTGTCAGCCAGGAGCAGTGGCTCATGCCTGTAATCCCAGCACTTCAGGAGGCCGAGGCGGGTGGATCACCTGAGGTCAGGAGTTTGAGACCAGCCTGGCCAACATGGTGAAACCCCTTCTCTAGTAAAATACAAAAAATGTAAAAATGTAAAAAACACAAAAAATGAGCCAGGTATGGTGGTGGATGCCTATAATCCTAGCTACTTGGGAGTCTGAGGCAGGAGGATCACTTGAACCAGAGAGGTGGAGGTTGCAGTGTGCCGAGATTGCACCACTGCAATCCAGCCTGGGCAACAAGAGAGAAACTTTGTCTCAAAAAAAAGAAAAAAAGAAAAACCATTGCCTAAAAATTGTACATTGCCAAGTATACAAAGGAATTAATAATTTTAAACAATCCTTTCTAAGTATGTTAAGTTAAACAGGGTGCCCCTAAGTAAAAGAATAGTAAGTGTAACGGTCATTTGATAAGTCTCAGTTAAGCATTTTTGATAAATTTTCCCAAACTGAGAAAGTGACAGCACATCCCTCTCCAAGTTAAGTGATTTCCAGTCCTTTGCTTTCTACAAATGATAGTGTAATTGAGTTGTCAGTAGAAACATCGTTAAATAATCTGTAGATCACATTACGATTTCTGGCATGTAACTCAGCAGGATGAGCAAAGTTAATAAGTGATGCAGTGTTTCTGTCATATTGTAAACACTGACATTTTAAAGCTGAGGTGTTATGTCACTCTTTTAAATGTATATTTGACTTTGCTCACCTCTCTCATGTCTAATTTCCATGACCTCACTGTTTTTCCTGTATCATCTTTTTCTCCTGTACTCCTTCTAATGTTGTTTTCATTTGACAGTTTCATTTTCTTCTTCAAGTTCTTTCCTGAGTTCTGCTTCTAAATGCATAATTTTAGATTTTATAATTAAACTATAATTACTAACATAACATTTTAACTTTTTCCATTTTGTGTATGATTAGGTAAGAATCCACTTTCCATCTTTTTCATATGGACACTCTATTGCCTCAGCACCATACACTGAAAGCTATATGCAGCCTTTCCCCCACTGATATTCAATATCTGTTTTGTTAAATCATGCTTCCACATATAGGTGGATCTGTTTGTAAATTTTCTATTCTTTTCATCTGCCAATCTATATCCTTACACCATATGCTGGATTAACTACTATAGTTTTATATTGTCATTATATAAAGGCAGCAAAAGCACTTCCTTGATAGGAGGAAAAACACCTTCTTTAGGAATATGTATGTGATTCTGGGATGATTGCTCTTCCATGTAAGTTCAGAATTATAATGTCAAGTATCATCCAAATAATAATATTAATAGTAATCACACAATGTCAAAATCTGTTAGGGATTTGATTCTATGTGCAATGAGAGAGAATTAACATCTTTGCAACATTAAATCTTCTAATCCATTAATGTCTTTCAATAAAAGTTTGTAACTTCTCAATAAAAGACTTAGACGTTACTTGTTCGATTTCTTCAAAAGTTATTTGAAGTATGTTGCTATGTAAATTATATCTTTTAAAAATTACATTTCTGTAGTAACTTCACTGTGGAAAAATCTTGCAGATACCATCTTAACCAAGTGATCAAGGTTAGCATGACCAGTAACCAGTCATATTGTTACTGAAACACCAGAAGTTTGGTCTAGGTCCTGCTGCTGCACTGTACAGCCAGTCAATGACTGAGACGATGAGAGGTGCCAAGGAAGAAAGCTTTAATCAGGTGCTACAGCCAAGGAGATGGGAGCTCAGTCTCAAATCCATCTCCCTGAGGGACTAAAACTAAGGGCTTACATACCAGGGAAGAAATGTAATAATGTGTGAGAAAACAGGAACTCTGGAGGGGCAAGGAAGCAATCATGATGAATGAGGGATCCAGCATCTCCTTGTTTGGATGTGGTGATCTGGTGAGTTTCAGTTCTTTGATACTTATTTTGAGAGGTCTGAAGTTCATTTCCTGAGAAAGGAACTCAGATAAATTAAATATGTTTCCAGCTTTAAGACCAGAAGGGTCGATTTCTGTTTATCCAAAAAACTATCTATGGGCCAACTGGGTGGGTTTCAATATTGATAACATTTACTGCCTGATATGATGTGAGATAATAATGAGAAAACACCAAACTCAAATTGATATCCTTTCTACAAAAGACCTGACCACTATTCTTCAAAAGTATCAAATCCCTGAAAGACAAGAAGAGATCAAGAAACTGCCTTAAATTGGTTAAGAGACATGGCTACCAAATGCAATGTGGTATCCTGGGTTAGATCCTGCAACGAAAAGAGAGTATCGGTAGTAAAACTGGAAAAATCAAAATAAAAGTTGTAGTTTAGTTAACATCAGTATATAAATGTTAATTTCTTAGTTTTCATAAATATACTACAGCTATGTAGGATGTTAATTATTTCAAAATAAAGTGGTTTTTAATTTTCTGTTTTGTTGTTGCTGCTGGTCTATAGAAATACAACTGGCTTTCCTATGTTGACTTTACATTTTAAAACTTTGCTAAACTCTCTAATTTTAAGAATTTAACTGTCGAGTTCTAGGATCTTTCTATACAGACAATTAAGTCATTTTAATAATGACAGTGTTTTTCTCCTTTTCCATTCCTACATCTTTTCTTGTAGTTGTCCCCCACCCATCACCCCCAACCCTGACTTACTCTGCTGGCTAGGATCTCTGACACAATATTGAACAGAAATGGTGATACCGGGCAGCTTTGTCTTTTAAGAGTCAGATTATATCTGTTGATATCCAGAACTAATTTTAATTTCACAGAATAATCTAGGGAAGATTACTTGTTTTTGCTTTGAACATTTCTACCACAGAGATAACAATACTGTTTTTAAAGTTTCAAATACTGAAAATGTTTATCCAGAAAGTATAAAAGAATGTATAATACAAAGACTAAGAAATAACATGAAGACAAAAAAGGGATGCAATATAGTATTATTTTATTAAAACAAAATAAAAGTTATCATATTAACCTGTCCAAACTTTGCTATCCCCTTTACAGTGTGGGAGCTGTCACTGGGAATTGGTTGCCAGTCAAATTTTACCCTTTCCAAGCCTTTCCAACCTTGTATCAGATGTGGCCTTGTGAGTAGCTCTCCCCAAAAGAATGTCAGTGAGAATGACTGAATGCCAACTTCCAGGTTAAGGTCCCTCAGAAGCAGGCAAGGTATGTTCATGCTCTCTTTCCCAGCTGCTAGAGGACTCCAAGGCCCACATTATGGAAGGTCACCAAATAATCAAGAATGATTTTAATGCACTGCTTCATTAGCAATAAATGCACTTTTAACTGGATTTAAGCTATTATACAAGTGGGGTACATTTATCTTAATAGCTGGCTTTTCCTACCACAAAAAGATGGTATTTTTGAGGGAGATGCTGACTTTAAAAAAACTAAAATATATGGTGACTGCTTAGCAGCCAAACAGCAGGAGATGAAGAAACTGAGAAAAAGATAGAAAGGTACTTATGTCACACAGTCATAAAACACTTACTAAAAATACTGCTTGCCAAAACCAATCCTTGGTGATTGAAGAGAAAAAGTGGTTGCCCCCAGAGGTTTAAAGTAGGCAATTAACTAGAAATGGACATCCATCTTGGGCAATGGAAATGTTTGATATCGTATTTTGGGTAGTAGTTACATGGATGTACATAACTGTCAAAACTGGCTGAACTCAACACTTAAGAGTTGTGAGTTTACTGTATGTAAGTTATAGCTCCATTTAAAAAAATGCCTGATACAACTTCAAGAGCAGAACAAGTGTCTACCAAGCCTATGTCTATGGAAAAAAGAGATGAACAATATTAGCATAACAAAGTATGGCCAGGTGCAGTGGCTCACGCCTGTAATCTCAGTACTTTGGGAGGCCAAGGCGAGTGGATCACAAGGTCAGGAGTTTGAGACCAGCCTGGCCAATATGGTGAAACCCCGTCTCTACTAAAAATACAAAAATTATCCGGGCGTGGTGGCGGGTGCCTGTCGTTCCAGCTACTGGGGAGTCTGAGGCAGGAGAATCACTGGAACCAGGAGAGCAGAGGTTGCAGTGAGCTGAGATTATGCCACTGTACTCCAGCCTAAGCGACAGAGTGAGACTCTGTCTCAAAAAAAAAAAAAAAAGATTAACGAAGTACTACTTGTTGCACTTATCAAAGATTATAAGAAAGAAATGTGCACAGGCAAGCACTGACAGATTTGAGAGCAGAAATGAATGGAAATAGAAAACTCAGAAATTTGGGGGGCTCCCAGGATTAGAGGAGCTGACTGCTTCTGGATTTCATATGGTAAAAAAGAAGACTGAAAAAGACTGAAAAAAACTGGCCCATTATATTTTCTCAGGCAAACAGAGGGACTCAGCCTTGCTGCAAATCAAGTTAAGTAGGTTAATTTTCCATAAAACCCATTTCCGATGGCCATAAAAGACTCCCCAGCAAGTTGAGAGAGAATAAAAATAAGGAAACAAAGAACTATATTAGACTTGGGAATTTTTGGTGTGCTTATTGGCTAGAGTGATCATAACACACGTTGTCTAAACTGGGGTAGTTTTGAGAGTGGAAGAGAACATCATTACGTAATGTGTCAAGACAAGAGATATCAGTTAAGACTGCCCTTGCCAGCCTGGTCCATGCAGTCACTCCAATGTTAGCACATGATAATAACTACAAGATAGGTCAAAAGCCATCTCAGTTTCGGAGGAATGGCATTGCCAAAACCCCCTCAAGTGATACCTATAAGCCTTTGACTCTTTGATCCTTAAAACAATGCTCAAGCTCCCTGAATTTCAAGAACAGAAAGAAGGAAACAAAGGCTATACAGTCTTCACAAAGGGCATGTTCTGTGATGTCTACATATATGTGACCTTGGAGGAAAATGGGCAAGGAAGAACCTTCCAGAAGGCAGAATGAGGTCCTGAGAACAATAAACAAAGAAGTTCCTCCCAGACAGCAGGATCAGAGGCTAATGAAGGAACACTTCCCACCCTAGCTAAAGATTCTTCAACATGCTTCCTGCCATCCATGATTTTTATCACTGTCAGTATTCCTAATCCTAGATGTTCCCTTAGTTTTAGCAGATTAAACGCAAACTTAGAATGTGCTAACTGGCCTAATGCAATAAATTACAGACACTGCACGTAAAGTGATGGTTAAACTAAACCAGAAGGGTCTTTTACAAAGATCACTGAACTGATGGCCAGGAGGCTCTCATTTCATCCAACCTTCACCATTAACTGTGTGATCCTGGATAAATCATGACTTCTCAGGACTTCAGTTCTTTCATTTGTGATAAGAGGATGCCTTCTAGTTCTGTAATTCTAATTTAAAATTCTTGACCTCACTGAGCCAAAAAAAAAGTACAGAAATTCTCTACAAAATATCCATAATAGACTAGTTGGTCCAGTTTTTATAGCAAAAGCAACTCAGCATAATTCTAAAAATTTATATTGGCAAGAAAAAATTCTGGCACTCTTATTTCTGATTTATCTTTTTTATTCCGGTCTCAGTACAATAAGGAATAAAATGTAACCTTTTTTTCAGCGTGAAAAGACACTTGCTTTCCATTTCATTAAGTTTTAGAAACTAACCCAAAGAGAAGGGAGGGAACTCCACTCACTTCCAAATTTCAATACTTTTATAATATTTACACACCAGAATTTAGAACATCCGAAAAACCAAAATGCAATTTGGAATAGACTTTTAACCTGAAATTACCATAATAACATTTTATTTGTTACATAGTCAATAATAGTCATTGAATCCTAAAAATATTTTTTCTAGTAATTAAAACCTGAAAAACATGTCTGCTAAATTTCAACTTTTGATGTCTCCTCTAACTTTCAGAAGAAAATAACATTCAGTATTCTGTCTTCTTCACTGATGAAAGAGAAGACAAAAACTAACATTCTACGTTGAAACTTTGTTATTTATCATGATTCAGTGGTATACTTGTTTATAAACATAAATATAAGAGCCAAACATTCAAAGAGAATACGACCCAAACTTTGTCACTTCAAATCACAACATGTTTGGACAAAAAAAAAAAAAAAAAAAAAAGCAAACATTCTGTAAACCCTGCTATCAATTTGAGTACTGATATTTAAAAGTCTTATTTGTTTTTCTTCAAAGCACTTTGCATATGACATTTGTTTTTCCTGCTGCTCTAAGATCAGACCTGACTTTCAGTTAACTCTACCCTCCACTGTCACCAAGTCCTGGTCTAGATTCTCTGTAGTTTCAGAGAACAAACCCCTCTTCTCATGGATTTGGGGAACATTGCTGTCCAGTTGGGGTGAGGTAAAGACCTGGGAGTTCAGCTGGTCCTTTTACAGACTTTCAGCTGATCATCTGTTTTTAGCACCATGCCTCCCTTTCAACCTCCTGATATCACTGTCATCTCCTCTGCAGGTGCTTTGGTTTTTCCCTTCTGGTACTAAGTGATGGTATCATATACTTTCTGTTTCAGATTTTATGGTTTAAGGTAACTGATGAAACCTACCTCTGACAAAAAGAGTTGGAATTTTTGTTTCTATTTCCTTTGTTTTATGCTAAGATTTTAATAGAAGAAAGCAGATGGTGGCTGGACGCGGTGGTTTATGCCTGTAATCCCAGCACTTTGGGAGGCCAAGGTGGGCAGATCACAAGGTTGGGAGATCAAGACCATCCTGACCAATATGGTGAAACCCCATCTCTACTAAAAAAAAAAAAAAAAAAAAAAAAAATTAGCCAGGCATGGTGGCAAGCACCTATAGTCCCAGTTACTCAGGAGGCTGAGGCAGGGAAATCGCTTGAATCCAGGAGGCAGAGGCTGTAATAAGCCACAATCATGCCACTGCACTCCAGCCTGGTGACAGACAGAGACTTAAAAAAAAAAAAAAAAAAAAAAGCAGATAGGCCGGGCGCGGTGGCTCACACCTGTAATCCCAGCACTTTGGGAGGCCGAGGCGGGCGGATCACGAGGTCAGGAGATCGAGACCATCTTGGCTAACACGGTGAAACCCCGTCTCTACTAAAAATGCAAAAAATTAGCCGGGCGAGGCGGCGGGCGCCTGTAGTCCCAGCTACTCGGGAGGCTGAGGCAGGAGAATGGCGTGAACCCGGGAGGCGGAGCTTGCAGTGAGCCGAGATCGCGCCATTGCACTCCAGCCTGGGCGACTAAGCGAGACTCTGTCTCAAAAAAAAAAAAAAAAAGCAGATAGTTCTTTCTTAAAACCAGAAACTGCAATCTGAATGACTTCATGTACCATTTTTAATGGTTTGAAGTCATGGCACTTTTGGTCTGCTAAGCACACATTCCCATTTCTCTTCTGGTTCTTTTGGAGAAAGCCTCTCCTACTCCATGAGACCCTCATGGGGCCTGCACTCACTGGGCTATGCCCCTCTACTGGAGCACTGGGAAAACATACCAAGGCTGGCCCACCAGTATACCCCATTCCCAGGCCACAGTGACACATGAGATCAAAGAGAGTCAATCCACATCTTCTCTGAGGAGGCAGCTAGACATCTGGTGTGACAGGTTCTCTTTCTGTTGAGATTGCTAAACTAGATGGACAATCATCTTGAGCTGCTAGTGGTCATCTTACTGACCATGCCTGTCTGAAAAATGACAAATAAAGAAACCAGCAGAAGAAAAGGAGTCCAAATGAGATCATCTGAGTTCCTGGCTGAAACCATGCCTGAAGCCAGATGCACCTCCGGAAACCATAGTTACAGAAACAATCAAGTTTCTTTTTTTTCATAAACTAGTTTGAGCTGGCTTTCTTTCCTTTGCAACTGAAGCAGTCCTGATGAACACATCATTGAATCTAAATGTTCCAATCACTAATACTTGAACAACAGAAATAACACTTCTTTGCCCCAAATTAAATACCCTAACTTTTTTTATTCAAATAAAATCGCAAATCAGAAATAAAGTTCGCACATGTGTCCCTTTCACCATTTAGGTCAAATACTTTGACTTTAGTTAAATATTCATGTATTCAAGGTAGCAGTATCTTTGAGAATGAAGTGTATGTATATTTTATAGTACTAAAAATCCAATAGTCACTAACCTACTGAACAGTTTTCTTCCAGGTACTTCGAACATTCTTGCCAATTTTTTATACCTTCTCTATCAGAGGTCTCAGATTCTTAATAAAGATCAAGTTGTAGAATTATTTTATGTAAAGTCTATGTGGAAAAATGAAATAATACACCTTAAAATATTTGTTCCCTTGGGAGGAAATGTATAATTTAAATTCAAAGAATTATTCAGTCTCAATCTCTGACCCAGAGACTTGGGACCAGGATAATTTTAATCTAAAGATTTATAAGGAGAAGGTAGACGGTAATAACGTGCTCCCAAGGACATATGTAGGAAGGTTTCTTTAGAAGTCAGTGTTCCTTGGACACTGTCCCTGGAGTAACTTCCCTATTATCTACAGGCCATTGTGCTCAACAACCCAACAGGTAATATCTAAGCTTCTGGGTGTGAAGTTCTTCGGGTCTTCAGTTAGCTTCAAGTGCATATAAGGGCCAGGCAGGTAATCTAAAAGAGTGAGCATGCTAACATTTTTAAAGTATTACAGTTGCATGCATTAAAAAAAAAAAAAAAAACTTATTAAAATTCTAGTCTCTCTTTATTTTTTCATGCAACAATTCTACCTACTATCCCTGGTTTTTCCATGGTTTTTTTCATAATGCTATCTTAAATAATAGTTTTTGGCACTGGTACTCCTTGCATACATTTAAATTATATATGAGTAAGAGCTAATAATAACCACAGTTCAGTTTATTGAGCATATAGTATGTGCCAGGCAATGTAATAAGTGCTTTATGTATGTTAACTTATTTTGTCCTTACTGCAATTCTATAATAACCTTACAGGATTGTGCCACTATCCCATGTATAGATGAGAGCACTGAGGTATTGGGTAATCAGCTTACCCAAGATCACATAGCAAATAGGTTGTGAATTTGAATGCAGGCACTCTGCCTCAAGGCACCCTGCCCTTAACCATTACTCTGTACTCTACAAAGAAATATGCCATCAGTTATGGGTTGAATTATGTACCCCAAAATGGTATGTTGAAGTCCCAACCCCCAGTATCTGTGAATATGACCTTATTTGGAAACAGGGTCTTTGCAGATATAATCAGGTTAAAATGAGTTCATACCAGATTAGGGTGTGCCCTAATCCAATGTACTGGTATCCTTACAAGAGGAGGAAAATTTGGATGTAGACACACACAGAGGGAAGACAGCCATGAGAAGATGGAATCAAACTGGCATTATGCTACCACAAGGCAAGGAATGCCTGGGGCTACCAGAAGCCAGAAGAGGCAAGGCAGAATCTTCCCCATGAGCCTCTGAGGGAACATGGTCCTGCCAACACCCTGACTTTAGATTTCTAGCCTTTAGAACTGTAAGAGAATAAATTGCTGTCATTTAAAGCCATCCAGTTTGTAGTACTTGCTTATGCAGTCCTAGAAAATTAATACCATCTCTCACTTGCATTAAAATATGTCATCCAATCAACTTGCTATTTCCAATTTTAACACAGATGGTGGTATGAGTAACATTTAAACTTTCCTCTAAATTCTGTTTAAAGAAAAACAACAGCCAGGTGTGTTATAGGTTACAACCTATAATGTAAAAGCACAGCCTCCCATCTAATAGAGGCAGCTTCTACTTAGCTCTAGCTGGTTACTGCCACATGCAAGAGCAGGATCAAAGTTGCCAGTTTCCAAGAGAATGCAGAAATCTGGATTTGTGCATTAAATTAGTTAACAACAAATTATATCAGTTACTAGTTAAAATAATACCTGTTAACAAGCTATTTATGCTTTAAAAACAAAAGAGCCAGGCATCGTGACTTGCACCTGTAATTCCAGTAACTCAGGAGGCTGAGGTGGGAGCGTGGCTTGAGCCTAGCAGTTCAAGGCTACAGTGAATTATGATAAGGCCACTGTACTTCAGCCTGGGTGACGGAGTGAGACCCTGTCTGTAAAATTAATAATAAATAAAATAAAAAACATTATGCATGCTATGCAGGCTATGCAAAACACATTTATGAACCAAACTTGTCAAGAGGTCCAGATTTTTGCAATCTCTGTTGTATGTTTTCTTTGCTTTCCATGTCTACTGCCCCTTGCACTTCACTTGACCTGGCCCCAACTGCAGCTTTCCATCTACCAGATGCAGAAAGCAGGCACAGTGTGGGCACTGGGAGCCATGCTGAAATCAGTACTTGAGGACAGGGGAACCCTCTTTGGGATATACTGAGTTGGCAGATGCAGAAGAGTTGCACACACTCAGGAATCCAAGACCAAATGGGTGTGCTCTCCTTGATCTGCAGTGTGTATCTGAAGTCTGATACTGCTCCTCTACTCGTCAGTTGGTGTCCCATGTAGAAAAAGACTTACAGCTTTAACTGGGTAAAGGTTTTGTGTAAGGCTAGGAAATGACTTTAATATTTCTCAGGCTCACTGTCACTTCATTCACAGCTCTATCCTTACAATTTATTGAGTTCCCCAAACTTCTTACCTCTTGTATATACATACTTGAAGGATTTGTAAGTTGATATTAATAGCTCATAACTGTCTTTCAGTATTCACCATATTGTAACCTATAAAAGTTGTTCAGAAACTTGCAAACATTTTTGAAAAGCAGTTTTGTGAAAAGTTTTACAAAATGTCTTTATTCCTCAGGTTTGTTCTAAAACTTCAAAAATGTAAGAAAAATTGTTCTGAGAATGTTAATATCAACTCTAGTCCAATAAGCCATATCGCTAGTTAGTAGCCTCATTGGCTATAAACATTTATTCAGTATCTACCAGAGTTCAGACCTATTTGCTATGGTATAGAAACTAATGATTGCTTCTGGCAAGTGAAAACAGGTACTTGATATGTTGCCAAGACACTCTCTACTACAGTGAGGTATTAAATGCACAGTGAGACAGCTTGGAACACCACAGTGTCTAGAACTTACAAATCTGACCAACATTATTTTTAGTACGTTTGTAGAGCAACGCTAAGAAGTAAAATACCATAAAACATGTCCAAATCATCTCATTTAATCTTTATTGTTTTTGTTGTGTTTTGCTTCAATGTTGTTGTGTTTTGCTTGAATTAAACATCTCTGAAATTTCTATTGGTTTTTATACCTATGAAATCATTTGGAAACTCCCTAGCTTATCATTCTCACCACAACCCCAAATGGTTGGTAAAGCAGGTTTTATCTCCATATTACATATGAGGAAACTCAAGCTCAGCGATGTTAAATAACTTGTTCAAGGTTGTTAGTGACAAGGTTGCCTCAGTCCATTTAGTGTTGCTATAAATATGTCAGGCTGGGTGATTTATAAAGAAAAAAGGGCTTCTTTGGCTCATGGTTCTGCAGGCTATACAGGAGGCATACAGTTTCAGCATTCGTTTGGCTTCTGGTGAGGGCCTCAGGTTGTTTCCACTAATGGCCGGAGGCAAAGGAGAGCCACAAGTGCAGAGATCACATAGCAAGAGAGGAAGCAAGAGGGGAGGAAGTGCCAGGTTCTTTTTAATAGCTCTTGGTGGAAACTAACAGAGCAAGGAGGGCACCAAGACATTCATGAGGGATCCACCCCCATGACTCAAACACCTCCCATTAGGTCTCACCTCAAACATGGGGATCAAATTTTAACATGACATTTGGAAAGTGTATTAGTCTGTTCTCACATCTCTATAAAGAAATACCAGAGACTAGTTAAGTTATAAGGAAAAACGGTTTAATTGATTCACACTTCCACATGGCTAGAGAGGCCTCAGGAAACTTACGATCATGGCAAAAGGAAGCAGGCACATCTTACATGGTGGCAAGCAAGAAAAAGCATGAGGAGCGAGGAGAGGAGAGCCCCTTATAAAACCATCAGATCTTGTGAGAACTCACTCACTATCATGAGAACAGCATGGGGGAACTGCCCCCATGATCCAATCACCTCCCACCAGGTCTCTCCTCAGACATGTGGAAATTATAAGAATTACAATTCAAGATGAGATTTGGGTGGGGACACAGCCAAACCATATCAGAGGGACAAACATCCAAACTATAGAAGAGGTGAAGCCTGTACTCAAACCTCCTAATTCTGAGTTCACTGATCTTACCCCACACATAAAAGCCATGAAGATTTATAAGACCAGGATGATTAGACAGTCAGACAGCCAGACCTGTAATCAAATCCAGTTTCTATAGCCAACTCGACTTTTGACTTCGGATAAATTTTTTTAAATCTCTAAAGCCCCATTTGCTCATTTGTAAAATGGAGTTAAAGTGGAAAAACACATGTAAAGAACATGGCACAGAGTGGGCACTTGATAAATATTACCCCCTTTTTCCTCCCTCTCTACTACAGAATCCCTCAAATCTAAGTAAACCACCCACTCTCTGGTTAAACAATTGGGTGATTAGCAGAACTCTAAATAGCTATTAGAAATGCAACTCGGCCGGGCGTGGTGGCTCACGCCTATAATCCCAGAAATTTGGGAGGCCGAGGCGGGTGGATCACCTGAGGTCAGGAGTTCAAGAACAGCCTGGCCCACATGGTGAAACCCCGTCTCTACTAAAAATACAAAAATTAGCTGGGCGTGGTGGCAGGCGCCTGTAATCCCAGCTACTCGAGAGGCTGAGGCAGGAGAATCACTTGAACCCAGAAGGTGGAAGTTGCAGTGAGCCGAGATCATGCCATCGCACCCCAGCCTGGGGGACAAGAGCAAGATTTCATCTTAAAAAAAAAAAGGAAATGTAACTCACAGAATGTGGAGATACTGATAAAACAACAATAAATGCATTGTCATGGACAAAGACCATGGTAGAAACTGTTGTCACATGTGTACTATTAAAGAACTGGCAAGAAAGTCATTGTTTTTAAAAGTTATGATGTTGAGCTTTTTTTAAAAGGAGGCAGGCCATGTCAAAACTTTATGCTTTGAACTTATTCTCTGCTCTTGAATTAATGTGGTTCATTGCCTCCAAACATAAAAAAATTTAAACACATCAAAGAGATATGAACTGTGGTGAGACTTGGGACTCCTCAGTGTGTATACCTTAGCAGCTATCATGTTCCTCTTGGGCCAGAAGCAAAAGAGCCACAAAGATCCTTTGTGTGTCTGTGCCACAAGAGAAATTCTGACTCCTTTACAACTCCTCTCTGCTGGCCCAGTTATCCCTTTGGATGAGGCTAGGGCAGGGGTGCTCATGGATTGACATCAGCAGGGGATGGGCCCAAATGTGGGGTGAGGAGCTGCACTCCTTGCCGAAGAGAAGCATAAACTCAGACTAAGAAAAGGTGCTAGAGTCCGGAGGCATGCTTGGGTCTAACATCAGAAAATTATGCAATTATCAAATTTAATGCTAAAAATATTAAAATACATAACATGATTTAGAACATTTCTTCAAATTTCAACTTAATGCCAGGGAACTGCGTGCTAATAACTACTTTATACATGTGATTCTGGCTCTTGGCACAATCATGCAGGACTGGGGTTGTGTTATTGCATATGTGGGAGGTTATTAAATGCTTTATAATGATTATGTTAAAGGTCATATTCCTCATACACATAACTTCACTTACTATTATGAGTTAGACGGGTACATGAGTAGACAATGGTCTTCTTCCATTAAATGCAAACTCACTGAAATTACTATTTAAGTTGCCAGGCCGAATAAGTAAAGAGATCAAATTAATGAGGATGAAGTTGTATAATCAGTTTATAAAACAGATCATGCTGAGGTCAAGGCTGACATCACCAGCTCCCACACATCTAACTACACTTAAAAAGGTGGCTCTTCTCTTTATTACCACTACCACTGCTCTAATTCAAGCTGTTTCTTACTTCTCTTCCATTCACATGTAGCTGACAAATCATTTATCTCGGCAAACACCAATCTGATCCTGTCACCCATCTCAGAAACTTCTGCAGTCTTCCCACTGCTTGAGGGACAGAGGCTCAACTCCTCAGGAGGGCATTCATGGTATTCCTAAGTTTGGCCCATTCTTCTAATTCAAGGATTTTCAACCGTGGATGAACATCAGAACCATGAGGGGAGCTTTAAAAAATAAACAGGCTTATGTCCCACACCCTGAAACTCTATTTACTAGTTCTGGGCTAAGATCTGGGGAGTTAATATCTTTAAAAATATCTATGGATGACTCTTACCTACTGCCAGGATTGAACCAGTGGTCTAATTCCCCACTGCCCTCCCATTGTTTCAGCCAACATGAATTAACCCTTCTGCTCCACTCAGTAATGCTTTGTTTGCTTATGTTGCCAGTCCCCTATTCATGCTGTTAATCCAACCTGGAATATCATTTCCTCTCTAGCTGTTTCTTTTTTTTTTTTGAGATGGAGTTTCACTCTTGTTGCCCAGGCTGGAGTGCAATGGTGCAATCTCGGCTCACTGTAACCTCTGCCTCCTGGATTCAAGTGATTCTCCTGTCTCAGCCTCCTGAGTAGCTGGGATTACAGGAGCATGCCACCATGCCTGGCTAATTTTTGTATTTTTAGTAGAGATGGGGTTTCATTATATTGGTCAGGCTGGTCTCAAACTCCTGACCTCAGGTGATCCACCCGCCTCAGCCTCCCAAAGTGCTGGGATTACAGGCTTGAGCCACCATGCCCGGCCTAGCTTTAGTACTATTCTTCTAAAACTAAGTGAAATCCCACCAGTATCCTTACAACCATAGGGATATAATATTTCCATTCTGAGAATCCAAAAGGCATTTTTTATGTTTATGAAGCATTTTATGTCAATTAATCACATATTGTTTTCAATGTGAATGTTTAATATTATGCTCTCTATATTTCAGACTTCCCAGGGAAGGCAAACTTTATTTATTTTTTTGAGCTAGAGTCTCACTCTGTTGCCAGGCTGGAGTGCAGTGGTGAGATCTTGGCTCAGTGCAACCTCCGCCTCCCAGGTTCAAGTGATTCTCATGCCTCAGCCTCCTGAGTAGCTGGGACTACAGGTGCCTGCCACCACGCCAGGCTAATTTTTTGTAATTTTAGTAGAGATGGGGCTTCACCGTGTTAGCCAGGATGGTCTCGATCTCCTGACCTCGTGATCCGCCCACCTCGGCCTCCCAAAGTGCTGGGATTAGAGGCATGAGCCGCTGCGCCAGCCTGAAGGCAAACTTTATATAACATCTTTTGTTCCCACTTCCTAGCCCCTAGCATTGACCACAGTATTAAGCGTAAAGTAGACACTCATGTGCTCAATACTTATGACTGAATAAATTAAATTATCTGAAATTTATGAAGTGTTTTTTCTTACAGCCTGACAACCTTAACCGTCAACCTTGAGGGTTGTTTATGTACATACTGACGTTTTTCTTACCAGAAGCATTATTATGCTTATGTAAATGAGAATCACTTGTCCACAAAAACTGATGTGATGTCAAATACAGGGGTGATACCTGTAAATGTGTTTTTTTCCTATAGATAGAAGTATTTTCTATGTTTATATATTCAATTCCCGTAAGTTTGTATCACATCCAAAAGGAGGAAGCAGTAAAATAGTCCCTGATCTGTCAATACCTGACTTACAAACAACCCACTCATGTGAAAGGATAGAGAAAACCCTATTTACCATCCTAATCAACTGTGGGAAAGATCAGAAGAGCAAGTGTCCCTTTGCCCTCCATATAGGTGACATGAGAGTAACAGCAATCTACAGGTAAAAGTCTCTCCTGTAAATACTGAAAACCAAGAAGCTTCTGATGGTAGAGTAGCCAACACTGTCAGAGCCCCAGCTCAGACTCTGCTACTGTTCAACCTGCCCAGAAACTTTCTGTCCTGTTCCTAGAGCATGGGAGATATATTTCCATATCCAGAGCTACAATCTCTCCACAAAACAGCATTGTACACCATGGCTGCCCATAGTGAAAGGAGTGCTGGTACTTGTGAGTTAAATAGTCTTGGGAGGGCTGGCTGAGAACCTAACCACTATTTATAACATTGTTTTTGTGGAAAAACGCATTCTGCATTCCAAACAACAGAACTAGACTTGAACTTTTGGAATACAGTGTATTTCTTCGGTCAGGAACTGACTGTATCTTGTTAACTGCACTAGGGTCAGTATTTTCCTAGGGTAAGATGGCAACTAGGAGTGCAGAACAAGAATGGTTGCCAAGAATATGGAATATATGCATTTATATGGATGAAAGACAAAGGAAATGATGAGAGAAAAAGCCAAGCACACTCTTATTACGTAAATATTTACTAAGCATTATTAAAGGCTATGGTGAAAGCTGTAGGAGACAAAAATCAGACAAGATCTTTGATTTTATAGTTCTTACAATGTATGGTGGGAGATAAGACAAACATAAACACAAACAATAAAGCTGCACGGTAAAATATGCCACAATAGTGACACAAACAAAACATCAGATGACACTGGCAGAGAGAGAAAGAACTAGTGCTTCTAGCTGGAGTAATCAGGGAACATGTCATAGAGAGGCTTGCACAGGGTTTCAATGTGCAGAGGAAACAGTGTCAGGGCAGCAGGGGACGTCACAGGCAGGAAGGCCAGTACAAGTCAAGACAGATGCATGAAGAACAAGGAGACTTCAGAGTACAGGAAAAGCCCAGTTGGCTCAAGTAGGGTATGTTTTCAGGACCTTGGTGGGGGGCTTTGAATGCCAGGCAAAGGAACACAGATTCCATCCAAGAGGGAGTTGGAAGCCATTAAAGCATTTTAAAATTACTAAAAGTGGTTCTATATGCAGGTTTATCTAACAATGAACACAGGACAGGGGAAGACAGAATGAGTACAGAAAGATTATTAGGAGATCACTGTAAGAGTTGAGGGTGATTAAGATGAACTTTCAAAGATTTTTTTACACAAATAGTTAATAAACATTTAAGGTTCAAGTGCTAGTTAATTCACAAAGTACTTCTTTAAATAAGAACATATAAATAATTTAGAAAAGTTGCATAAAGACTTAAAAAACAAAAAAAAAAAATATATATATATATATAAGCTACAATACAAAAGCATTGTTTAGCACTTAGGACTTTTCAACTAGACTTGATACAAATACAAGGATGATTTTAATGTGTTAGTCTCATTTAGACAAACAACACCATGAGTTTAAAACTGAACAATTTATTTTATTTTATTTTTTTGATATGGAGTCTCACTCTGTTGCCCAGGCTGGAGTATAGTGGTATGATCTCAGCTCATTGCAACCTCGGCCTCTAGGGCTGAAGCAATTCTCCTGTTTCAGCCTCCAGAGTAGCTGGGACTACAGATGTCTGCCACCATGCCCAGCTAATTTTTGTAGTTTTAGTAGGGATGGGGTTTCACCTTGTTGGTCAGGTTGGTCTCGAACTCCTGACCTCAGGTGATCCACCCACCTCGGCCTCCCAAAGTGCTGGGATTACAGGCGTGAGCCACCACGCCTGGCCAGAACATTTTATTTTTATAAACATGTGAAATTTAATAAGAAATCATTTTCCCACTATTTCCCAAGACCAGTGATTCAACATACCAGGTGACTAGAAGATATGCTGAGAAACTTGAGAGTTGAGATGTCCAAGTTAGTGAACTTAATTCTTTGCATTTTAAATAAACCTAAGCTGGTACCAAGCTAGATGTAAGCAGACTTACCTGAAGTGATTTGACTTAGCAAATGTCTTCTAACTTTAACACTTCAGTACTGGATGGGAAATGGCATTCATTTCTATCTGAAAACAAATGCAGTGGAAATAACAAAATTAAAAAGAATTTCTAGGTACCTTATAGAAGCCAATCAGATGATTGCACCTGAAAGACCATAAAAGAGTTATATGAAGTTCTATAAAATTTACAGTTCTGATACCATGTATAATTTGAGAATCTAAAATAAAAATCTCAAGCTGTGCTCAAAGACTTCTAAAATAGGAGATATATTGTCTTCACTTATTTTTATGTCAACCTCCTAAAAATTTTAGAAAACATATTATTAGATATTTAACCCTGATTTAAACTGAATTATTTAAAATTTAGCTGGCATTTGTGCCCTACTCAGTATCATAGGGAACAGGGAGCCATGAAGTTGAATAAGAGACAGTTCTTGTCCTTAAGAAATACAAACCGCCATAAGAGGCAAACACGAAAAACTCTATATTGAGGTAGATGTAGTAAGTGCTACAAGTGACACAAGGCACTGTGGGATTTTGGAGTACGTTAATTACTATAAGGAAAATGTGGGAAGGCTCTGACTTATGGACTGAATACAAACAGAAAGAGGGAAATGGGGAGGGAGATCTATAAGGACTGGGATTTGGGGCTGAGATTATATTGTAAGAAGCTGCATGCTAGAGTCAGTACATGGGGCTTTATTTATATATAAAGAGACATCAAGGGTGTTTGGCAGAAAACACATTCAAATTTGTATTGTAAAAGATGGCTCTGGTTTTCAAGTGTAAGTTACCATGAGAAAATTCAAAAAGCAGTAAGATCCATTTTGTTACTACAGTAGTCAAGATGAGAAGAAATCAGAGTAACCGCAATAAAAGTAAAAAGTTTAAAATTCTCTGAAGATATACTTGAAAATGAGAAGCATAATGACCACCTAAACAATTATGCAAGACTGAGATCTGAAACCATCACCAACATTCAGTTATACGGTTACAAACGTAGGATTCTTAGGCCACAATAGACCTTTCTTTCCGATCAGAACCATGCATTGTTTACATCAACCATGAACTTAAGAAATCAACCAATCCAATGACTCGCTTCATTTCTGATAACCTGTCCTAGAACTTCGGAGCTCCAACCTATAATAAAAATCTTACACAAATTTTCTCTAAGGAGGTATCATTTCAGAATCATCCGTGTAGTCTTATTTACTGCACTAAGTCAATAGAACAGTTTGCACATCTCCTAAAAGGTTTATTTATTTCAGAAGGGGCCTTCCACAAAATACGGATATCTATCAATGAAGTCACGAAAGAAGAGCAAAAGAAGAACGTGCCCAGTCCTGTCTTTTCAGGGCAGAAGAACTGAGAAGAACTTACCAGTCACTGGGAACCTTCGGAATACGTTTCAGAAAGGCAAGAAAAGTAAACAAAGACTTCCAATAATTGGCAAATTTTTTTAAAGGAGAAAAAGTGGAATTAATCAATAAATTTTAGTCTTCTAAGAAGTCTGGCATACTTTGAAAGTGAAGCTGAATCTTTAACAAGGTTTTCATCGTTGGTGGTTTTTTTTTTTCTTCCATTTTTAATGCTAGTAACAGGAAGAAATATAAGGGAGATTGCTAAATAATGGAACAAATTCAAGAGAAGATGGGAACAAGAGCTTTAGTGCAGTTAATCATGTTAAAGAGGAGAAACAGTTGTTTCTCTACGGTTAGAAATAGAGGAAAGGATGGGTGACGAATATAAACATTTTGTGTGTAAGGGAGTAAAGTTGAGGGAGTTCAGACCCAATTGCAAGACCATCTATTGAGACAGAGGGAAAGAGGGAAAGGGAGGCGGAGAATGGAGAAAAAGAGATGGAGAGAAAGTATATGAACAGAAAAAAATATTTGAATTTAAGAGTTTAAAAGAAAAAAATTGCCAGAGAATAAGAAAACAGAAAAGTGGGGCTTTCAGTATTTAAGATACTGAAACAATTCTGGCTGGCAAAACACTGTGAGTTCTGAGTATCAGAAACTCAAAAATATGAATTTGGAGAAACAGATTATAGTCACATGGTATGGGTTGACATTACTTTCAAGCCCGGTGGTGACACCACTGAAGAATTTGGAGCACTGTCCTGGAAGTCAACCAGTAACAGGAATTAGAAAAGGGAGATGGTAGTGAAAGAGTTACAAGAAAAGGAACTAATGAACAAAGGTGGCATGCCGAGCCTTGAATTGATACTGATAAGCAAAGGTACAAATCAAGCCTCCTTTAAAACCTAGGATTTTTTAAATGCCATGCTTTTTCTTGAGATGGTAAAAAAAAAAAAAAAAAAAAAAAATACAGCCTTTGAATGCCAGGTTTAAATTTCTAGGGAAGAGAAGGGAAAACAGGTATGAGAAAAGATCAAAGTTATAAAACTTGTTCACAATAGAGCATAAGGTCCAAACAACATAAGGAACTGAAAGTAAGTCAGCAGTGGACTAACTGTAGGTTCCATCTGAACTGGGAAGGCATGACTGCTTGGAAAAATGGACCATAATAAGACTAGGACGTCATCTAAGTTGTAGGTGACAAAACACCAACCTTTCTCCCTCTTTCTGACACATCTGTTTGGTGAGAAAGGGCAAAAGACTGGCCACATGTGTCATCAGTCTTTGACTCTCAGAACTTGCTTGCCCAAATGCAAATACATTGTCCAGTCATCTACATAGTAAACACTACAGGAAAAGTTAAGTCTATCCAATTTGAAGGGGTAGGAAGACAAGATGCAAAGCTAGGTGTATTCTTTTACCTAGTTTCTCCATAAACAAAACTGACATTTTCATTCTCATCTTAAGTCTACTTCTTAAAGAGTTCAAAAGAAAGAATAAAAAAGTGATATAATTAATTGGTCCCTTCAAACTCCAACAACAGGGATGTAAAGTAAATAAATGGAAAGTATGAAGAAAACTATGGGGGGGGGGTGGGTTGAGGGGAGAACTCGTCAGCTACAGTGGTTTTAAATTTCTAGACACACTCAAGGACTTAATACTGAGACCCAATTTAGTTGATGAATGCCACTAGAGGTGGGGAGATTTCTAATTAAGGAGTCGATACCTCTAACAGATATAGCAGTATTCAGATTTTTTACTTCTGTCGCCCAGGTTGGAGTGCAGTGGCGTGATCTTGGCTCACTGCAAGCTCCGCCTCCTGGGTTCATGCCATTCTCCTACCTCAGCCTCCCAAGTAGCTGGGACTACAGGCGCCTGCCACCATGCCTGGCTAACTTTCTGTATTTTTAGTAGAGAAAAGGTTTCACTGTGTAAGCCAGGATGGTCTCAATCTCCTGACCTCGTGATCTGCCCACCTCGGCCTCCCAGAGATTTTTTACTTCTTTTGAGTCATTTTTATGTTGTATTTTTCAAGGGAAAGTGCTAAATAATGGAACAAATTCAAGAGAAGATGGAATAAGAATGTTAGTGCAGTTAGTCATATTAAAGAGGAGAAACAGTTGTTTCAAGGAATCTGTTTATTTCATTAAACTGTCAAATGTATTGACATAAAATTGTTCATAATATTTTCTTATCCCTTATATATTTCCTGGATCTCTATTAATGTTTCCTGTTTATTCTTATATTGTTAATTTGAACTTTCATTTTTTTTTCTCAGTAGGGGTTTATTACTTTTGTTAATCTTTTCAAAGAAACAACTTTTGGTTATGTTGATTTTTTCTACTTTACACCTAGTACTCTTCCAGACTCTTTTTTTTTTTACTGACATTCTGCCTACTTGTTCTATCAATTGAAAGAAAAGTGAGAAAGAGAAGTGTTGAGATAACTAACTGTAATAGATTTATCTATTTCTCTTTTCTGTTCTGTCCATTTTTGCTTCAAGTATTTTAAGGCTCTGTTATTATTAGGCTTATAGACATTTAAAATTATGTCTTTTTAATTAATTGATTCTTACATCATTATGAAATATTTCTCAATACTGCTAATATTATCTCATGTTTTGAAGTTTATTTTATTGGCTATTAATATACCTCCCTCCAGTTTTCTTAATAATTAGTATCTGCATGGTATCTCTTTTGATTATTTTACTTTTAACCGCTTTGTATATATTTGAAGGGAATATTTTGTAGACAGTATAGTTAGGTCTCGCTACTTTATCCAGCCTGATGATTGCTGTCTTTAGAATATTTAGATCATTTAAACTTAATGTAATTATTTATATGGTTGGATTTGAATGAATTACCTTGTTATTTTCTATTTGTCCCAATCTGTTCTTGTTCCCTTTTCCCTTTTTTTCTGCCATATTTGAAATAGAATATTTTTTAGTTTTCCATTTTATCTCCACTACTGGCCTATTATAAATATACGTGCATCTTTGTAGTTTTAGTGATTGCTCT
Source organism: Macaca fascicularis (assembly GCF_037993035.2). Classification (NCBI taxonomy): domain Eukaryota; kingdom Metazoa; phylum Chordata; class Mammalia; order Primates; family Cercopithecidae; genus Macaca; species Macaca fascicularis. Next base: position 31,716,718 of record NC_088383.1, read on the forward strand.
CATGTTTAAAATATGCACATTTAACCTACCACAACATAACTTCAAATATTATACCACTTTACACACAAAATATAAAAACTTCATAATAAAATTTATCTATTTCCTCCTTCCTGTCTTTTGTGCTACTGTCATCATAGTCTAACTACTGTAGGACCGTTATAGTAGAGAAGTTATATGCAGGTCCTCGGGTTGACAGTCTCAGATAAAACTAGGTTTTGGGTTATCTTTGCCAAAGTGCCAGAAATGTGATTACAGCTGTCTTCAATCCTCCAGACCCCACTGAGCTCATTCTCGAGTTGAAGGCCACCAAGTGATCTCAGGTGATGCTACATGAAGAAGAATAACCACCAGCTGAGCCTGCCCTTTTCTCTGGCCCACAAATTGTGAGGTACAATAAAATGGCTGTTGTCTTAAGGGGATGTGTTTAGGTAATTTCTTACACAGAATTAGAGAACCATAACAGAATCTAGTAAAGGGAAGTGGAATTCTGTAATAAAATCTTAAAATATGTGATGTGGCATTGGTTTTGGGACCAGAGGTGAGCAGAAGCTGGAAGTGACTTAAGAAGGCTGTTAGTGAAGGTTTGAACAACATTAATGAAAACCTTATGGAGGATAGAGGAACAACTCTTCTTATGCAGTGGGAAGTAACACTGTTCCTCACATGAAATAGAAAAGACAAAATAAGCTGGGTGCGGTGGCTCACGCCCGTAATCCCAGCACTTTGGAAGGCCGAGGCGGGCGGATCACAAGGTCAGGAGTTTGAGACCAGCCTGGCCAACATGGTGTAACCCCTTCTCTACTGAAAATCCAAAAAATTAGCTGGGCGTGGTGGCAGGCACCTGTAATCCCAGCTACTCAGAAGGCTGAGGCAGGAGAATCGCTTCAACCCGGGAGGCGGAGGTTGCAGTGAGCCAAGATCGCACCACTGCACTCCAGCCCAAGCAACAATGTGAGACTCTGTCTCAAAAAAAAAAAAAAAAAAAAAGAAAAAATATATCCCCATAAAGTGGTACACTTGGCTAAGAAGATTTCTAGGCAAAAGGTTGAAAGTGGTGGTCTCTTTTAGCTACCTATAAGTTATGCATACACAAACTGATGAAAGAACTGTTTCATTTTCAAGTAGAATTTGGAGGAAAATTTTTAAAGAACCAGGACTTGATCTTTTCAAAACTAAACAGTTTCTCATCCCCATTATCTCTAGAGAGAAAAGTAAGAAAAAGCTTCAGAGTTACAGAATTACCATTAAGACTTGGGGCCTACTACCAGTAAAACATGATTTCAGGATTAAAAATCTCTACAGCATGGCTGTAAAATACCTTATTGAGACAGAAAAACTAAAATCGTATCTAGTTTGGTTCTAAGAATCTAGTTTGGTTCTAAGAATCTTAAGAGTATGACACTTAGATTCTGTTGTAAGGCAAAAGGCCTCCAAGAATCTTGATGATGTGCACTTTGAACTCTTAAATAGACAGAAAAGTTCATAGGAATATTATGGGTGTTGTTTCAAAATACCTCGACTCAGTGTGAAAGAAAAAAAATGCCTCTCTAAAATAAATGTGGGTGGGCCTCTGATTAATGGAGTGGGCTACAATTTGATACACAGGAAACCCATAAAGTTTTTAAAAATATTACATCAGCTTGCGCTGAAAGGTACAGAGATAGTGCAAAATGAAAACAGGCTTTTGGACTCTCAAATTTCTCCAGGCAGAAAGGCTGAAAAGGCTACTCAGTTGCAAAAAATGACTATTTCTTACAGAAAAAGGATGACTCTAAATTGAGAGAGCAAAACCTGGAGCCAGGGAGAATCATTATCAGGAGGCAAGAATAGCCTAATAAAAGAACTAACATCAGGATATCAAAATTTCTATGGACCAGTGAAGCTATATGTCTCCTGTTTCCCTATTTGTGGATGGAAATGTTTACTGCAGCTATTCTATGACTGCTTCTTCATTGTATTGTTGGGTAGGTGTCTCTTCAGCTACACCTGAGGAGATTCCTGAGCAGTATACTTGTTGGAAATAACAAGTTCTTGAACTTTAAGATTCGGGGTAAAGAAGAGTTGGAAAGGAATTTTGGGATTCTTGGAAGTGGGTGAGTATATAAGGAACACAGGAAGAGACTGAATCATTTGTGACCGGATAGTGGACTGTGGCAGATTAAAGATGGCCACAAATGTTTTGATACTTCTTCCATTGAAAGGTCATGCCTATGACTTCTCTCACTAAAACTGAGAGGACTCTGTGACTCCTCTGACCAACAGAACATAGTGGAAGTGATATGGTACCATTTTTCAGTTTTAGGCTTTAAGATACTGGCAGCGTCCACTTTCTATCTACAGGAAAATTCTCTCTAGTAGCCCCAAGCCACAATAATTAGAGGTCTAACTATGCTAAGACTACCATGCTAGAAGGTCATGTAGACTTAGCCTTCCACCTCTGGCCAGGGACCCAGTATATATGTACCTTGAATCCTCCAGAGCATTCCATCCACGAGCAGAATACCACCCAATGATCTCAGTCAACGAGACATGCAATCAAAAATCACCAAGCTGGCACCTGCCTGAATTTTCAACCCATAGACCCATGAGCTAAATGAGACTTGTTTCACACCACTGAATATTGGGGCATTTTATTAGGTAGTAACATATTATTACAACGTTGATTTTTGTAATTTGTTTTTTCTTTTAGTTGTTCCAGAAGCCACAATGTCCCACTACCACCTTCTACAACCTAACTGAAAGCAGAAGCCTGAACCTAGTGATTTTGCAGAAGCAATTTGCAAAGTTCATTATACAGTAAAATTATTTCTGAGAGGCCAATTTTCTCTGAGATATTATAAAACAAACAATTTTCCAAACACAATATACTCCAACTAAATCATTGCAATTATAACCAACCATTTTCGTCTTACTAAACTATTGTACATAGATAATCAAGCCAAAGGATTCATGCTCAGGCTCTCCTTCAGTTCATTTAACACAGTTATTTAGTCACTTTCTCATGATTGAAGCAAGAGTGGGATTACAAATACAAAATTAAGACCCTTTATGGTACTCTATAGCAGTGATTTTCAAACACAACATAAAAAATACCAATGTGAGATAAGTGATGAAATATAAAAGAGGGAATACTGTTAGTGAAATGAAAAACTATGTTTACATAAACATGTGTGTGACCAAACTGATATCTTTTTAAAGTTTTATGTTTGACACATAATAATTGTATATATTTATGGAATACAGTGTGGTATTTTGATACTTGTCATTTTTTGATGAGAACATTCAAAGCCTCTCTTGTATTCTGAAATATATGTTATTATTAACTACAGTCACCCTACTGTGCCATAGAACACCAGAACTTATTCCTCCTATGTGACTGTAGGTTTGCACCTGTTGACCAACCTCTCTTCATCTCTCCTATCTCTTCCCCAGCCAGTGGTAACCACTATTCTACTTTCTACTTCTATGAGATAAACTTTTCTAGATTCCACATATAAATGAGATGCCTGGCTTATTTCACTTAATATAATGACCTCTGGGTTCATCCATGTTTGCTGCAAATGACAGAATTTCATTCTTTTCTATGGCTGAATAGTATCCCATTGTGTATATATGACATATTTTATTTATCCATTCACACACTAATAAACACTTAGGTTGATTCCATATCTTGGCTATTGCAACTAGTGCTGCAATAAACACAGGCGGGCAGATATCTCTTCAACAACATACTGATTTCACTTATTTTGGATATACACCCAGTATAGTGAAACTGTTAGATCATATGGCAGTTCTGTTTTTAATATTTAAAAAAAATACCATGCTGTTTTTTATTATGGCTGTACTAATTTACATTCTCACCACCTGTGTAAATTAAGAGTTCCCTCTTCTCCACATCCTTGCCAGGATTTGTTATTTTTTGTCTCTTTGGTAATAGCCATTCTAACTAGGGTAAGATGATAATCTCATTACTGTTTTGATTTGCGTTTCCCTGATGATTAGTGATGTTGAACATTTTTTCATATACCTGTTGCCATTTGTATGTCTTCTTTTGAGAAATATCTATTCAGATCTTATCCCACTTTAGCATTCCAATTGTTTGCTTGCTTTTTGCTAATGAGTGGTTTAGATTCCTTATACATTCTGGATGTTAACCCCTTGTCAGATGTGTAGTTAGCTAATATTTTCTCCCATTCTAAGGTTGTCTCTTTACTCTTTTGCTTCCTTTGCTGTACAGAGCTTTAAGTTTGATGTAATCCCATTTGTCTATTTTTGCTTTCCTTGCCTGTGCTTTTGAATCTTACCCATACAAACTTTATCTAGACGAGTGTCATGAAGTGTTTCTCCTGTGTTTTATTCTAATAGTTTCATAGTTTGTCTTTAATCCATTTTGAATTGATGTTGGTAAGAAACAGGTATCTAGTTTCTGCACATGGATGTCCAGTTTTCCTAGCACCATTTATTTCAGAGGATGTCATTTCCCAAATGTATGTTCTTAGCATGTTCATCAAAAAATCAGCTGGCTGTAAATACATGGATTCCTGGGTTCTCTATTCTGTACCACTGTCCTATGTGTCTGTTTTTATATGTGTACCATGCTGTTTTGGTTACTACTGGTTAATATGGTTAATATTCTTTGGAATATTTTGAGGAGAATTGGCATTATTTCTATTTTAAATGTTCAGCAGGAAAAGCATCAGGGTTTGGGCTTTTCTTTGATGGACTAATTCTTATTACTGATTCAATTTTGTGACTCATTATTGCTGTACTCAGGTGTTCTTTTATGATTCAGTCTTGGTAGGCTGCATGATCTTTGACCTTCCTGTGCCTGGATATTTATACTATTCTTGAGGTTTGGAAATGCTTTGTAATATAATCTGAAGTCAGCTAGTGTGATGACTCCAGCTTTGTTCTTCTTCCCAATGTTGCTTTGGCTACTCGAGGTCTTTTGTAGCTCCATTTTTGGGACTGAGTCATACGACCAAAGACTAGCATTCCTGGCCTTGTACTTTTGCTGATCTCCTCCCTATTCACCCCACAGGGCTGTATTTATCAATGTGCCTTCGATGTTAGGCTACCATATTGTACAGAAAGGGGGCTCAAGAAACAAGTCTTCAGAAGAGAGTCTTCAGTTATTTACTATGAGGATATTGTTTAAGGACAGACTTGATTACACTGCACTGTAACAAAAAGGATATATTTTCCTTTGAATTGTAATTATTAGGCTTCTAAGATATTGATAAATTTTGATCTTGTGAATAGAAAACAAATTTCATTTTGAGAAATGTCTTCTTAGAGCACTTAGAACAAAATCTGTGATCCACCTCAAGCAAAATATAGCTTTTATAAGATGTAATATGTGTCCCATCCTTACTCCATTTGTACCACTTTTATAATTTTGATATGAATTGAAGTGCAATGTATATACCATAAAATTAAACATTGTCCATTGAACAGTGGACAGTTTAATGAAGTTTTAGTCCATTTATAGAAAACCAAAATGGACTAAATGGATGCAATCATCACTACAATCCAGTTTTCCATGATCTCTCCCAATTCCCTTGAGTCCATATGCAGTCAATTCCTGCTCCTATCCCCAGTTCCCCTCTAATCTCCTAGCTAACTAAATCAGTTTCCCTTTCCTAGAAATTTCATAAGTGAAATCATATAATATGTAGTCTACTGAGTCTAGTTCCTTTCACTCAACACAATATTTTTTAGTTTCATCCATGCTGCAGCATATATTAATATTTTCCTTTTTCATTGGTGAATAGTATTCCAATGTGTAGATATGCCTCATTTTGTTTATCCATTTACCAGGTTATGGACATTGGATTTTTTCTTGTTTTTATTAATATCTATTATAAATAATGTTGCCAAGAGCAATTACATACAAGTCTTTGTGTGAACATATGTTTTCATTTCTCTTGGGCAGATTCCAAGAAGTAGAATTGCTGAGTTTATATGGCACAATGATTAAAAATCATGTATCGATTTGGCTGGATCACAGCACTCAGATATTTGGTCAAATATTATTCTCAACGTTTCTGTGAGAGTAATTTTGGACAAGATTTGCATTTAGATTGTTAGACTTTGAGTATAACAGATGGTCCTCCATTATATGGGGGGGCTTCATCTAATGAGTTGATGGCCTGAATAGAACAAAAGGTTGACCTTCCTGGGCAAAAGGGAATTCCCCAACAGACTTCCTTCAGACTTCATCTGCAACATTGGCTCTTCCTGGTTTTCCAGCTGACTGCATTTGGACTCAAACTGCAACTCTTTCCTCAGTCTCCAGCCTTTGCTGCTTTCCTCCATCAGACACACCAAGACTTCACAACTGCATGAGCCAATTAATTCCTTAACATAAATTTCTTCACACACGCACGCACGCGCGCGCACACACACACACACATACCTGATGCGTTCTGTCCCTCTGGAGAACCTTACTACATATGGTAAGTTGGTTTAACTTTAAAAGAAATAGCCAAACTATTTTCCAAAGTGGCTGCTAACAATTTACATTCCTACCAACAATATATAATATGAGAGTTCCTGTTTCTCCACATCCTAGACACTATATATTTTCTTTTTTATTGCAGCCATTCCAGGGGATGTAATCTCATTGTGGTATCTCATTGTGTTTTTATGTGCATCTTCCTAATGATTAATGATGCTCACTGTGCTTACATGTGGCTATTAATCATTCTCATGTCTTTTCAGATGAAGTGTCTATTCTGTTCTTTTGCTTGTTTTTAAGTTGGGTTGTTCGCCTTATTGTTTACTTAAAATTCTTTACATGTTTTGAATACAAGTCCTTTATCACACATGATTAACAAATATTTTCTCCCAGTCTGCAGTCTTCTTTTTAGTTTCTTCCCGATGTCTTCTGTAGCATAAAAACGTTAATTTTAATTAAGTCAAATTCATCAATTTTTTTTAAAAATTATACTTTAAGTACATGTGCAGGTTTGTTACACATGTATACATGTGCCTTGTTGGTGTGCTGCACCCATTAACTCGTCATTTACATTAGGTATCTCTCCTAATGCTATCCCTTCCCCCTACCCCCTCCCCACAATAGGACCCCGTGTGTGATGCTCCCCTTCCTGTGTCCAAGTGATCTCATTGTTCAATTACCACCTATGAGTGAGAACATGCAGTATTTGGTTTTCTGTTCTTGCGATAGTTTGCTGAGAATGATGGTTTCCAGCTGCATCCATGTCCCTACAAAGGACACAAACTCATCCTTTTTATGGCTGCATAGTATTCCATGGTATATATGTGTCACATTTTCTTAATCCAGTCTGTCACTGATGGACATCTGGGTTGATTCCAAGTCTTTGCTTTGTGAATAGTGCTGCAATAAACATACGTGTGCAAGTGTCTTTATAGCAGCATGACTTATAATCCTTTGGGTATATACCCAGTGATGGGATGGCTGGGTCAAATGGTATTTCTAGTTCTAGATCCTTAAGGAATTGCCACACTGTTTTCCACAATGGTTGAACTAGTTTACAGTCCCACCAACAGTGTAAAAGTGTTCCTATTTCTCCACATCCTCTCCAGCACCTGTTGTTTCCTGACTTTTTAATGATCGCCATTCTGACTGGTGTGAGATGGTATCTCATTGTGGTTTTGATTTGCATTTCTCTGATGGCAAGTGATGATGAGCATTTTTTCATGTGTCTGTTGGCTGTATGAATGTCTTCTTTTGAGAAATGTCTGTTCATATCCTTTGCCCACTTTTTGATGGGGTTGTTTTTTCTTGTAAATTTGATTGAGTTCTTTATAGGTTCTGGATATTAGCCCTTTGTCAGATGAGTAGATTGCAAAAATTTTCTCCCATTCTGTAGGTTGCCTGTTCACTCTGATGGTAGTTTCTTTTGCTGTGCAGAAGCTCTTTAGTTTAATTAGATCCCATTTGTCAATCTGGGCTTTTGTTGCTGTTGCTTTTGGTGTTTTAGACATGAAGTCCTTGCCCATGCCTATGTCCTGAATGGTATTACCTAGGTTTTCTTCTAGGGTTTTTATGGTTTTAGGTCTAACATTTAAGTCTCTAATCCATCTTGAATTAATTTTCGTATAAGGAGTAAAGTAAGGATCCAGTTTCATTTTTCTACTTATGGCTGGCCAATTTTCCCAGCACCATTTATTAAATAGGGAATCCTTTCCCCATCTTGTTTTTGTCAGGTTTGTCAAAGATCAGATGGCTGTAGATGTGTGGTATTATTTCTGAGGGCTCTGTTCTGTTCCACTGGTCTATATCACTGTTTTGGTACCAGTACCATGCTGTTTTGGTTACTGTAGCCTTGTAGTATAGTTTGAAGTCAGGTAGTGTGATGCCTCCAGCTTTGTTCTTTTGGCTTAGGATTGTCTTGGCAATGTGGGGTCTTTTTTGGTTCCACATGAACTTTAAAGCAGTTTTTTCCAATTCTGTGAAGAAAGTCATTGGTAGCTTAATGGGGATGGCACTGAATCTATAAATTATCTTAGGCAGTATGGCCATTTTCACAATATTGATTCTTCCATGGTATGTTCTTCCATTTGTTTGTGTCCTCTTTTATTTCACTGAGCAGTGGTTTGTAGTTCTCCTTGAAGAGGTCCTTTACATTCCTTGTAAGTTGGATTCCTAGATATTTTATTCTCTTTGAAGCTATTGTGAATGGGAGTTCATTCATGATTTGGCTCTCTGTTTGTCTGTTACTGATGTATAAGAATGCTTGTGATTTTTGCACATTGATTTTGTATCCCGAGACTTTGCTGAAGTTTCTTATCAGCTTAAGGAGATTTGGGGCTGAGACAATGGGGTTTTCTAAATATACAATCATGTCATCTGCAAACAGGGACAATTTGACTTCTTCTTTTCCTAACTGAATACCCTTTATTTCCTTCTCTTGCCTGATTGCCCTAGCCAGAACTTCCAACACTATGTTGAATAGGAGTGGTGAGAGAGGGCATCCCTGTCTTGTGCCAGTTTTCAAAGGGAATGCTTCCAGTTTTTGCCCATTCAGTATGATATTGGCTGTGGGTTGGTCATAAATAGCTCTTATTTTGAGATACGTTCCATCGATACTGAATTTATTGAGAGTTTTTAGCATGAAGGGCTGTTGAATTTTGTCAAAGGCCTTTTCTGCATCTATTGAGATAATCGTGTGGTTTCTGTCTTTGGTTCTGTTTATATGCTGTATTACATTTATTGATTTGCGTATGTTGAACCAGCCTTGCATCCCAGGGATGAAGCCCACTTGATCATGGTGGATAAGCTTTTTGATGTGCTGCTGGATTGGGTTTGCCAGTATTTTATTGAGGATTTTTGCATCGATGTTCATCAGGGATATTGGTCTAAAATTCTTTTTTTGTTGTTGTTGTGCCTCTGTCAGGCTTTGGTATCAGGATGATGCTGGCCTCATAAAATGAGTTAGGGAGGATTCCCTCTTTTTCTATTGATCGGAATAGTTTCAGAAGGAATGGTATCAACTCCTCCTTGTACCTCTGGTAGAATTTGGCTGTGACTCCGTCTGGTCTTGGACTTTTTTTGGTTGGTAGGCTATTAATTATTGCCTCAATTTCAGAGCCTGCTATTGGTCTATTCAGGGATTCAACTTCTTCCTGGTTTAGTCTTTATGGCTCATGCTTCTGGTGTCATACCTAACAATTCTGCCTAATCCAAGGTTATAAAGTTTCTTCTATGCTTTCTTTTATAAGTTTTATAATTTTAGCTCTTACATTTAGGCCTATAATTCATTTTCGGCTAATTTTTTTGTATGGTGATTGTGAGGTAGTTAATTTTTGTATATGATATCCAATTTTTCTAGCACCATTTGTTGAAAAAATAACCCTTTCTCTATTTGTCTTAGCAGCTCTTTCAAAAATCAATGGACCAAAAATGTAAATGTTTATTTCTGGACTCTCAATTCCTCTCCATTGATTTATATGCTTATCCTATGCCACGGCCATGTTGTCTTGAATACTGTCACTTTAGATAGAGTTTTGAAACGGGGATTTATAAATCCTCCAATTTTGTTCTTTTACCCATTTATTTTAAATTGTATTTGATCCCACTGTACTAAGTGTACTTATTAATACCACCTTAAATCCTTTCTTAGACAAGATAGATATAAATACAAAAATAAAATAGGCTATATTTTAAAGATGTTTTCAAAAGAACATAATCCTTTTAAGATTTCAACCATTAACGTATTCCCCTAGGATTGACTATAAAATTCAGTTTTCCCACCCCCCACACTCACATCAACAAACATTTACTGAATGCCTACTATGTACCAGGCACAGTGCAAGGTTAGGTGCCAAAAATACAGAGAAAAATAATATATAGTTGCCCACTGAGCACATAAATAGACAATGATGGCAGAGTATATTAATAACAGGTATGTACAAGATAAAGGACGAAAGATATTATTCTTATCTTACCAGATTTATCTTACTTTATATAAGCCTGTTAAAAAAAAAAAGTTTTACAAATTTTGGTACTTTCTAAACAAAATGCATTTAAAACTACCAGAGAGGCTAGTACTTACAAAAGCTTGAAATAAGAAATTATGTTGTAAATTACTGGTTCTCTCCATCAATTTAGGTCTTTTAATTTGCTTTTTCTTATTAAGGTTCCAAAAGGAAAAGTCTTATTTCACCTCCAACCCACCTTACTCTTTCCCATAGAGGTAACTTCTGTTATGCTCTGTCAACTCCTGCTTGTACAGAGCAACAAGCTATAGAAGACACAGAAAGTAGGAACTCTTAAAATACTCAGATCATTCTCAAACCTTATTTTAGATAGAAGCTTCAGCCTCCTTCCCACTAAACTTGACATCAGAATAACTAGTAAAACTTATAAGTTACTCATTTTCCTTCTTCCTCCCAACCTATGCCCCAGAAAAGGTGGAGATTAATAGAAAAAGACTTAAGCAACATATCTAAATAACGTGCATGTGTGTATGAAAGTTTCATAGTGTACTTTCCTGAAACTTGTTCTATAAGAGATTTTAATAAGCATTCTTAAAAAATAAAGTAAGAAAGGAAGGAAGATGGAAGGAAGAAAGACAGTGGGTGGGTGTTTCTAAGTTCAAATACATTTGGGAAACACTGGGTTAAATAAAATACCAATATACACTATGTAATATACATTGTGATGGTTCCCACCTTTCCTAAAATTAGCAAACCACCAAAACCTTTAATCATGGATCACTTAGTAATATCTTGAAAGAATCTAGGTCTTTACAAAAATATAGTGTGAGAAGCAAGCTGGATATAGCTGCCGGCTCATTGTCACACTGGCAGCAATTCATACAGTTGAACAAGTGTAGATATTCAGAGAAACATGCACAAGGTCACATCAATTTGCTACTGGCCAAAAGACTAAAATATAAAATAAAAATTAAAGTGAGCAGACTGTCTCAACATTCTGTCTTTACTGTTTTGGAAAAACTGGTTTCGTTTCTGTACAGCATTATTTTTCCTTTAGCTATATAATAAAAGAATACAAGTAGACAGATGTTTGACTCTAAAATGCACTAATGGGTTTGCTTTTAATAAGTAAATATAATCAAAGGGTCTCAATATAAATTCTATTCATTTTAAAATCTGCTTTACAAAACAAAATACAGGACTAAAATAGTTTGTAATACTAGTAAATGCTTTATTGTGAAAGAAATTTTAAGAGGTTGGCCAGGCACGGTGGCTCACGCCTGTAATCCCAGCACTTTGGGAGGCCGAGGTGGGCAGATCACCTGAGGTCAGGAGTTTGAGACCAGCCTGGCCAACATGGTGAAACCCAGTCTCTACCAAAAACACAAAAATTAGCTGGGCATGGTGGTGGGCGCCTGTAATCCCAGCTACTCAGAAGGCTGAGGCAGGAGAATTGCTTGAACCCGGGAGGCAGAGGTTGAAGTGAGCTGAGATCGTGCCACTGCACTCCAGCCTGGGCGACAAGAGTGAAACTCCGTCCCCCCAACAAAAAAAAACAAAAACAAAAACAAAAAAAAGCAAAAAAAAAAAAAACACAAAAAACAGAAACTTTAAGAGGTTAATAGAAACTCCTATCAAATTATGATATATATCTATAGTGATAAATATCAATAGCCACCCATCTATGTGTAAAAAAGTAGTGAACTTGGAAATATCTCCTTATGTTAGGATTCAAATCAAGATATAACTCAGCAGTGAGCGCTAGTATATATGCCAATGAGGCCAGGCCCCGTGGCTCACACCTGTAATCCCAGCACTTTGGGAGGCCAAGGCGAGTGGATCACAAAGTCAGGAGTTCAGGAGTTCAAGACCAGTCTGGCCAAGATAGTGAAATCCTGTCTCTACTAAAAACTACAAAAATTAGCCAGGTGCGGTGGCAGGTGCCTGTAATCCCAGCTAATCGGGAGGCTGAGGCAGGAGAACCCCGTGAACCCAGGCAGCAGAGGTTGCAGATCGCACCACTGCCCTCCAGCCTGGGTGACAGAGTGAGACTCCATCTCAAAAAAAAAAAAAAAATTTTGCCAATGAGATTGAATCAAGCCTTTATTATCAAACTGTAGTCATGAACAATAACTTTTCAATATATCTTATTCCTGTCTTTCTGCTGAAATTTTACTTGGGTGAAAAGTCTGGGAGGATTTCCTACTGAAGTGATCTTTATAGTAGCTAAAATAGCTGCTGTATGTCCTAGGCAGAAGCTTTTCTGAAATTCTACTTTAGGAGAAAATAAGGAACAAATAAGTCACTGATGAAGAAAAGGTTCCACCATACACTTAAGCGTTTTTTTTTTTTTAGTTGTTTCTTCATTGCTCCTAGGCACAGGAAGTGTGATAACTGTCACCCTTACTTATAAATGTCAGATAGCCTTATTCCTTTATACTCAAACCCCAACTATTTGTTTAATGCCCTAGTCAAGCTTCCATTAAATCTTTCATCACTCTCTAATTCAAGTAAAAATGATTTCGCCTTCCTCTAAGCTACTTGATTCTCGTCCATGCCTCTCACTTGGCTCATAACTATATTTAACGTACTTTAGGTGGTTGTTTAACTTGATGAGTGTCCATATCCTCTTTGTTGAGAAGTCTAGGACACTTCAGATGGCAGGAACAGGGTGGTGCACATTTCTGGAGAGCCCACAATACCAGGCACAATGCTGTTTACACTAGCATTCTGCAAGTATTTGTTGACTGATGGACATTAGTATTCAGCGCTCTTCCTAGGAATAGTTAATTCTTGGGGGAAAATGTATTTTTCCATTATGAGAACAATGAATTTGCTTATTAGTTTCAGGAAATGTTAACAGATTATCTTTAATTGATAACTAAATGTAATCTTTTTTTCTATGACCAAGCAGTGTCACAGTTAGGTCAGCCAGGTATAGATCACCTAAGGACTTGGGCACAGAATGTTGTGAGGAAATTAACTGTTCAATGATAAAAGGACTCTGAACAGGATATACCATTACAGATTAATAGGAAGGATGAAAGTAATATTTGTAGACATGCACACAGTCACACACATATGGAACAATGACCTCAAACTATAAAAATCCTAGAAAAAAACCTAGGAAATACCATTCTGGACACTGGCCTTGACAATGAATTTGTAGCTAAGACCTCAAAGGCAACTGCAACAAAAAAAATTGACAAGTGAGACCTAATTAAAGAGCTTTTGCATAGCCAAAGAAACTATCAACAGCATAAACAGACCTTATGGAATGGGAGAAAACATTTTTAAAAACTATGCATCTAACAAAGGTCTAATATCCAGAATCTATAAGGAACTTAAGCAATTCAACAAGCAAATAACCCCATTAAAAAGTGAGCAAAGGACATGAACAAACACTTCTCAAAAGAATACATAAAAGCAGCCAACAAATACATGAAAAAATGCTCAACATCACTAATCATCAGAGAAATGCAAATCAAAACTAAAATGAGATACCATCTCACACCAGTCAGAATAGCTATTATTAAAAAGCCAAAAAATAATATGCTGGTGAGGCTGCAGAGAAAAGGGAATTCTTATGCTGGTGGGAATGTAAATTAGCTCAGCCATTGTGGACAGCAGTTTGGAGAGTTCTCAAAGAACTTAAAAACAGAACTACCATTCAACCAGCAATCCCATTTCCTGAAGGAAAATAAATCGTTCTACAAAAAAGACACATGAACTCCTATGTTCATGACAGCACTATGCACAATAACAAAGACATGGAATCAACCAAGATGTCCATCAAAGAAAACGTGGTATATATACATCATGGAATACTATGCAGCCATAAAAAAATAAACTCATGTCCCTGGCAGCAACATGGATGCAGCTGGAGGCCATTATCCTAAGTGAATTAACTCAGGAACAGAAAACTAAGTACTGCATGTCCTCACTTATAAGTGGGAGTGAAACATTAGGTCCAGATGGACACAAAGATGGCAGCAATAGACACCGGGGACTACTAGAGGAAGGAGAGAGGGAGGAGGGAGGCAAGAGCTGAAAAAGTAACTACTGGGTACTATGCTCAGTACCTAGGTGACAGGATCATCCACACCCCAAACCTTAGCATCACATAATGTACCCATGTAACAAGTCTTGTGGCACATGTAACCCCTGAATCTAAAATAAAAGTTGAAATGATTTTTAAAAATACAAAGATGTACGTACTAAATGAATCACTCTTTACTATTAGCAATATTGTAAAAAAAAAAAAAAAAAAGAATCTACGAAAGTAATCGAGCAGTCTCATTCATTCATTCAATAAATCATTTTTGAAAACCACTGCCTAAAATTACCCAGCACTTTGGAGGCCAAGGTGGGAGGATCACTTGAGAACAGGAGTTCTAGACAAGCCTGGGCAATATAGCGAGACCCTGTCTCTACAAAAGAAAAAAAGAAAAAAATAAGTAGGGCTTAGTGGCATTTGCCTGTAATCTCAGGTACTTAGGAGGCTGAGGTGGGAGGAGCACTTGAGCCCAGGAGTTTGAGGCTACAACGAGCTATGATCATGCCACTGTACTATGGTCTGGGTGACAGAGTGAGCTCCTGTTTCAAAAAAAGAAAAAATGATTTTAAATAGGCAAACTTTTGGTCTTAAAAAGAATCAAGGGGCCGGGCGCAGTGGCTCACGCCTGTAATCCCAGCACTTTGGGAGGCCGAGACGGGTAGATCACGAGGTCAGGAGATCGAGACCATCCTGGTTAACACGGTGAAACCCCATCTCTACTAAAAATACAAAAAATTAGCCTGGTGTGGTGGCGGGCACCTGTAGTTCCAGCTACTCAGGAGATTGAGACAGGAGAATCACCTGAACCTGTTAAGTGGAGGCTGCAGTGAACTGAGATAGCGCCACTTCACGCCAGCCTGGGGGACAGAGCAAAACTCCATCTCAAAAAAAAAAAAAAAAAAAAAGAAAAGAAAAGAAAACCTACTGTGTGCCAGGCTCTGTATTAGGCCACTGGGGAACTAAGGGCAAATGATTAATATCAACAATTCATGTTGGCTCTCTAAAGCGGATTTAAACAGATTTAATCCAAAAATTCATCTACCCACCCCCTGTAAAACTGTATTCCAGACAGTTAAGGTACACTGGAAATATTTAATCTCATTGCTTAGAGCAATGCAGACAGTTTACTTTGCCTAAACACTAGCAAACTTAAAATTACCCTAGAAACTCCTTCAAAGAGATACTGTTTCATTTCAGTCCCCAAGCCCCTAGGTTCCCAAGGTGTTGACTGAGACACAGAGATGTGCTATAAGCAGTAAGAGTAAACTTACCCTTGGAGCCTTGTCCAAACAGAAGCTCTTTACCTGAGATTAAGGCAGCATTGGCAAAAGTACTCCTTGTCCCTGTAAATTAGCTGCTGACCCATTCTTATGCTTCATGGTGTAATATTTTCTTCTAAAACTTTAGAGAAAAAGGCAAAAATAGAAAGCCTTTTTGCCAACCACAAAAATTTATATATTTTAAATTGCAGGAAAAAAGATGAGCCGGTATATACTTTCAAAACCAGAGAAAAAGGAAATAAGTATCTCCCCAATGCTCAACTATAAACTTCTAAGAGCTGACTAATAAAGAAAAGCAGAAATATTGTAGTTTCAGCTAAGCTGCTTTGCATCTGAGGCAACTTAAAATGATCTACTGATAAGTAGGCTAAAAGTAAGATGGTAGGGCCAAAATTTTATCCTTTTAGAATTAAAACCCAATTTTAAAGTGTGTTTTAAGAAGAAAGGATGTAATCTTTAAAGTATCAATACGGTTTCATTCCACCAGAAACTCACTAAACCACCAATGAACAGATTCAAAAATCTACAAAATTAACCTGACAACAAATATGGCTGCTAAATTTTAATTTTAAAACTAATATGTTACTGCTCTGTTGTTGTTTTAAATTAAAGGATTTCTTCTGCGACTGCAAAGGAATAAATATTTAGCCTATCTCATGAAGGAAGGAGCGATTTCTTGTCTTAAAAACAGGAGGTTCGCCTACATGATCACCTGGGACACACTTGGCCAGTGCAAGCAGGCCAGAGGTTATTGGAGCCTGGGAATGTTTAACATCAAGAAAGGAATTACAACTCAGTAAGATCAGAAGGAACTACACAGGAAATGTGAACACTAACCCTTTCATATCTCTGTACCCTCTCCCACCGCCTGTGATAAATGAAATCCTGCTGCTGCCCAGTTATGTGAATATACAAGCCAAGAGCAGAGAGGGATTGAGAAAAAGGGAAAAAAAAGACTATACACACACACACACACACACACACACACACACACACAGAGCACAGCATAAATTTATAATGGCATGATAAAATCATGCTGCTCCACAAAACAGCCTCTAGCCTAACTGCTACATATGTACTATATCACTGCCTTACCCAACATCGCCCTAAGTAAAAATTCCGAAGACACTTGAAGGATCAGGCAGGGGTAGGTTGATGGGATAGTTGGCAAACTCATCCTAAGTAGGGAAACATGGCTCCTATAAAGCTGACCAAACAGGTCTCCACCCTGGCTTATGTTTAAACATCTTGTTCCTAGTCAGTCTGTAGGGAAAACATTCTTTCCACAAGAACACACAATCAAATCAGAAATTCCTACTCTACCCTTTATCTACTCTATGTAAAAGTTTCTTCAGTATTCTAAGCCAGAAGCTTAGAGAGAATTTAACTGATTGTAAACTATTTTTTTTTTTTTTTTTTTGAGACGGAGTTTTGCTCTTGTTGCCCAGGCTGGAGCTCAATGGCGCGATCTCGGCTCACCACAACCTCCGCCTCCCGGGTTCAAGCGATTCTCCTGCCTCAGCCTCCTGAGAAGCTGGGATTACAAGCATGCACCACCACACCCGGCTAATTTTGTATTTTTGGTAGAGACAGGATTTCTCCATGTTGGTCAGGTTGGCTCAAACTCCTGACCTCAGGTAATCTGCCCGCCTAGCCCTCCCAAAGTGTTGGGATTACAGGTGTGAGCCACTGCGTTCGGCCTCTGATTGTAAACTTTATTATAGCCTAGCTATAGTGAAGGCCAGGTAAAATATTTCTAGCTGTTACTTGGAAAAGCAGATGTGACCGTACAGATCTTAGATACCTTTAGAGACCCATGGTTGGGATCTGAAGAAAACAAGATACTTTTACCACAACTGCCTCTGGGTAACAGGGAAATGCTCAGTTTCCACAAACCAGTGAGCATGAGAGCTATTAATTTTAAAAATATACAGTCCTCAGATGGTGAAGGCACGGGTTAGGGTAACAAAATACAATGGAGAAAAAAGTGGCATTTCCAATGTGACACGTTTAAAATATAGAATGGAATTTCATGGGTCACTTTGAAGTAAGATTTTTTTTCATTGGTATAACTGCAGGCTAGAGATGGTTTACCACAGAGTAAGTAAAAAAAATAAAAGAATATAGAGATGACAATGACAATTGCCAATAAAAGTCAAAAGGACAGACTTTCAGAACTCTCCAGAAGAGGGAACAAAAAAACCAAAAGATTTCTTCCCCTAGCAAAGTGCCCCCTCACAAAGCACACATAGTCTGCTTCAAGAAACAGCCTATACCCACAGTGTTTTCATATACTAAATGGCGTATCACTAAATAACAGTAAATGAGATTAAACTGTAGACTTCCTAGTTGCCTTAAACAACTGATGTTTAATTTCTTGAACACTGAATCACAAATATGCAGTCTCATGACACTGTAAGAAGCTAAAGGTGCTCATTCTTTCCATGAATTCTAAATTGCTATAATACTTATATTAGGAAAATAGAACAGTGGGAAGGAAAATTTTAAACAAACCCAGAATAAACCAGACTTCTGATTGGGTTTCCAGCAAGAATCAGTTCCCCATTAGAATGTGGACCCCGAAGTACACCAAATGCAGACTCAGTGGAGCTCAGTCTCCTCAGCTGAAAATGAGAGCATACTCTGGAAATGAGCACTTCTTAGCATTTTTAACCCATGTTCCATCCTATTAAACATAAAAACCTCATACTCCCATTGAATGTAATTTGTGACTTCAAAGCTATTATAACCAAAACCAAAACCAAACCAAAGCAGGTAAGGTTTTATCAGTTTTTTTAGTGTCTCATCATAACCATTTACAAATTCATTTACTTACAAATACTTGCATAAATGGACAGATATTATTAATAACCATTTTTAAATCTTGAAGACAAAAAAAGATTTTAAAAAGCCTATGAAGACTAATGATGACAATGAAATATTCACTGAGACTGTTCGCAAATGATATTTATTGGGACCTTCTCCTCTCCTCCAGAGTTATTATTAATATAAATGATCTTTCTTTTACTAGCATTCAGCCAGAAGAAATGCTGGCTGACACACATATATATATACACACACACACACACACACACACACATATATATATACATACACACACACATACACATATATATACATACACACACACACACACACATATATACACACACACACACACATATATTAGGCCTTCAATATTTGTTCAATGTTAAAAGGTGATACGTCCTCTTTTACTCTTCTGAAAATAACAGAATCCTAATATAGTAACCTTTCTCAAGTAATAAAGGATAGAAGCAAGTAGGTTAAGTCTTTGGTATAGAGGTGAACTGTAGAAGATTTTGACAACAGTTATGTTAATGAAAACAGTAAGAATACCACCTAATACTGGCACATTTATAGAACACTTAGCAATGTCTAACGTACTTTATGTAATTTCTACCCTATAGTTGTATGAAGTGAATATTATTATTTGATTAAAACAGTGTCATGGAGCTGTTCAAAGTCACACAGTTAGTTAAGCAGCAGAGAGACTTAAAACTTTCTGAGAGCTCTCCCATTCACTAACAGCTCTTTATTTTGTCATGAAATGTGGAAAATATCCTCACCCAAACTCCAAAATCAGCATATACATAAGCACAACCTTTTTTTACTCTCAATCTACCCAATACCCCTTTCTACCAATTCTCATAAAAATTCTTGGAGTTCCTATTGCAGCAGCCTTTATTTCTTCATACCAGTATAACCAAGGGCACAATGAAAGACTTCCTTCGAAAGGGAACCACCTTCAATCTAAGTCTTGTATCCTATAACTGTCCCCAAAATGGACATCATCACAGGCATAGGCTTTTTAAACCATTAACTAGTGAGGAAATGTCTCGGCCTGTCTGTTCCTCATTTAAAATCAGTCAAATAGGACACATACTACCACTTCATTCCTAAAAGTTGAGCAAGAATCACCTTCATATCTCCAGCTTTCTGGTTTAGCAAGCAGACACCTGACTCTGCGGCCTTGGTAAAGGCCAACCACACAAGAATAAAAAATGTAACAGAACTAGCAGTTACAGTCTTAGCAATTTAAAAAAATCATTCCAAATGTTTTGGTATTGAAATCTAATTAAAGAATGCTAAACTACTGGCATTAGTAATTTACTGTAAATGAAAGGTATATTGAAGGTAGAATTTTATTCATATAAAACCAACTATTTTACTTCTGAAGGTTATTATGAAGATAAGGCTAAATTATATGAAAAATGCTAAGCATCCTGCCTAGCCCATAGTAACTACTCAGTAAGTGTCAACTGCTATTAGTAATACTGCAGAAGTATTAAAAATAAAACATAACAATGGAAGGCCATATTTCAAATGAACCAGCAATCAACATTCTGTGTTTAAACATCAACAAAAAACATATACATCTGTGGTATGTAAACATATATATGCTTAAAAATATTTAGAAGATGATTTTGAAGGATAAATAGCAAAATGATGATCTCTGGGAAGACAGAAGGGTGGTAGTCAAATGGAACTTTAGCCTGATATAAACGTCTTTTGTTTTTTTTGTTTTTTAACAAAGGGAAAGTATTCACGAATTTCCTCTATAAATAATTTTATTTTAAAAAGGAAAATCATAGTAAGTTTGTTCAATTCCATAGTTGCTTTCAGTATTACATGAAAAAAAGTTTACTGTTTTTTGTAGTTAACATGTTCCAATTTCTAAAACCTCGTTTTATTTAGTAATACTATCGAAGGCTTATGTTACAAACTGCTTTAATAATCTTCTTTATGATATTCCTAATTGCTATATTAAAAATATCTGCTTATGCCACCCCCCAACAATTTTATTAAGTTTTAAAACCACGCAAAGTGCAAAGAGGCTTTCAAAGTCTTGGAAGCCATAAAGCAAAACAGTTTCACATAAAAAGATTACCTTTTCCCCTTAAATTTTGTATGTGTTTACATTTAATAAACTACACACAGAAAGTAGAGCCCTTGATTCTTTTTTGTTTTTTGTTTTTTTTGTTTTTGAGATGGAGTCTTGCTCTGTCACCCAGGCTAGAGTGCAGTGGTGCGATCTTGGCTCACTGCAAGCTCTGCCTCCTGGGTTCATGCCACTCTCCTGCCTCAGTCTCCTGAGTAGCTGGGACTACAGGCGCCCGCCACCACGTCTGGCTAATTTTTTGTATTTTTAGTAGAGATGGGGTTTTACTGTGTTAGCCAGGATGGTCTCAATCTCCTGACCTCATGATCCACCTGCTTCAGCCTCCCAAAGTGCTGGGATTACAAGCATGAGTCACCGCTCCCAGCCCCTTCATTCTTTCTAAGACCAAAGGTTTGCCTATTTTAAATCATTATAACAATTTCAAATGTCTTAAGGGGTGCTATAATTTAAAAACCTCTGCTTCTATGCTCTTGCTAATGTCTAATTCTTGTTTGTACCATTTGTGCCAGTTTTCATATTTTTAACTTTTCTTCTAGTTCACAGCCATAACTTTGACTTTTGCAACCTATTCTTTTTTCCTTCACATCATCTAGATTTTAGCCAATAAAGTGTGTATAAACTATGTCACAAAAGCTCTTATTAACTCCCTGAAAACA
This sequence comes from Macaca fascicularis, assembly GCF_037993035.2. NCBI lineage: Eukaryota > Metazoa > Chordata > Mammalia > Primates > Cercopithecidae > Macaca > Macaca fascicularis. The sequence goes on from NC_088383.1 coordinate 31,738,078, forward strand.
GCAAATAGTGGGCCTTTTGTGGCTCAGGCATGGAGGTAAGCCACATGCACCATGGGCTAGACTCAGCCTGGGCCCCTTCAATTTACAAATCCAGCTTAAAATAAATTACAGGCCTCTACTGTTGTCCAAAAAGACCAACACTTCAATGATGACAGAGAGAAAGCAGCCTCGTACTTGAACAGGAGGACACTGGGCTGAATGAGAAATCCCTACCTCAAAGAGCCGTGGGATTCAATGATTATGGGAAGCCATGCAATCTCTTTTAAATAGATTAAAAGTTCAAGAAAGACTTTTACCGTAACTTAATAGGGAACAATGTTTGATCAAAAGGTGTCTCCCTATAATTTCAAATTTAAAATTGTAGATATAATTTGCAGCTAGTAGAGGGCAATTCAGTCATCATCATCATCATCATCAGCTGAAAACAGAAAGCACATGTATCAACAATTTTTTTTCCTTCCAGATGCTCAGCTATGGATCATTAATAAAGCAGCTATTCCTACAAAAACATACAATAATGTTTCCTCTAGCAGTTAACTCTGTAGTTCTAGAAGACTTAAAGATTCTAGAAATCTGAAAGGATAGGCACCTTCAGGCTGCTTCATTCTAATCTCAGAACACAGTCAATCCCACACATTCTAGTATTCTCCCCTGTATGCCCTCATGTACCTGGCCCTCTAGTTACCTATTTACTCGTATCCCTCAGGACCATAAATGCCTTGAGACCAGAGACTCGATCTTCTCTGCCTTACTTTGTAAGTCCTATTGCCTGGCATAGAGTAGATGCTCCACAAAAACTGAATGAAACATAATAAATATTAGCCATTTATCTGTTGGCCTCACCGAAGTTCCAGAGGGCAGACTTTAATGAATGCTGATCTCCGCATCCCTACCAGGGCCTAACATACAGTGGCACTTAAAAGCCTGTCACATACATTTTTAAATTCAAGTTTCTAATTTATTTTGAATTTTATTTACATTTATTCAACTCATGATATGTGTTTACTAAAACGAAACACATTTCTGAAATGAAACAACTCTCTCCCACCCCTGGAAGCTCTTGATAGAGGGAAATAAAACTTTTCAACTATTTTTTAATTCTCAATGTGATAACTACAGAGAAGAAAAGCAACCAAAGTCTGCTGTCCAGTCTTTTCTGTGCTGTTCTGGATGGAGCCTTTGTTGGTGGCTCTTCCTCCAGAATCCGGGCAGAACAAAGCCTTTCTTCAAAAAGAGTCACCCTTTGCTGCACAGATTTTATTCAGTCAGCACTCGTCCCCAGCTCTTTCACAACTGTGACATGTTCATTATTTGAAAACTCTCTCTGCCCACCCTGCGTGTGACCATGCCCAGCTCCACTTATGACAGATAGCCAGCTAGGGCAGCATCCTGTTACTGCCCTTGTGAAACATAACTTTAGCGCTAGCAGCTGTTTCACCACTCAGGAGTTCAATGAAAGATGTTCAGTGTGACCTGCAGCCTGAGAGCTGAGTGGTAGCATACCACAGGCCCACCTCCCAGCATCCTCAATTTTGAGATACACACATATCCCAGTGGAAAAGGTGATAACCTTCTGGGAATCTAGATAAATATTTTTGTCAACTTTTCTCCAGGGAAAAAATGGTGATTTAACATTCCCGGCTAGGTGCAGGTGCTCAGGCCTGTAATCCCAACATTTCGGGAGACCAAGGCAGGAGGATTGCTTGAGACCAAGAGCTTGAGACCAGCCTGTGTAAGACAGGGAGAACTTGTCTCTATAAAAAATTATCCGAGGCTGGTGATGGGCGCCTGTAGTCCCAGCTACTCAGGGGACTGAGGTGGGAGGATCGTTTTAGCTTGGGAGTTCAAGGCTGCAGTAAGCTATAATCAAGCTATTGCACTCTAGCCTGGGTGATGGAATAAAATCTTGTTTCAAGAAAACAAAAACAGAACAAGCAACAACAACAACAAACATTCCTCTGAGTCATTCTAGTACCAGATTATTTCCATGTGTTACAATAGGGAAAACTGATTGCAACATGCGTCATGTCACTTACCTAATACAAGGTCAGAACATAGACACATGAGCCACATATGATTCCTTCTTCTAATCCTCCTGTTCAAAGCAGTAAGATAAATGATTTATTCCTCTTGACTTTACAAAATGAAATTAAAAATAAAAATGCTATCGAGTAGAAACCTCCTTGTTCTACCCTGGTCCTCTGGTCAGACACAGAATTTTAAAGTTAGAAAGGATCGTTGAGTCAGATTCCTCATTCAATAAATCTAGTCTGAGACTCACAAAAGTTAAATGGTTTGCCACAGTCACAGAGAACCAAAGCTAGAATAAAGGTCTCCTGCCTCCTCAGCCCATGTGCTTTCCAGAATACCACACTAAATCGAGTCTCTTGCCAAGAACTTCATCCTGACCTCATAATCCTGGAGAGGCTGTTCTCAGCTTTACTTCACTCCCTACCTCCTGGTAGACTAGCTACATAATCATCCACTAAAAAAGAAAAAAAAATTAAAGAGAAACCTTCTATGTCTAAAAATAACTTAGCAACAGCATTGTTTTCTTAAAGATATAATATTACCCCTAGCAACTGCTACAGAGTTCTTCCTTCCCCACTGTTTCCAAGACAAGATTGAATGTCCTCTAAGACCCTCCTTCCCTAAATGGTCCTCAAGCATGTTCTGAAAAAAAAAATAGGAAAGCCCCATACGAGGTCCCTTATTATATCGAGAGAATGAAGTTGGTGCCCATTTGAGAGGAGGTCAGATGACTAGGCACATTCAAGATGGGGAAAACAGTCTTAGAGACTCGAAAGCAACAGAGGACAGTTCCTGTCACTGAACAAATATTAATGAGAATCTTGAGTGCCAGGTCCTGTGTTACCTGATGCAGTAACTGACAGGGACATCCTAGAAAACAAGCTTATGAAGCTACTAAATAACTGGTAATTCTCCCCATAAAACCCATCACCATAAAATCTGTTAATCCAATAATCCAAAACATGTTCCAGACCTTAGACTTCGCTATAGAAAATACCAAATACATAATTTGGTATTTTAATTTCAAATCTGACTATTTCTACTTCTTTTCTCCTAGACTAAGGAGCAAAGAAATAGTTCAAATGTGGGCAACAGGAAAAATGAAAACAGTATTTTTTAAAGAGATAATATGAAAATAAATCAAGAAGATAATGAGTAATAGGATATCAGAGTATAATTTTGATGGTTTAAGATTCCTTTTACTTGAAAAAGTGGAAATTAAGGTTGTGACAACTTAGGGTTCTCATAATCTTTATACCCATATAAAAGTTAATAAAAGAAATTGTGCATAAATTTAAAATTATAATTTAGTAACACTCTGAGTTAAAAATCTTAGATCATATTAATGAAAACAGAGAAGCAGAGAAGTAAAACATATTAAATTTCTCATTTGATACTGAGGGAAATCAAGAGATACCATCCTATTCTTGACTGTTAATGATAGGTATCACATAAATTTAAAGTTAAAAAAAAATCTTTAAAATAATCCTTGGATTTCAAAGCCTCTTAGATGAACCAAAGTTAAAAATGAAAACCAAATTAAACACAAAACTTTAAATTAAAACAGCAAAAAATTCAAAACACAATGAAAACAAGGAAGAATTTCAAACAGAAAGCTGAAAAGAAGATCAATAAAATAAAACCAATTAGAACAATTTGGAAACAAATTTAAATGCATTAAATATTTGTTAAGGGACAAAGGACATAGTTCTTTTTAGGATAAAAAATGAAATCTAACTATGTTCTACTTTTAGGAAACATACATAAAAGTAATGACAAAGAAAGTTGAAATATAACAGGAAGCACAGATTTATGGAGAAATATAAACTAAGGTAGCAATATCAATGTCAGCTAAAACAAAACACAAGTCATAAATTAGAAAGTCATAGCTGGGTGCAGTGGCACACAACTGTAATCCCAGCACTTTGGGAGGCTAGGCCAGAAGGACTGCTTGAGGCCAGAAGTTCAAGACCAGCCTGGGCAATATAGCGAGGCCCCATCTCTACAAAAAATTAAAAAGAAAAATTAGCCAGGTGTAGTGGCACAACAATAGACCCAGCTAGCCAGGAGGATTGCCCACTTGATCCTTAAGAGTTTGGAAGCTGCAATGAGCTATGATCATGCCTCTGTACTCCAGCCTGGGTGACAAAGCAAGACCCTTTATTTAATGAAAAAAAAAAGAAGTCATATCACTCTAATAACAGCTATAATCCTCAATTGAGATGTTGACAGTAAATAACACATTAACACACACACCAAAATAAAAACTTATAGAAATATAAATAAAATTAATGGAAGAAATCAGTGATTTACAACTTTAAGCGTTTGAGAGATCAGACAAAAAAAATAATAAAGTTCAACAACATAGTAAGTATTTAGGTATCTCCTGAAGAAAACTTCTTTAAAAAGGTCTGTGTAACTTTACCAAAATTGATCATAAACTAGTCCAGAAATACAACCATAAAAATCTAGAAAAGCAGAATGCCATATATTAATAATCATTCTATTAATAATTAGAATGCCATACATTAATAATCATTTTATTAATACTATTCTATTAATAATTAGTACCAAAAGCTTAAAAGTAACTTGAAAATTTGCAAAACATTCTCCTAAATTATCAATCAAAAAGGAACTCATGGCATGTAATCATATGCTATTTTAAAAACTACTTTAATTGAGAATACCATACCAATATATAGAAAATACAGCCAAACAGTATAAAGAAAAACTTAAAACTCTGAAATGCTTTCCATTTTATATTAGTGTATAAATTTTCTGCCATAACAAAGAGACTCAAAAGTAGCTCAAGTGAGAAAGAAAATCTTCTTTTTCATGTCAAAATACAGGGTGACAGGGGAAGGTTTCACAAGATCATTTGTGGACCCAGGCTGGCTCTGCCATCTTCCATGTGGTTTCCAACGTAGTTCCCAACTAAGATGGCTACTGTAACTGGTGTAACATCCCAGCCAGCAGAAAAGGAAAAAAGAAAGTCTAGGGTAAGTGGCTTGTCTTAAATGAGGTGACCTTACACACATTACCATTCACCTCTCATTAGTCACACAGCCACACTTTGCTGCAAAAGAAGCAGAGGAGCACAGTTTCTAGATGGGCAGTCATGTGCTTAGCTAAACTCTAGGGGATCCATTCCTAAAAGAAGGAATAGATTCTGGGCCGGGCGCAGTGGCTCACGCCTGTAATACCAACACTTTGGGAGGCTGAGGCTAGCAGATCACAAGGTCAGGAGTTCAAGATTAGCCTGGTCAATATGGTGAAACCCTGTTTCTACTAAAAATACAAAAACTAGCTGGGCATGGTGGCAGGCGCCTGTAGTCCCAGCTACTTGGGAGGCTGAGGCAGAGAACTGCTTGAACTTGGGAGGCAGATGTTGCAGTGTGCCGAGATCATGCCACTGCACTCCAGCCTGGGCGACGGAGTGAGACTCCATCTCAAAAAAAAAAAAAGAAAAAAAGATTCTAAGGGATACTGGTATGTCTTCTAACCAGTTTTTCTAGTTAAAAAACAAGAAATAAAATTCAACTCAAGAAGTTAAGAACAAGAAAGCAGAACCAAGAACACACTGTAATTATTTCATTTTATCTGGCTGCTTCTTAGTGTCAAGGGTATTACCAAACATCAATTCAAGAAACTGGAAATGTACATCAGTGCATTCTGAGGATTCCAATACATCAAACCACAGACTAGAAAGTATACTGAGAATTCATCTACTCTATACTTACTTTCCTTATTTAAGGGCTTTTAATTCATTTTTTAATGTATATTGTATACACTGATTTATCTAAATGGATTTTTCAGGGTGACTAAGTTTTAGCATTACACAAAGGTCTTCTAACATTAGACAGAAGTTAATCTTTTGCTAGTAAAACAACTTTCAAAATTTGTGTACGGGGTTTTTTTAAGCAATGTTACTGAGATAATAGTTTATATACAATAAAATACATAAATTTTAAGTGTACCTTTCAGTGGGCTTGGACAAATTTATATCTCCACATAATTACTGCCAGAATCAAGATATAGAACACAACCATCATCCCAAAAAGTTCCCTTGTACTGCCTCCAGATCAATCACAACCCACCCTTAGCTGCATGCAACAACTTGTCCACTGTTCGTCACCATACAGTAAATGTATCTTTTCTCACACTTCTGATATACTAACCTAGAGCAATAAATGGAATCAGTTGTGGTGTTCTGTATCTGGCTTATTTTACTCGGTATAATGATTTTGAAGTTTATCCATATTTCTAGTATATACGATTTTTAAAATGGTAAATGAACATTGGCTTCGACTTCAAGTCACCAGCTGCATTAGCCCCTAGTAAGAGAGTCAGCTTCTCTTTGAAGCTTTGAAGCCAAGCATTGACTTTCCCTCTCTAGCTATGGAAGTCTTATATGGCATCTTCTTCGAATATAAGGCTGTTTCATTTGCACTGAGGCCATTAAGAATTATACTAGGGCTGTGAATACTTATGCTAAATCTACTCTGCTCTGTAAATGGAACAACAAAGCCTGGATGACAGCATGTCTGCTTACAGTATGGTTTACTGAATAGTTTAAGCCCACTGTTGAGAGTCACTGTTCAGAGAAAAAGATTCCTTTCAAAATATTATTGCTCAATGAAAATGCACCTAGTCACCCAACAGCTCTAATGGATATGTACAAGGACATTAATGTTGTTTACACGCCTGCTAACATGATATCCATCCTGCAGCTTATGGAACAAGGAGTAATTTCAGCTTTCATTCCAAGCTCATAGATAGGAAGAATCAATATCGTGAAAATGGCCATACTGCCCAAAGTAATTTATATGCTATCCCCATCAAGCTACCACTGACTTTCTTCACAAAATTGGATAAAACTACTTTAAACTGCATATGGAACCAAAAAAGAGCCTGTATTGCCAAGACAATCCTAAGCAAAAAGAACAAAGCTGGAGGCATCACGCTATCTGACTTCAAACTATACTACAAGGCTACAGGAACCAAAACAGCATAGTACGGTACCAAAACAGATATACAGACCAATGGAACAGAACAGAGGCCTCAGAAATAACATCATGCATCTACAACCATCTGATCTTTGACAGATCTGGACCACTTGGTCTAATATTGACGGTGGGGTGTTAAAGTTCCCCACTATTATTGTGTGGGAGTCTAAGTCTCTTTGTAGCACTCTTTAAACTGAGCAGAAATCTCTCTCTGTAACTTTTCCCCATTGATTCTAGCTATGACTTTCTGTAGCTCTAAATCCAGTCCCTCTTACACTTGAAAGCAATTCAAATTACAGAAACTAGGAATGCTAAAGCTGTAATATTTTTATTGTGACTCTACCACTGCATGTGCTACAGAGTCTTGGATGTGCACTTTTCTTCTCTCTAAATCTACCTCCACTGGTACCAGGCTAGACTGGTTGGAGTGAGGGGTGTGGGATCACGGAACTGGGGGAAGTTAGCTGATTACAAATGGACTTGGGAGTATCTAAAGGAACAGCAAGAAGGCAAGTGTGGCTAGAGGAGAGTGAGCAAGAGAGTGAGTGACAGGAGATAAAGTCAGCAGGTCTGGTAGAACATGTGAAACAACATTTTATACTGTGTGTGCTGGGTAGCCACCGAAGGGTTCTGAACAGAGGAATGACAGAAACTGTTTAACATTAAAAAAAAACAAAAAACAACAACAACAAAAACACCTTTTACTCCTATATGGAGGATTAAATAGAGAGATACAACGAGGAGATAAGGAAGGCCAGTTAGAAGATGATTATTATCACCTAGGCAACTTATAATAGGGCAGTAAGGGTGAGGAGTGGGGTAGGGGTAATTTGGGATACATTTTGAAAGGAAGGCATATAAGCCTTACTAATGGACTGGATATGGGATATGAAAGAAAAAGTCCAACATGACTTTGAGTTTTTGGCCAGGAATAACTGCGTATATCATCTACACAGGGAGAAAAGTTCAAGATTTACATTTTAGACATATTAAGTTTGAAATATTTATTAGACTCCAAAATGGAGATGTTGAAAAGACATAAAAATAAGTCTAGAACTCCTGGGAGAGACCAAAGTAAAGAAATTGTAAATTTGGGAGAACAGATGGCATTTAAAACAAGGGATCACATGAGATTGTGTGGAAAATAAATACAGAAGGCTAAGGACTGAGCCCTGAGAAATGTCAACTTTTAGAGATCATAAAGAGAAGACAGTAAAGGAGATTTTGTATTTTTATGACTCTTCCTCAAAAAGAAGTTAGAATTATTTTGTCTACAAACTATGAAGTCCATAGCCAACCATCATAATCCTCTTCAAAAACCACTTTTTAGAGTCACATGCCTACTCTATTTCTGACTCCTGACCAACTAACAATCTGAATAGCTACATTTCACCCGTCAGCTGCTCAACTACCCCATCCCTGGTCTCTGGCATGTGTTGCAGGTTCTGGATCAAAGTTCTCACAACAACTAGGAACTTCTAGTTGTCCAACAGTTACCAGGAGGCACGTGGAGAGCATGTTCCCAAGAGCTGCCAAAAGTTCTTGGCATGTGATCAGTGAAGCACACAATGAGTGAGTGTTCAGCAATTAATCAGGTGACAGGGAACAACTGACATGTTAGGGGACTGCAGAATGAGCCAGAACAAAGCTAGACAAGAAACACAAGTCCTTACTCCAGGCTGTTCACCCCAGGAGAATCCACTCTAGGTGACCCAGTGTGATCAGATACTCTTACCTAGAAAAGCTGAAGTAATCTGAAGTTTACTACACATCTATGGAAACATGATGGCATTTCCTGGGAGCTGCTTATAAATAAACAGCAGGTACTGTACTATATTATAACTATAACTATAAATAAACAGCAGGTACTGTACTATATTATAAACAGCAGGTACTGGACTATATAATAGGCACTTGTTCTGTCCACCTCCCCATCTCAGAATTAGACTGGAGACAGCTGTTCTCACTCAGCCTCATCTGTAAAGGGAATTCCAACCTATCTCATAGGTAATTGTGAAGATTATATGAGATAATGTAAGTAAAGTGCCTAGTACATAGAAAATGTTCAGGCCAGGCGTGGTGGCTCACACCTGTAATCCTAGCACTTTGGGAGGCCGAGGCAGGCAGATCACAAGGTCAGGAGTTCGAGACCAGCCTAACCAACATGGTGAAACCCTGTCTCTACTAAAAATACAAAAAAATTAGCTGGTCGTGGCAGCACATGCCTGTAATCCTGGCGGCTCAGAAGGCGGAGGCAGGAGAATCACTTGAACCCAGGAGGTGGAGGTTGCAGCGAGCCGAGATTGTGCCATTGTACTCCAGCATGCGTGACAGAGTAAGACTCCATCTCAAAAAAAAAAAAAAAAAAAAAAGTTCAACATATATTAGCTATTCTTATTTACACTTTGATGACCACAAATTACAATCAGCTGAATGGTAAGCATGTCCCTAAAAACAACACTTTTAATGCTCTTCTAGCACAGAATAACACAAGTTTTTCTTGTTTGCTTGTTTTGTGTGAACTATTACATGATCAATGTAATTTAAACTTGGCCTAAGAAAACGATCGTGTCTTTTTCTAAACTTCCCAACCAAGGTTAGCACAATCATGTTAAACAACTAAAAAATAGATTATAATTCCATTAACTGTAATTCTATTAACATGAGACTGTTAACACCAATTCTGACTAAAGACTACCAAGCAACACAGAAATTTCGAAGCTGGACAATTATTCTGCAAGAGTTATTCAGGCACGGGTCTGCTCTTTTAAGTGTCTATATCCTTTAAATATAATATATTTATATTTCCCTTTATGAAATTTAACTAAAATCATTAAATTTGGCAGCAGAAGCAGGAAACCATCCACAAGACCTGCATGGCTACTTTACTTTTATTAATGAAAAGTTACATAAGAGTTTTGGCAAACTACAAAATTTCCTTCTTATAAGTCTTTTAATATTTATAGAAATTTAAAATACTTATCATGCTAGAGTCCATTTTAGAAACTGAGAATTTTATTATCTGACAGCAATAGATTCTGTATTATTTTAGCTCAATTACAGAAATGGCTATGTAAGAGTTATGCTCATCTTTATTCATACTCATTAACAATAGGTCTACTGTGTCTACTACTTTACCTAGAAGCTCCAGTAGTGTGACTGAACAAAACTATACTAACGGGGTCTCCAAACCACTGAGTCACATTATTGGACTTTCGTCTCTAAACAATACACTAAAGAAAAGAAAAAGAAGTGTACTGGGAACCATTTAAAAGGTCTGCTTGGAATAACAGAAAAAGTTACACAAAAGGACCAAAAAACACAAGTGGCTGAAAGCATCAAAGAGAAAGCCTGTAACCGAGCACGAGGAGATGTCCACAAACACCATGCCCATTATAGCAGTCTTTTCTTGCACTGTTATAAAGAACTATCCAAGACTGGGTAAGTTATAAAGTAAAGAGGTTTAATTGGTTCATGGTTCCTCGAGCTGTATAGGAAGCACGGCTGGGGAGGCCTCAAGAAACCACGGCGGAAGGCAAAGGGGAACCAGGTACGTCTTACATGGCCGGAGCAAGAGGAAGAGTGTGAAGGGGGAGGTGCTACACGCTTTTAAACAACCAGATCTCATGACAACTCACTCACTATCACAAGAACAAGAAGAAAGAAATTCGCCCCGATGATCCAATCACCTTCCATCAGGTCCCTCCTCCAACACTGGAAATTACAATTTGATATGAGATTTGGGCAGGGACACGAATCCAAACCATATCACCAATGTTAAAAAAATAAAATTGCATACTTCCTATAAATTGAAAAATGAAACCTATAGCCATGTATTTCCTTGAATCATTACATTTTATGTAATCTGGATTTTTTAAATTAATTTTTTTATTTTAGTCCAGAAAATCTACTTCTAAACTATACATTTTGAATCAATAAACTCTGACTTTTGTGCTTCAAGTAAATTTTCATTGTGAAATAATTTTAGATTTAGAAGATAGATACAAAAATACTATAGCGTTCCTATATACCCCTCATTCAGTTTTCCATAAAGTTAAACATCTTACATAACCACGGGACATTTGTCGAAACTAAGAAATTAACACTGATTAATTTCTAATTGATTACTATTAACTGAAATATAGACTTCATTTATATTTCACCTGTTTTTCCACTAATGTCTTTTTTTAGTTCCTAGGTATAACCCAGGGTACCATATTGCATTTAGTTATTTTTTTTAATGCTTTAAGTTTTGCTACATGCCATACTCCTATATCTTATAAATAATATCCTCATTATAATTATTATAGAAAATAAGCCTAAAATTCCCTGAGAAATATGATTTTTTAGCTATTAGGGAAATGTTACATGAAGATTCATGTAAATGTGGTATTTCTACAAATGTTACATTGAAGAGAAAAGAGGTAAATTGCTGAAGTAAGATATGCCCCACTGTCTACTTTGCCAGGAACCTGTGAGATCAAATTACTTAATGTTTCAGAAATGTCTCTTCAAAAAATGCTTGTCACTTACCTATATCCCAAGGCTCCTGTAGAGTCATAAGATATACCATAAATCCTTTTAATTAATTCTGTAACAGAATACAAAGTATTATTATAATCATATTCAGATAATCCATTTTTATCAAATATATGTAAATAGTACCTTATTTTCAAGTTTCATTTCTAATTACTGTGTATTTTTATTAAGATAACAAAAGAACTAATGTAGAAGAAAATAATTCCATAGTTGATTACATGTCTTTAGTTTAAAAATGAAAGCATGCAAAATTTAATAAAAGTTTTAAGATAAATAGAAAATGTTCCAGAAAAAAAGAAATGCCGCAATGAATAAAACTGGCTAAGAAGAATGCTTCACATTCTTTTCCATGTGCATAATGCTGTGGAAATTACTAGTCACAAACAAGTGATTCATATTCAGGGCACAGTCTTTTTGACAGGAAAACAGTAATCAAGAGTTTGGGATTCAAAGATTTTTGAAAGGACAAATGTCTGGTAAAGTGTGTTAGTTTGCCTGAGACAGTCCCAATTTATGGCCACTGTCCCACTGTCCCACCAGTTTCATTTGTCCTGGGTTTTTCATTTTCTTTCTTTTTTTTTTTTTGAGTCGGAGTCTTGCTCTGTCACCCAGGCTGGAGTGCAGTGGCACAATCTCGGCTCACTGCAAGCTCCGCCTCCCGGGTTCACACCATTCTCCTGCCTCAGCCTCCCGAGTAGCTGGGACTACAGCCGCCCACCACCACGCCCGGCTAAGTTTTTGTATTTTTAGTAGAGATGGGGTTTCACCATGTTAGCCAGGATGGTCTTGATCTCCTGACCTCGTGATCCACCTGCCTCGGCCTCTCAAAGTGCTGGGATTAGAGGCGTGAGCCACCGCGACCGGCCGGGTTTTTCATTTTCTAATGATTTGTTTTAACGATACCATTAAAATAGGCTAGGACTTATTTGTACTTTTAGGCTCTGCCATAACCTCATTAAGCCGTGTGAGACACATGTGCAATGAAGCCTATTGTCAATTTCACATGTGGTTAAATCTGAAAGACACCTAGCAGTAACCCATTTCTAAACATACTGTTACTGATACTTCATTCTTTTTTTTTTTTTTTTGAGGCGGAGTCTCGCACTGTCGCCCAGGCTGGAGTGCAGTGGCGCCATCTTGGCTCACTGCAAGCTCCGCCTCCCGGGTTCCCGCCATTCTCCTGCCTCAGCCTCCCGCGTAGCTGGGACTACAGGCGCCGCCACCACGCCCGGCTAATTTTTTGTATTTTTAGTAGAGACGGGGTTTCACTGTGTTAGCCAGGATGGTCTCGATCTCCTGACCTCGTGATCCGCCCGTCTCAGCCTCCCAAAGTGCTGGGATTACAGGCTTGAGCCACCACGCCCGGCCACACCCAGGCACCTCGCAGAAAAAGTGTTCTCAGGCAGGAGCAGGTAAGGACAGCTAACTCCTCCAGCCTTGAAAGGCTGTAGAGGAAATACTGAGTACTGACTGCTGTCCCTGCTCATAGCTAGCTTAAAGACACAGATTTAATGAAAGCAGATAGAGAAAGTGTTTTACATATTACTCTCTAAAGCATGACTTTTCATCTAGATCAAATTACTTTTCTTAAAAATGCACTTAGTTCTGATTCTAAAGCATCTTTTTTACATCATCAAAGTAAAGTGATATCTGGTTGGCTCCATTAACAGAAAAACTCACAGTTGAATGTTGCCAGCTTTCTGTCAGTATCAGGAAATGTACCAACTAGAAAAATCAGTTAATTCCAATAATGGTTTGATGATTTCATCCAATTCATGAAACCAAAGTAAAGCTGTTGGAAGTTCATTCTGTAGAATATGAAACACCTGACATTGCTTTAATTGCTACTTAAAAATCAGTTTAGAAGTTCAACAACAAAAACAAAATTACTGTTGGTTCTCATTATTCACAGTAGTTATGGTCTATGAAAAAGTCACCATGAATACTGAATTACGGAATACCAAATTGTTTACTCATAAGGGAAATTCAGGGTTGGGTTCCTGAGAGCTCCTGAGAGCCTCTGATTACATTTTAATTAGCTGACCAAACATAACCTCATTTTATGTATAGTTCTGTTTCAAGATACCTGATTAATATATAGTCATCCACTGCATGATGTGTCAACAACAGACTGCATCTACGATGCAGGTGGTCCCATAAGATTATCAAGCTATATTTTCGCTGTACATTTTCTATGTTTAGATACATAAATATTTACTATTCTGTTACAACTGCCTACAGAATTCAGTATAGTAACACACCGCACAGGTTTGTAGTCCGGAAACAATAGCCTTTACCACATAGCCTACATGTGTAGTAAGCTATAGATTCATATAAGCACACTCTATGATATTTTCACAATGACAAAATCACCTAATGATACATTTCTCAGAATTTAACCCTGTTGTTAAGCAATGTATGGCTGTTTACTGTTGAATCACTATGAGTCACTGAACTCATAGCCAACAGCACTATAAGTTTATCTATCATGTGTATTTTCTCCTTAAGGCACATCACAGCCTTCTTGCACTTAGAAGCAATATACAGCACTTCAGTTCCACACTGAATAGTCATTTTAAACACAGAAATCACAAAGAAGCCTAAAAAAGCAAAAATCATGGCACTATATAAACCCAAAAAAGGAGACTTGTTTACTGTATGAGAGCAGAAGGAAATCAGCCTGCCAACTAGGAATCTGTTGAGCAATCCAAAATTTTCACCATTCTGTACCATTTGTAGTCATGCATTCAGTTGAATGACTAGTGTCATGAGTATTGATTTTGCAGTTACAAATAAATTTGACAGGTTCAGTATCCCTTACCTGAAATGTTTGGGGTCGGAAGTGTTTTGAATTTGGGGTTTTTAAAAATTTTGAAACATCTGTATTATATACTTACTGAGTATCCCTAATCCAAAAATCTGAAATCCAATAGGCTCCAATGAGTATTTCATTTGCTCATGACCCTTGAGAATTGTGTTGAGCATCATGTCGGCACTCAAAAAGTTTAGGATTTTAGAGCATTTCTGATTTTAGATTAGAGATGCTCAATCTGTAATAGGCAGACGAATTCATAAAAGCAAAATCTGTGAATAGTAAGGGTCAATTCTATTTGTTTTTACAGTGATAACACAATTACAAACTTTGAGCATAGCATCATAGAAAGAACAATGTTCTTATTAAATTTTAAAAATGATGTAACAGAAATAAACTTGGACTTGGCTGTGGTTCACATATAATTCACAACTGTGCCCATATAAACTGCAATATATTACCAACCAAAATTGGAGGAAACATATTTCACAACTGCATCCACAAAAGATGTGACATTCTACCAATCAAAATTTACAAATGTTTATACATACACATAGGGTTAAAAAAAATTGAACTAAGGCTGGGTGTGGTGGCTCACACCTGTAATCCCAACATTTTGGGAGGATGAGATGGGAGGACTGCTTGAGCTCAGGTGGTCAAGGCTGAAGTAAGCTGTGATCATACCACTGCATTTCAGCCTGGGCAACAGAGTACACCCCCATCTAAAAAAAAAAAAAAAATGAACTAAAATATTTGTGACAAAGCTGATGCTGAATTTAGAAAAATATTTCAGCATGACAGTCCATGTTTTCTCTTTTTGTTATCTAGCTTAGAATTCTTTGAGGCTTAGACTTTGTAAAATCATCAACATAACGGATGTCAAACATTACATTCAAAGTCAGTTGAAAATAGCTATAGACTAAACGTTTGCATCACCTTAAAATTCTTATGCTGAAGCGCTAATACCCAACGTGATGGTATTCAGAGGTAGTGCCTTTAATTAGGGTTAGATTAGGTCATGTTGGTGGGGCCCTCCTGATGAGATTAATGCTGTTATAAAAAGAAACAGATCTCTCTCTCTACCCCCACTACCCCCATCCAAGTGCACACACCCAAGAAGGGCCATGTGAGGACATAACGAGATCAAATCAGGTCTGCAAACAAGGAAGCAGGCCCTCACCAGAAACTGATCTGCTGGTTCCTTGATCTTTGACTTTCCAGCCTTCAGAACCGTGAGAAATTAATTGTTGTTTAAGCCACCCAGTATGTGGTATTTTGAGACAGCAGCCCAAACTAAGACAGAAATCTTTCATTCAAGATTTAATTTTTATGGAGAACTTATTTTTTTACTTAAATAAGTTTATATTATGTACTAGAATAAAATGAACTTGAGAATGCCTACAATTTAGCAGCATCTAAATTTGGTTAAGATGTTTAAAAGATTTCCATAACAGACACAATTTATTTGACAAGCTTTGTCATAAAAATTTTGTTGAATAAAAGTGCTGTAACAGACATTTCTCAAAAGAAGACATTCATACAGCCAACAGACACATGAAAAAATGCTCATCATCACCGGCCATCAGAGAAATGCAAATCAAAACCACAATGAGATACCATCTCACACCAGTTAGAATGGCGATCATTAAAAAGTCAGGAAACAACAGGTGCTGGAGAGGATGTGGAGAAATAGGAACACTTTTACACTGTTGGTGGGATTGTAAACTAGTTCAACCATTATGGAAAACAGTATGGCGATTCCTCAAGGATCTAGAACTAGATGTACCATATGACCCAGCCATCCCATTACTGGGTATATACCCAAAGGATTATAAATTATGCTGCTATAAAGACACATGCACACGTATGTTTATTGCAGCACTATTCACGATAGCAAAGACTTGGAATCAACCCAAATGTCCATCAGTGACAGATTGGATTAAGAAAATGTGGCACATATACACCATGGAATACTATGCAGCCATAAAAAAGGATGAGTTTGTGTCCTTTGTAGGGACATGGATGCAGCTGGAAACCATCATTCTTAGCAAACTATCACAAGAACAGAAAACCAAACACCGCATGTTCTCACTCATAGGTGGGAACTGAACAATGAGATCACTTGGACTCAGGAAGGGGAACATCACACACCGGGGCCTATCATGGGAAGGGGGGAGGGGGGAGGGATTGCACTGGGAGTTATACCTGATGTAAATGACGAGTTGATGGGTGCAGCACACCAACATGGCACAAGTATACATATGTAACAAACCTGCATGTTATGCACATGTACCCTACAACTTAAAGTATAATAATAATAAATAAATTTTTAAAAAAAGTGCTGTAAATAGAGTTTACTGTTTTTTTTAACAGTTGCTGTGAAAATACATGTGCCAGAATATTTGCATATTAAACTATTACAAAATAAAAATATAATAGAATTTGCTTTGAACTTACCAGGTACCTCATTATCAACATAGAGGTTACATTCTCAAATTTAAAAATCACAATTTATATAGAAAATAGTAACTTGAAAAAATCAATAATTTCAAATGTAGCAATCACAAAATGCAACTTGAAAAAGACTATGATTTTATGAAGCAATTAAAGATAATACAACTATATTTTTAAAATATTTTTTCCAATACAGAGATCTTATATATTAGATACAAATTATAGCTAAGAAACTAATGTATATGAACTTTTACTGAGAATTATATTTATGTTATTTTTAATGTTAAAACAGTTGTTTTGCTTTAATGAATATAGCTATATCTTAATATGTCTTAGAAATAACTTTATTTTTAAAATAATTCCTTAATAGGACTATTTTATAGGTCCGCCAATATGATGAAACCAATTTGTCAGTCAAGTAATAAAATTAAATAATTTTATTGTTTTTCAGAAAGAATATCAATTTGGGCAATAAACAGTTAACCTAGATGTGCTAGTTAATTTTATGAGTCACTTTGGATAGTTATCATGGCCAGCTGTTTGGTATAATACTAATAGAGATGCTGTGTGAAGGTCTCTGTGGATGTAATTAACATTTATAATTGGTTGACTTGAAATAAAGCAGATTCCATAGTGTGGCGGGCCTTATCCAATCAGATGAATGCCTTACCAGCGAAGATAAAAGTTACCTGAAGAAGATGCAAGTCTACATCAAGATGATAACATAGAAATGCTGAGTTTCCAGCCTACTAGCCTATTTTGCAATTTTTACACTCAAGACTATTATCAACTCTTCCTTAAATATACAGCCTGCTGCTGTATTCTACACAGTTGCTTTGCCAACTCCCAAAATTCTGTGAGTCAATTCCTTAAAATAAACTCTGTATCTTTCTCTTGTTCTCTGTTTCTCTGGAGAACCCTGACTACGTAAGGAAGATTAGAAAGTATTAACGAGCTCCACCAAAAGGAAGCTGCTCCCTGATAAGAGTAGAGAGAAAGGGTTTTAAGAAACATGCAAGTAAAGAAGAATTAACATTAACTTCTTTTAAAGAAGAACAGAATCCCAGATTCTATGGCCACATCTTCCTATACCAGAATGATACATAACCCAGTAACCCTGACCCTTAGCTTTTAGAGAACAGGGACGTATCTTACACCTCTTTGTATCCCCTTTCTAGCAGTGAGTATGAGACAGAGAAGATGCTTTAAATGGTTGCTGAATAAACTAAAGTCTCAGAAGACATCCCCAGTCCTAAATGCAATTAAGAGGGTGAGAATGTATGCAAAAATATGCATTTTAATGTTTTGAGTAATACTGTAGTGTTGTCATTCTGAGACTGTTGTGTGTACACTATAGGATAAAAATAAATGAATAATTGTGGAACTTTCCAGTTCTATAATCACTCATATCCTTGAAAGCAGAGGAAAGAGATACAGAAAGAAGATTTAAACACACTATCGTCTCCATCATAGTCTCAAGTTTCAATTGGAAGCATCAATATCAATTTATGAAATACTTTTATTTTATCTTAATATGTGCACATACTTCCGATCTCTGTCTACAGAAAGGGCTGAGAGAAAACATGATCACCCCTTAAACAGTAGGGCTTCTAAGAGAAACAGCTGAATCTAGGACTCAGGAGCTAACTTTAAGAGGCTTCCATTAGCCAAAGATGGAGTCATTTGAGCTTCAATGATGGTAATACTTGAAATGGATTAAACTAATACATTAAATTCTAAAAGTTCATAATAATATTCTTAAAAAACTGGTCACCTTTAAGAGATGATAGAGAACCCATTTATTATCTTAAAAAACATATATCAAAGGGAAAAAATCAAGAATTTATGTTACCTTTCTTTTGTGAACTCTATCACTGGGTAACCAAGTAAGAGATAAGAACATGTATCTCTTTATAAAAATATTCCAATGAATAAATGAAAAAGAGTAAAAAGAATTAGAATATTACTATTTTTCAAACCTTAATGAATGAATAGATACAAATAATACATATAAAATGGCTGCTAGGATCACAAAAAAAGATGCAACCAAACATTGAAAGTAGGTTATCCAGATAAGCAGCCTCAGCCTCACTCAGATACTTGCCAGAAATACAAACCCTCAGGTCCGACCTCCGACCTCCTGAATCAGAAGGTTTGGGCATAGGACCCAGTAATCTGTGTTTTATTAAAACAAGCCCACCAGGTGATTCAGAGGTATCCTCAACTTCATTAAAGTCTATGTATAGCAACAGAAAACAGACTGAGACATAAAATTGGTACCAAGATGTAGGACTTTTGCTATAATATCTGAAAATGAAGCAGCAGCTTTGGAACTGGGTAACGGGTAGAAGCTGGCAGACTATGGAGGAGCTGGATAGAAAAAACCCGTATTGCCATAAATGGAGCATTAAGGGTGATTCTGGTGAAGGTTCTGAAAACAACTAGAGAAACTCTGAATCTTCTTTTTTTTTTTTTTTTTTTTTTTTTTTTTTTTTTTTTTGAGACAGAGTCTCACTCTGTCGCCCACGTTGGAGTGCAATGGCACAATCTCAGTTCACTGCAACCTCCGCCTTGCAGGTTCAAGCGATTCTCCTGCCTCAGTCTCCCAAGTAGCTGGGATTACAGGCATGCACCATCAAGCCCCGCTAATTTTTGTATTTTTAGTAGAGGAGGGGTTCTGCCATGTTGGCCAGGCTGGTCTCAAACACCAAACCTCAGGTGATCTGCCTGCCTCAGCCTCCCACAGTGCAAGGATTACAGGAGTGAGCTACCGCGCCCAGCCTGAATCTTCTTAGAGATTACTTAAGTGCTCATGACCAGAATGTTGACAGAAATATGTAAAGTTCATTCTGAAGAGGCCTCAGATGGAAATGAGGAGCAAGGTACTAGAACTTGGAATAAAGGCCACACTTGTCACAAAGCAGCAAACAGCCTGACATACCTCAAGGCTATGTCCATGCCCTAGGGGTTTGTGGAATGCTGGACTTGAGAGTGATGAACTAGCATATAGGGTGGAAGAAATTTCTAGCAGCAAAACACTCAAGACACAGGTGAGATCTGGGAGCAAAGGGATGACAAAGACAGAATTTATAATCAAATGAAAAGCAAAGTGGAAAGATTTGGAAAACTCTCCTCAGGCTGGCTATGTAGAATTTAAAAAGCTTGTTTAGGAAAGGAAACCAAGAATGTAGCCTAGGAACCATTTGCTAAAGAGATTCATATTGATACAAGGGACCAAGAGACTATTTATCAGGATAATTAGAGAAAGACTCCAAAAGGCATTTCACACATCTTCGAAGCTGCTCCTCCCATCAGAGGCCCAGAGGCCTAGGAGTGCAGAATGATTTTGTGGGAGCCCATGGCATCCATGGCATTCTGCACAGCCCACTGTCCAGGACTGCCTCAGGACTCTGCTCCCTGCTCCCCAGAGCAAGGCTCTGTGGTTGCCCCAGCCATGACCCAAGTAGCAGCAGGTGTGGCTCAACTCACCACTATGGAAGGCACAAGCTATAAATTTTGGTGGCATCCACAAGGTGCTAATTCTGCAGGTATACAGAATGAAAGAGATGTGGGGCTATGGTAGTTTCACCTAGATTTCAAAGGATATACCAAAAAGACTGGTGCCCTGGCAGAGACTTGTCACAAGAGTGAACCCATTGCTGAGAGCCCCCACTAGGGCAATGCCTAGTACAGCCAGAAGCAAGGCCATGGCAGAGTCCCCACTAAAGTAATGCCTAATGGAGCTGTGGGAGCAGGAATGCTGCTGAGACCTCAGAACTATAGCATCAGCATGCAGGTCCAACCTGCAAAAGCCACAGGCACCCAACTGTAACTTACAAGGGCTGACATATGGACTGAGCATAGTAAAGCCATGGGGGTGGAGTCACTTGAGGCTTTCAGGTCCAACCCTGCACCCGTGTGCCCAGGATGCAGGACATGGAGTCAAAGGAGATTATTCTCCAGCTGTAAGATGTAACGCTGTTTTCCTTGTTGGGTTTTCATTTTACATGGGACCTGTTACTCCTTAATTTTTTCCTGTTGCTCCCTTGGAATGGCAATGTCTGTCCTATGCCTGCTCCACCACTATATTTTGGAAGTCGGTAACTTGTTTGATTTAATAGGCTCACAGCTGAAAAGAATCTGCCTCAAGGCAAATACACCATGTGTCTCACTCAAATCTGATTTACATGAGACCTGGAACTTTGGGTTTTTGAGTGCATGATAGAATGAATGAAGACTCTGGAGCTACTGGGATGGAATGAATGTATTTTTAAACACCAGAAGGACATAAATTTGGGGGGCCCAGAGTGGAATGCTGTGGTTTAAATGTGTTCTCCAAAGGTTCACTGTATTGGAAACTTGGTCCTGAATGCAGAAGTATTGAGAAGTAGTACTTTTAAGAGGTAACTGGGTCATGAGGGCTCTGCTCTCATGAATGGATTAGTAGACTAATAAGTTACTGGATTGATGGGTCATCAAGCAGGTAGGTTAGCTATCACAAGAATGCATCTGTTATAAAATCCAGTTTGGTTCTCACTCATGTGCCCTCTCAGCATGTGATGCTCTGTGCCACCTTGGGACTCTGTAGAGAATTCTCACTAGCAAGAAGGCCCTCACCAGAGGCTCACACCATGCTCTTGGACTTCTTAGCTTCCAGAACCGTAAAAAATAAATTTCTTTTCCTTATAAATTAACTAGTCTTTCGTATTCTGTTAAAGTAACAGAAAATGGACTAAAACAGATGCCATTAGGATAAAAAAGAGGGAGAAATAATATTTAAAGAAATAATAAGGCTAGGCATGGTGGCTCATATCTGTAACTCGAGCACCTTGGAAGGCCGAGGTGGGAGGATTGCTTCAGCCCAAGGAATTCAATACCAGCCTGGGAAACATGTTGAGACCCTGTCTCTATAAAAAAATATTAAAAATTAACCAGGCAGGGTGAAACACACCTGTAGTTTCAGCTACTCAGGAGGCTGAGGTGGGAGGACTGCTTAAGCCCGCAGTGAGGTGCAGCCTGCAGTGAGCTAAGGTCATGCCACTGTACTCCAGCCTGGGTGACAGTGAGACCCTGTCTCAGAGAGAGGGGAAAAAAAAGAATGAAAGAAAAAGAATAAAAAATACATAAATAATGGTTGAAATATTTCCAAATTTGATAAAAGAAAAAGAAATATTAATCTACACATCCCCCAAGGAGCTCAACAAATTCTAAATAGGATAAATACAAAAAGATATACTTCCAGACACATTATAGGCAAAAATCTTGAGAGCCAAAGACAAGGAGAAAATCTTGAAAGCAGCAAGAGCAAAATGACCAGACAAGCACAAAGGAGTCCCCAATAAGATTAACAACTGACTTCTCATTAGAAACAAGTGAGGGCAGAAAGCAATGGAATTAAATATTCAAAGTGTTAAAGTAAAATATTGTGAATTATGACTCTAATATCCAGCAACACTGTATTTTTAAAATAAAGGTGAAATTAAGGCATACCCAGGAAAATAAAAACAGAGAATTTGTTGCTAGAATATCTGTTTTACAAGAAATACTAAAGGAAATTCTTCAGGCTAAAAGCAAGTAACACCAAACAGTAATTGGAAGCCCCAAAAAACAAAGCGTGCCAGTAAAGGAAATTACGTACATAATTGCAAAAGACACTGTAATTGCATATTTCTTCCCCTTTCTTCTCTTAACTGATTTAAAGAATAATTCAATAAAACACTGTAGCTATAATTTTATTATTGGGCTAACAACATTCACTGTTACATATTTAGACAATAACAGTACAAATGAAGCAGATGAGAACAAAGTTCTATGGGAGTAAGAAAATGACCCCAGAGCTAACTCAAATATGCAGAAATATGTAAAGAAAATGAAAAATAGAGAGGTCAATACAACTAACTATAAATATGTACTTGCTCTCCCTTGTCTCAGTTTCTTCAAAAGACATAAAGTAAAAATTACAACAGTGTATTGTTGGGTTTGACATAATAGGTACATCAATAATAGCACAAAAAAGTTGGGGAGGGAAATGGAGCTAATAGAGGAAGTCTATTTTGCTGAAAGTAAGTATAAATCAGAAGTGAAATTCTTATAAATCAAGATGTACACTGTAAACCCTGGAGCAATCACTAAGAAAATAATTCAAAATATATGTTTTAAAAAGTAGCAAAGGAATTAAAACATCACGCTACAATATATCTACTTAACTCAAAAGAAGGCAAGAAAGGAAAGAACAAAAAAGACTTGAAACCTATGGAAAACAAAATTCGTAACTGCATACAAAAATCCAACTATATCAGTAATTACATTAAATGTGAACAGATTAAGCAATCTAATCAAAAGAAAGATTATCAGGCTGTATTTTTTTAAAAGAAAAAGAACAATGATCCCAACTACATATAAAATCTATATAAAACACATTTTAGATTCAATCATACAAATAGGTTGAAAGTAAAAGCTATACCATAAAAACAGTAAACATAAAAGAATCAGGCAAAATAGATTTTAAAACAAGAATATATTACTAGAAATAAAGAGAAACACTTCATAATGACAGAAGAGTCAATCCATCAGGAAGATATAACAATTAGAAGCATATATGCACCTAACAACAGAAGGAAGAAAAGACAGAGTTGAAGGGATACACAACTCAAAAATAATAATTGGAGACTAACCCTCTTTCAATATTAGATAAAACCACCAGGAAGAAAATCAACAAGAACACAGAAGATTTGAACAACACAGTAAGACAACTAGCCCTAAAGACAACTATATAACACTCCACCCAACAAGGCAATATGCATTCTTAAGTGCATAAGAAACATTTTCCAAAAGAGATCACATGCTAGGCCATAAACAACCTTCAATAATTTACAGAGATTAATCACACAAAGAATGTTCTCTGAAACAATGGAATGCAATTATAATACAATCAGTAACAGAAGGAATTTTAGGAAATTCACAAAGATGGGCGGGGGAACCACACTCCTAAATAACCAATAGGTCAAAGAAATCAGAGAGAAAATTAGAAAATATGTTGAGATGAGTGAAAACTAAAACACAACATACCAAATTTATTGGATACAGCTAAAGAAAATAGTACTCAGAAAGAAATTTGTAGTTATAAATGCCTATATTAAAAAAGAAAGATCTCAAGTGGATAATCTAATCTTCCACCTTAAGAAGACAGAACCTACAAAAAGAAAAGCAAACTAAACCTAAGCAAGCAGATGGAAGGAAATAATAAAGAATAATGTGCAAACAAATGAAACAGAGAATAGAAAATCCAGAAAACAAAAGACACTGGCAAAGGATTTGGGAATCAGGTGGTCATTGTTGTTGACAGAAAAGGAAGGTTTCTTATTAGAAGGAACAAAATCCAGATTGCAAGGAATTTAAGGAATAAATGGGAGGGGAAAAATGAAGGCAGCATATGTAGACTCTTCTTTCAATAAGCTTGAAGAAAAAGAATGAGAAGACTGAAAATGAAGGCAAGAAGAAATGATTAACAAAGTCTTCTAGGAGGCAGAAAGGAATTAAGAGTCTAGGCAAATAAATTGGCCTTGGAAGGTATGGCAGACCTAGAGGTTGCCTACTTAGTCTTCCCTTCTTTGTGGATAACAAAATCTTATTTATTTATTTATTTATTTATTTATTTATTTATTTATTTATTTTACCTTGGGAAGAGTGGAGGGCCATGAATCTAGACTAGTCTAAGCCAAACATAGGACTTCTGTACCCCTCCCCACTGACTGGCTTAGAAACAGTATAGGATGCAGTTTTGGCTAGTGAGGTCATGTTTTCTAGGAGGCTTCTAAGAAAGTTTTCTTCATTTCTGAAAAAGACATAAGAGAGACACCTTTTCTTACAGTCATGGATGCTTTGATATGAGTATGTCATTCTTGGAGTTAAAGCTGCCATCTTGAGATGAGGAGGGGAAAAGTCTGAAGACAAAAGTCGACTTATGCAGGATGGTAGAATGAAAAGACAGAGCCAGAGAGTCTGATGATAACGGTTAGCTGCTATGAGCCAACTAAAAAACCATCTTTCTTCCAGATTTCTAGTTATATGAGATAATAAAATACAGTTATTACATATGATACTTTCAGTTGGGTCTCTGTCACTTACCGGCTGAAAGTATTCTAATTGATATAGAAGGAAAGATACTTTCACAAGATAGATGTGGATGAAATTAACTTTGCATATTGGAGATAAGGGAATTGGAGAGTTTCAGCCTAAAGTTTCATTTATTAAAGAAAGTGAAACTCATATAGATCAATTTTACAAAAGGAGTGGCCTTAACATTTGCTGTTTCCTGCTTTAAAATATCAAGTATTACTAATGATAACAATAGCTAGTAATGAAGATGATTATGACGATAAGCTCATGGTTATTAAAGTATTTTTAAAGCTGGGTATTTTATCCTTTATTGTTTACCTTCTACATACTATTTGACTTCAATAGTGAAAACATACCAATCTCTTCTACTTTCTGTTCATAACAATTTTCATGGTAGTTTAATTTTTCATACTTTCATGGTATATAACACAGTATACCACAATATAGTTTACAGAGGGAATCCTTAACTTTGAAGAACAAACACTCTGAAAACTAAACAATTTATAAAAAGATTTCTCTATTTCCATACACTTTCTGAATCTGGCCAAGAAAATAAAACAACATTTCAACTGCATCTGTGCAATGATAGCTTGATTCATATCAGAAGATGGAAAATCAACACTGTAGCCACATAGATACACACCAGAGAAAGCACACTTTTAGCAGAAATAACAAAAAGCAACAGAATTGTGCTCTTATCCAAGCGGTTCCCAAATGGAAAAAAAAAAAAAAAAAAAAATTGAAAGTTAAATTATAAGACAGCTTTTGAAGCACAAAACATTTTTCCTACAGAAACATTACTATGAGTCATGTCCTTAGTAGGCCCGTCCATAAAAGCCATATGCTTGTAAAACCATATGCATAAGACTGTTGTTTGAACTATACCAAAGCAGGATAATAGTTTTTCCTTGGGAAGATACATCATTTTCTCCCTCTTCTCTCTACTAAGTCCCAGAGGAGTGGGCCTCACCAGGGGCTCTGTCCACCTCTGGAGCTCAGCAGTCATCCCCCTCACTCTGCACACTCCATGGTCAGCCACACTGAACTTCTCCAACCTGCAGGGCCTCTCCCCTCCAAGTCATTACTGTTACAACCTTCCCTTCTTCTTCCTGTAGGTCACCTCCACTCAGCCTTCTGGTCTCAGCTTAATGCTACTTCCTCAGGTAGGCCATCCCTTGTCTCCACACTGAGTCATGTGTTCCTGATGTGTGTGCTCTCGCATCACACTATACTTTCCTAACACAGCATTTGTCAATCTCCCCGATAAGCTCCACTGTTTCAGGGATTCATTTCATTTGCTATTAATGTTAAGGTCAGAAGACTGCCTGGCATTTTGAAGATTCTTTACACATATTTATTTATACGAATTATTTCTCATAAGATACTTTAATGCATTTTTAACTTATCTACAGTCATTACCAAGGAAAAGGGGGGTTTTCCAAAGAACACTTCTCCTTCCCTCAATTTACACCTAGAGATTGTTCATAGGGAGGAAGCTACCTATCCAATTTCTTTCCCATTGCTGATTTATAGTCACTTAAATGGACATTAAAATTTTAGCAAATAGATACATTTTATTTTTCTTTTTAGAAGATGAGGCCTTTGAATGATGAAGCAATAAGTATATTTTCTAATATTAACTTGATCTCTTTTTTGTAGGTAATGTCACTCATTCTCATGACTTTTACTGTCAGCAATGAAATGCTTATTCCAAAATCTGTATCTCTATGCTTGATTTTTCTCTCAAGCTTAGAATCCAAACTTTCAGTTGTCTACAATTTTTATATCCGAATGTCCCACAAAAACTTCACCCCATTCCCCCACCCAATCTTTCTTTTCTGTGGTATTCCCCATTTCAGATATTTCAGATAATGACATCACCATCTAGTCAGTGGAGTCTCACACCCACGTTATCTCGTCCTTGTTAATTATTCACTGGACCATGGCCTCACAGTGGTGGCAACACTTGGGAGCAGAATCTGAGGCCCCACCGCAGACCTACTGAATCAAAATCTACCTTTTAACAAAATCCCTAGACAATTCATATGCACATTAAAATATGAGAAACACCGATGTATAATTCCTTTTTCTCTCTACCCCCACAAAACTCTGATACCAAGTCTATATAGGCAAATATATTCCCTCCCATCCATTTCTGTTATCATGGCCCTGATAAAGCCATCACTTCCTGTGGTGATGTGGACACTGAAATGGCTTCTTAGCTGACCTCATTCCTGCAGCCCACTGTTAACCCAGACTTTTAGAAGGGACACTCTGATGTACAGCTATGAGAGGACATATGGTTGGCTAGCCAGTACTGTGCATAATGTAAAGTATGTCCTATCTATGTTGCAATTTAAAATCTGGGGATGCTCACAAAATTGTCACATAGAAAAGCATGCAAAAAAAAGAAAAAAAAGATTAACTTTGCTTGTGTCTCCTTGTTATAATCACTGATCTCAATTTTCTTTCCAAATACAAACCTAACCATGTCATATCCCTCTCCAAAATCTTTTAGTGGCTTCTGAACACATCATGTATTTCTACACTTCTACCTTTCTGTTCATGCTTTTTCCCTTTTCTCCTATCCACCTTGCAAAAATTTTGCCCATCTTCTGAAGTCCTGCTCAAGAGTTATCTCTGGAGAACAGTCATCTCACCTCACCAACTCTCTAAGAAATAACTGCTTCTCCATTACCTCTACAACCCACTGCACTCTGTTCAACACACGATTATGGCACTCATCTCGCTGTATGAAAGGCCCATGGATGTCTGTCTTTCCTGTCAGACAAGGACTTCCTCAAAGGAATTCTGTATTTCAGTCACTGGCAGATGGTAGACACTCAAAAAATGTTTTAAAAAATCAATTACCATTTATATTTGACATTATTAAAAGCTGTAGAACTTATCATTGATAACATGAATATATTTATAAACTCTACAATACTAAGTACCATATCTCTCAAGTTATATGCACCCAGGCACAGTAAAAGTTTAAACATGCTTGGGGACCTAATTCAGCCACTTAAATGCAGCTATCCTTAAAAGCCCACATTCTGGGGAGGCCCACCTTATTTCCTGAGAGTTCAATCAGATAACTGAACAGGGCAAACAGAGGTTAATTTCTGATGAGAAGAGAGGGAGGTCAAGTCTGCCAACTGATTTTAAAAA
This sequence comes from Macaca fascicularis, assembly GCF_037993035.2. Classification (NCBI taxonomy): domain Eukaryota; kingdom Metazoa; phylum Chordata; class Mammalia; order Primates; family Cercopithecidae; genus Macaca; species Macaca fascicularis. The sequence goes on from NC_088383.1 coordinate 31,766,209, forward strand.
TTATATATTGTGCCATAAAGATTGTAATAAAGAAATAAAAGTTTGTTATCTATAACTTTAAAATATTTAAAAATTCATTTTCTGCACATTATCTTTCAAAAGCAGTTGAAATTACACTAAACATATCATTCTGTATTTGGTTACAAAATTTTGCCATAAGTTACACTTATAATTACACTTTAGTGATCAAATTATTCCATCACCCTAACAAATGTTCATTAAAACATTTACCAAAGTCCAATAATTTAGTTCAATAGTTACTGAATAATTACTTGTATGCCAGACCCTAATGCAGGGCCTGACCAGCCCTAACCTCAAGAACTCCCCAGCCAAGTGGTAGGGACTGATTCATACACCCATGACTGTGGTGCAGTACCGAATGCAAACCAGAGTGCTCACTGGCAGGGCTGACTCAGAAGGGATGCCCCCAGGATCTGACTGCTGCTCTCAAGAGATAGAAAGTCAACACGAAAAACAGGGGAAGGACCCATAAAGATGAGACATAAGAATTTCAAATGGCACAGCATGTTCAGGGAAAGGCAGTGGCTGGGAGTAGCACAAGAAACACATTAGAGTGAATGGGTCCATTTCCTTAAAGCCTCTCCAGAATTGGAAGTTATTTTAATTTTCAGTGCTTTCGAGAGAATAGAAGAGGTAACTCAAGGTTAACTTAAAAGGCATTTCTTTGATTACCAGTGACGGTAAACATAATTCCACCTTTTTATTAATCATTAACTGCTAAAATACTTTGTTTACTTATGTATTAAAACTTCTTCATTAGGTTTGGGAGAACTTCCTCTTCAGATATTATAGATGTTCACCCTTAGTCACATTTGATACAAGCATTTCCTCCAGTTGTGTTGTGTTATTTTTTTCGTTGTAAATAAACCTTACATTTTGTATGTTCAAAACTATTAGATCTTTTCCTTGGTGAGCATTCCAACACTGAGTCATCAATCCTTCACAAATCTGATGAATATTGTTCTATTCTCTACTACTTTTCAAAAATACGATTAAAAAATATTTAGCTCTTTATACTAGCTAGACCTGATTATAAAAACAAAAACAAACAAACAAAAAAACATGATGTGCATAAACATTCACATACAGGCCAATATCCTCCCTCTTCCAATCTTACTCCCACTCCCTTTGCTAAGATGGCTAGGGAATTCCTTTTCATACAAACTCTCGATTCATTTTCATTCAGGCTCCCTTACATAGCAATGCTGGGAAGAGAGCAGCTAGAGCATGTGTCCTTTGCAGTATCTTTAGAGATGGCCCTGAAATCTCTACAACCTCTACGAAAGAATTACAAATTAGTATTTTAAGGTACATAACATGGACAGAAAACATTTATGGGATGTATCAGCAATAAACATCAATGCTAATTTAAAGTACTAGCGGATACCTTCTAAGTCCCCAAACAAGTAATGCAGTTTTTCTTTAAGGGCCTGGAATGTATAGCCTTTTTACTAACTTCATATTACAGAAGGCAGTTTTCAAATTAGCAAAGGGGGCTCAGTCCAGTGGTATACAGTTGAACATGTCTGACTCCCATGGGGAGTCTGGAAATGTGGGGAGGCGTTTTTTAGATGTCACAATGAGAGAGCACACTATTGTGAATCTTGCGACATGTAGGGCAATCTTGTACAACAAAAACCTGTCCTATCCCAAATGCCAATAGCCACCTCACTTCAGCTAAGGGCCTTCCAGCCCAAGATGATGTGCTTCCTATATTTAATGAAGGAAACTCCTGACTTCCAATTGTTCTATCTACCCTGCCACCCAGTACATGTTTTACCAAGGGAGGACCAGCCCTAAGTAAGATTGTGAGGTAGAATAGGCAGTACTGGATGTCTTGCTTACTCCTCCTATTGGGTCCTTTGTTTTAAAACTCTGTTGTGGCCTGAATCCCTGCAAGTAACATCCCAGGAAGTTCTGGCTTGGAGGAACCCAGGAACTTGGCTACTGTCCTCTCATTCTGATCCACCAAAACCTGTTCCCTGCAAGTTCTTAGAAAACATCTGAAGAACAAAGCATACTCTGATACTAACTTCATGAAGGTACAAGTGCATTCTTCTTCTCAGGGATATTTGTGTTTAAGCACTAAACCAGAGATGCCACTCCTTACCTTATGCCCTACTGCCATCCTTGTGTAAGCTACTACCATTTTTCACTGTGATTACCACAGTAGCCTCTTAACTGGTCTTCCTGCTTTAAGTCTTCCAAGTCATAGTCTATGCTCAAGAAAGAGCTGACCTAAGTGAGATCATGTCCTTTCTTGGCTCAAAACTCTCTGGTGGTTCCCTAGTTTACTCCAATAAAAGCCTCCAATGTCTTTTATTGGTACCTCCAATGCAAGGTCATAAATAATCTAAAATCTGAAAATCTGAGGGGAGAGCACATACGGGAGAAAAAACAAGAGTCCATTTTGGTCACGTTAAATTTGCAATGCCTAAGAGACATTCAAGTAGAGATGTCAGAAAGGTGTTATCCCCAGATCCTCAGAAGAGAGCTTCAGGCTAGATAAGTAGTCCTCAACAGGTGGTGATTTTATGTACCCCGGAGACATCTGGCAATATCTGGAGACATTTTGATTGTCACAATAAGGGTAGAGGGAACTCTATTAGCAGTTACCGCGTAGAAGCCAGAGATGCTGCTAAGCATCCTACAATCCACGAGACATCCCCCGACACTGAAAAAATTTTCCAGCCCAAAATGTCAATAGTGCTAAAGATGACAAACTCTGGGCTAGAGATAATGTGAAAGACTTACACAAAAAGATATTTAACCAAAAGTACAAGATGAAAAACAAGGGAACTAAACCTCTCCTCTTTTAGATGTCAGGTAACACAGAAGACAGAAAATGGTCAACTAGAATGGGAGAAGGAAAACCAGGGAAGGGTTTGTGTCAGAGGCCAAGAGACAAGTGTTTCCAAAAGGCAGCAATGGTCAATTGTGGTCAACTGTGTGGAAAACTGCTAAGACGTCAAATAACCTGATAGGGGGTTAAAAGGTTTGAGAAGAATGAAGGCAGTATGCTGTGGGGAGTGAGGGAGTGAGATAATAGACATGTTGGAAGACTGCTGGACAATTTTAAGGCTGCTGAATATAACATTAAAGTGAAAAAACTGGCAGGTAGTTGAGCTCACCCAGTTCTGAGATTGGAGAGACCAAAGAGGTACAAAAGAATTGAAAGAATTTGCCGGAAAATAATTTGAATCAAAGCATCTAGGCTGGATAAGGAAGGAACTGGTAACAGAAAGGAAGTGATAAGTAGAAATCTGGGAAGGGCGCTGGAAGTCATGATGAGTCATAAATACTTTTCCCACATCAATAAATATATTTCCTATATGCTTTTAACTGTTTCATAATAACATAGCCTATTGCTTGATATTATTAAGCAAATGTGATTATTACTTTAATAAGTTACAAGAGATAAGTGTTGGTGATGGTGTGAAAAAGAGAAAACTCATACACTGTTGGTGGGAATGCAGATCAGTGCGGCCATTGAGAAAAACTGTACAGGGGTTCCTAAGGAAATTAAACATACAACTACCATATGACTCAGCAATTCCTCCAGCGGGTAGATAGCCAAAGGAAATGAAATCACCATCTCATAAAGATACCTGCACTCCCATGTTCACTGTAGCATTAGCCAAGATTTAGAAACAATAGCCAAGATATTGAAACAACCAAAGTATCTGTCAAGAGATGAATGAACTGTGAGGTATGTGTGTGTACATATGTGCATGTGTGTATATATATATGTACATGCACATACATAAGTGGAATATTATTCTGCCTTAAAAAGGAGATCCTGCCATTTGCTACCACATGGATGAACATGGAAGACATTATGCAAAGTGACATAGGCAAGACACAGAAAATGCATGACCTCACTTATATGAGGAATCTTAAAAAAAGAAAAGAAAAAGAAAGTTGAGCCGGGCGCGGTGGCTCAAGCCTGTAATCCCAGCACTTTGGGAGGCCGAGGCAGGCGGATCACGAGGTCAGGAGATCGAGACCATCTTGGCTAACACGGTGAAACCCCGTCTCTACTAAAAAATACAAAAAACTAGCCGGGCGAGGTGGCGGGCGCCTGTAGTCCCAGCTACTCGGGAAGCTGAGGCAGGAGAATGGCGTAAACCCGGGAGGCGGAGCTTGCAGTGAGCTGAGATCCGGCCACTGCACTCCAGCCTGGATGACAGAGTGAGACTCCGTCTCAAAAAAAAAAAAAAAAAAAAAAAAAAAAGTTGAATACTCAGAGAATAAAACGGTGGTAAGCAGGGGCAGGCGGGGGAGAAAATGGGAAGATGTAGCTCAAAGGATACAAAGCTGCAGATACGCAGGATAAAGGGGTCTCCCTGTCTAACATACAACATGAGGACTACAGTTAATACTGTATTGTATTTGAGATTTTTGCTAAAAGAGATTTTAAGTGTTCCTGCCACTAAAAAGGGTAACTATGTGAGATGACTGATGTTAATTTGGTTGACTGTAGTATCCAGTTCACTGTGTGTGTACATCAAAACATCGCATACCTTAAATATATACAATAAAAAGGAGGTATTTACTATTTGAACAATGCTCATCATCCTATTTACTTTTCCAGAGTAGGATCAAATGGCATTTGTGGGAAAGATCATGTTATTGTGAAAGATATGCATATGATAAATAACAGACCTGGGTTAAAATATCAGCTCTTTCATTTACTATGTTGTGACCATGGACAACTTACTTAACCTCTCTGAGCCTAAATCTCTTCAGCTAATTAACAGATGTGGTACACAGAATATTGGCTCCCTCAAAGGATGTCCATACCTTATTCCCTGGAATCTCTGCCTACCCTATATTACATGGTATGATATTGTGAAATATATATCTGGTCTACATCCTCATTTCCTGGCATACAACTGCTAAAATCCTTAGAATCTCCAAAGTGATGCCTTTTGTATGCTAATGAGTTACTGATGGTTGGTAGTCTCTAGGTAGCTTCAGGATGGAGGATGGTCACTAGAAAGACCAAAGCACAATTAGAGGGTTGGGACGTTCAGCGACACCCTCCAAGCTCTAGGAAGGGGAAAGGGTCTGAAAGTTAAGTTGATCACCAACAGCCAATGATTCAATCAATCATGCCTACCCAATGAAGCTTAAATAGAAACCCAAAAGGACACAGTGTGGAGAGCTTTCAAATAGCTGAACACATGGAGGTTCGCAAATGGTAGTACACCCGGGGAGGGCAAGGGAGCTCCTTGCCCCTTCCACATGCCTGGCCCTGTGCACCTCTCCATCTGTATCCTTTATAATAAACCAGTAGATGTGTTTGCCTGAGTTCTGTGAGCCCTCTAGTAAATTAAATGAACCCGAAGAGGTGGCTGTGGGAATCCCAATTTATAGCAGGTCAGTCAGAAGCACAGGTAGAGCCTCCTGAGACTTGCTGTGAGACTGAGGCCTAAAGATGGGGGATCTGACACTCTCTACAGGTGATGTCAGCATTGAATTGAAGGTAACCCAGGTGGTGTCTGTTGCAAAATGGCTTGGTGTGGTGGGGAGGAAACTCCCACACGTGTCATCACAGAAGTCTTCTGTGTTGATTGCTGTTGGCTGAGAGAATACAAAAAAAAAAAAAAAAATTTTGAATGTGTTTTTTCCACTCATTTGGTGAGGGGGAATTAAGGTTGCACACAGAATTAAGGCTGGTAATCAGTGGACCTTAAAATAACGAGAGTATCTGCATTATCCAGATGGGCCCAAAGTAATCACAAGGGTTCTTAAAAGGGAAAGCGGGGGCAAAAGAATCAAAACCAGAAAAACAGCACTGTGAGAAAGATTTGCCCAGCCACTGCTGGCTCTGAAGATGGAAGGAGACTAAAAGTGAAGGAATGCAGGCAGCCTCCAGAAGCTGGAAAAGACAAGAAAATTGACTTCCCCTAAGCCTTCAGGAAGAAGGGCAGCCCTGCTAACAGGACGTCAGGTCCATTTTGGGCTTCTGACCTCCAGAATGTAAGATAAGAAATTTGTGTTGTTTTAAGCCACAAAGGTTTTTTTGGTGTTTTTTTGTTTTGTTTTGTTTTGTTTTTTTGAGACAGAGTCTCGCACTGTGGCCCAGGCTGGAGGGCATGGAGTGCAGTGGCGTGATCTCAGCTCATTGCAACCTCCTTCTCCTGGGTTCAAGCAATTCTCCTGTCTCAGCCTCCTGAGTAGCTGGGATGACAGATGCACGCCACCACGCCAGGCTAATTTTTGTATTTTTAGTAGAGATGGGGTTTCACCATGTTCGTCAGGCTGGTCTCCATCTCCTGACCTCGTGATCTGCCTGCCTTGGCCTCCCAAAGGGCTGGGATTACAGGCGTTAGCCACTGCACCCGGCCAGATTTTTTGTTTTTTTGTTTGTTTTGTTTTGTATTACAGCAACAATACAAAACTAATACACAGGTAAAATGAACTGCCTTCATAAGCTTTGTGTAGCTTAACCAAGATAACGTATATAAAGTACCTAACTGAGTGCCTAGTATATAGGAAGCATTTAAATAGCTATTAAGAGTGTTAGTTCTTTAATAGTAGAACACTCTTAACAGCACTGAAACCAAATAGTCAACAGAAAGAACACTGAGTTCTAGAATTTACTCAAAGCTGCGACATAAGACATCTTGGCCTCTCTATGACAGCTCTCTCACACAGCAAAATGAGAGGGGACTAGATGACTTCTGAAGTTTCTGCCAGCTCTAAAATTTTACGATTCTAAAATCTAATTCCTTAATGATACATTCTACTTATTGCTAATTAACTGATTGAGAAAATCCTATTAAATATAAACAGTAGACCAAGCAGTTTTCATTTTATGTTTCAACATTTTCAATATTTTATATTGCTGAGTTACAGCCTTATAAAGTTGAGTCATGGCATAAAAATCACAGGCCTGCAAGCAAGGAAAAATATCTAAGTCATCCTGCTATTACTTAATGGCCTTACAGTCAAACTGAAATAATAATAATAATATCTTTTCAAATAGCTCAAAGTATATTCCCACATATTACCTCACTTATTCTTTTTTAACAGCTTTATTGAGGTATAATTCACATACCATGCAATTTACCCTTTTGAAATATACAATTCCATGGTTTTAGTATATTCAGAGTTGTGCCAACATCACCGCCATTTTAGAACGTTTTTATCATCCCAAAATGAAACTCCCTCTCCATTAGTAGTCCTTCCCCATCTCTCTCCTCTAACCCTCTCAGCTCATGAATCTACTTTCTGTCCCTATGGATTGGCCTACCCTGCACATTTCATATAAATGGAATCATACAACATACAGCCTTTTATGTCTGCTCCTTTCACTTAGCATGTTTTGTTATGTTACAGCATGTGTCAGTACTTTATTCCTTTATGCTTTTAATGCTAAATAATATTCCATTGTATGGATGTACCACATTTTGTTTATATATTCATCAGCTGATAGATATTTAGATTGTTTCTACTATTTAGCTATTAGGAATAATGTTACTAGCATTTGTGTATAAGTTTTTGTGTGTACGTATGTTTTCATTTATCTTGCACAGATACCTAGGAGTGAAACTGCTAGGTAACACAGGGTAACTCTATGTTTTAACCTTTTGAAGAACTGTCAAGCTATTTCTAAAGTGGCTGCCCATTTTAAATTCCTGCCAGCAATGTATGGAGCTTCCAATCACTCCACATCCTCACCAACACTAGTTATCTTCTTTAGATTACAGCTAACTAGTGGGCATGAAGTAGCATCTTATGTGGTTTTGATTTGCTTCTCTCTCTGAGTGACAACGTTGAGCATCTTTTCATGTGCTTATCGGTCATTCATAAATCTTCCCTAGAGAAATGTCTATTTAGATCCGTTGCCCATTTTAATGGGGTATTTTTGTCTTTTTAATATTGAGCTACAAAGGTTCTTTACAAACGTGGATATAAGTCCATTATCAGATATATAATTTGCAGGTATTTTCTCTTACCCTGTATACCTCATCTAATCTTAGTGCAGCTACTTGCACTAGATAGATTGTGTGTTGCTATCCTCATTTTGCAGACAGAATTGGCATATGATTAAACAGACCTGATAACTGGCACTCAAAAGAAAACATATAGCTGTGCCTCTGCTTCTATTAATTTAAAAGAGTATATTGATAGCAACATTGTGACAACACATCCAGCAAGGCTGCCTTGTTCAACTCAATAGATGCAGGGAAGCTATCCTGTATCTATTATACAACCTAACAATATTTACCACAGTTACACCAAGGATAGTTCATTCCTTCACTCAAAAAATACTGAGTATTACATGTGAGGTGCCACACTACTCCTAGTTCACAAGCATCCATGAACATGATCAAATCCTTGCCCTCATTAGTCTTATAATTTGGCAGTGTCATGCAAAACTCTTAACCTTAAAATTCCTTAGTTGCAAACAGTCCTGATAAAGAAATGTTTTATCTTAAAGATCCACTCTCAACTCAGAGGAAGCATTACAGAGCTTAACACAATTGATACTCTTTTTTTAAAAAAATGAAAAGCATCAAACTTACTTTGTGTCCTAGGACAACCTTGTTGTCCTAGTATTGTTGTCCTTGTTATCGGAGTATTGCTCCGATATCTAGGCCATCACCTGGTTCTTATCAATTCTTTTTTTCTTTTTTTTTTGAGATGGAGTCTTGCTCTGTCACCCAGCAGCCTGGAGTGCAGTGGCTCAATCTAGGCTCACCGCAACCTCCACCTCCCGGGTTCAAGCGATTCTCCTGCCTCAGCCTCCCGGGTAGCAGGGATCACAGGCACATGCCAGGACACTCAGCTGATTTTTGTATTTTTAGTAGAGATAGGGTTTCACCACATTGGCCAGGCTGGTCTCAAACTCCTGACCTCGTGATCCACCTGCCTTGGCCTCCTAAAGTGCTGGCATTACAGAAATGAGCCACTACACCCAGCCTTATCAATCCTTTTTATAATGCAACAATGCTTACTTTAATGACATTTGTTAAAATTAAACATGGCTAAAAGAAGAAAATACATATGTTTACCTTTAACCAGAAAAACCTGATGATTCAGAGACTAACTCATGGCCAGTTCCTATTCCATCCTGAATAAAAACATTACAATAGCTCCATTAAACAAAACGAAAATATAGAGTTACAAATCTGACAACTTAAACAGGTAGTTCTTTTTTGTTGTTGTTTTTTTGTTTTTTTGTTTTTTGAGACGGAGTCTCGCTCTGTCACCCAGGCTGGAGTGCAGTGGCCGGATCTCAGCTCACTGCAAGCTCCGCCTCCCGGGTTCACGCCATTCTCCTGCCTCAGCCTCCCGAGTAGCTGGGACTACAGGCGCCCGCCACCTCGCCCGGCTAGTTTTTTGTATTTTTTAGTAGAGACGGGGTTTCACCGTGTTAACCAGGATGGTCTCGATCTCCCGACCTCGTGATCCGCCTGTCTCGGCCTCCCAAAGTGCTGGGATTACAGGCTGAGCCACCGTGCCCGGCCAACTTAAACAGGTAGTTCTAACCTTTTCCATCAAAGCAGTCCTAATTCAGAGCTGAGGGATCTAATCAACCCCAGAAGACTAAAGGCATCACCATAAGTGTCCCAGGCAAACTTTAAATGTCTTTATCTTATTTTTTTCCTTAAAAACTGTACACAAATATTACATTCTAAACTCTAATACATCTATTTCCTCTTGGTGTAAAACATTTAATATGTTTAATTAGGGTCAACAACAAAGTTGTTGGCTAGACACAATGGCTCATGCCTGTGTTTCTAACACTTTGGGAGACTGAGAAGGGAGGACAGCTTGAGGCCAGGAGTTTTAGATTAGCCTGGGCAACATAGCAAGACCCTGTCTCTAGAAAAAAAAATTAAAAATTAGCCAGACACAGTAGTGCACATCTGTAGTTCTAGGTACTTACTTGCATGGCTGAGGTAGGAGGATCACTTGTGCCCAGGAGTTCAAGGCTGCAGTGAGCTATTATTGCACCACTGCACCCCAGCCTGGGTAACGAAATGAGATCCTGTTTTTTAAAAAAAAAAAAAAAAAGATTTTGTTGAGAAGGATAGACAGAACTTATGGTGTGTAATTAGAACTATGTTAATTTGCATCTCCAAGACAATCCTAAGTCAAAAGAACAAAGCTGGAGGCATCACGCTACCTGACTTCAAACTATACTACAAGGCTACAGTAACCAAAACAGCATGGTACTGGTACCAAAACAGAGATATAGACCAATGGAACAGAACAGAGTCCTCAGAAATAATACCACACATCTAAGCCATTTGATCTTTGACAAACCTGAGAAAAACAAGAAATGGGGAAAGGATTCCCTATTTAATAAATGGTGCTGGGAAAATTGGCTAGCCATAAGTAGAAAGCTGAAACTGGATCCTTTCCTTACTCCTTATACGAAAATTAATTCAAGATGGATTAGAGACTTAAATGTTAGACCTAATACCATAAAAACCCTAGAGGAAAACCTAGGTAGTACCATTCAGGACATAGGCATGGGCAAAGACTTCATGTCTAAAACACCAAAAGCAATGGCAGCAAAAGCCAAAATTGACAAATGGGATCTAATTAAACTAAAGAGCTTCTGCACAGCAAAAGAAACTACCATCAGAGTGAACACGCAACCTACAGAATGGGAGAAAATTTTTGCAATCTACTCATCTGACAAACGGCTAATATCCAGAACCTACAAAGAACTCAAACAAATTTACAAGAAAAAAACAAACAACCCCATCAAAAAGTGGGCAAAGGATATGAACAGACATTTCTCAAAAGAAGACATTCATACAGCCAACAGACACATGAAAAAATGCTCATCATCACTGGCCATCAGAGAAATGCAAATCAAAACCACAATGAGATACCATCTCACACCAGTTAGAATGGCAATCATTAAAAAGTCAGGAAACAACAGGTGCTGGAGAGGATGTGGAGAAATAGGAACACTTTTACACTGTTGGTGGGATTGTAAACTAGTTCAACCATTATGGAAAACAGTGTGGCAATTCCTCAAGGATCTAGAACTAGATGTACCATATGACCCAGCCATCCCATTACTGGGTATATACCCAAAGGATTGTAAATTATGCTGCTATAAAGACACATGCACACGTATGTTTATTGCAGCACTATTCACAATAGCAAAGACTTGGAATCAACCCAAATGTCCATCAGTGACAGATTGGATTAAGAAAATGTGGCACATATACACCATGGAATACTATGCAGCCATAAAAAAGGATGAGTTTGAGTCCTTTGTAGGGACTTGGATGCAGCTGGAATCCATCATTCTTAGCAAACTATCACAAGAACAGAAAACCAAACACCGCATGTTCTCACTCATAGGTGGGAAGTGAACAATGAGATCACTCGGACTCAGGAAGGGGAACATCGCACACCTGGGCCTATCATGGGGAGGGGGTAGGGGAGAGGGATTGCATTGGGAGTTATACCTGATGTAAATGACGAGTTGATGGGTGCAGCACAGCAACATGGCACAAGTATACATATGTAACAAACCTGCACGTTATGCACATGTACCCTACAAATTAAAGTATAATAATAATAAATAAATTTAAAAAAAAAAAAAAAGAAAACAAAAGTAAGGGGAAATAATTTTCTTCTGGTTTCAGCTTAAAAAAAAGAAAAAAAGAAAAACAGTAGATGTAAGAAAGACACTCTGACTGGCTCTTTGATTCCTGAAAGGAAGCCCCCAAGTGAAAGATGACCCTCCTACACACCAGGAAGGAACATTTTAACCACCGGAGATGTGAAGGCCAGGATGAAAGAAATCTGTATAAATGAACATTGTTAAACTAGCCCTTATCTTCCCAGATACTTTTCCATAAATGTCATTCTTTGTTCAACCTAGCATGTAAGAACTTAGGCCGAAGCTGGGCACGGTGGCTCATGCCTGTGGTCCCAGCGCTTTGGGAGGCCGAGGCGGGTGGATCACTTTGGGAGGCCAAGGTCAGGAGTGCGAGATCAGTCTGGCCAACATGGTGAAACCCCATCTCTAGTTTAAATATATATATATATATGCGCCAGGCGTGGTGGCGGGCGCTGTAATCCCAGCCCCGCGGGAGGCTGAGGCAGGAGAATAGCTTGAATCCGGGAGGCAGAGGTTACAGTGAGCCAAGATCATGCCAACGCTTGCATGCTGTAATCCCAGCCTCTCAGGAGGCTGAGGCAGGAGAATAGTTTGAACCTGGAAGGCGGAGGTTGCAGTGAGCCAAGATCATGCCAACGCTTGCACTCCGTCCTGGGGGACAGAGCAAGAGCAAGGCTCCATCTCAAAAAACAAAAACAAAAAAAAGAGCTTAGGCTGAGCCACTTCTCTTTTTTTTTTTTTTTGAGATGGAGTCTTGCTCTGTCACCCAGGCTGGAGTGCCATGGCAGATCTGGGCTCTCTGCGGCCTCTGCCTCCCGGGTTCGAACTGTTCTCCTGCCTCAGCCTCCTGAGTAGCTGGGATTACAAGCGCATGCCGCCACGCCCAGCTAATTTTTTGTATTTTAGTAGAGCCGGGGTTTCACCATGTTGCCCAGGCTGGTCTCGAACTCCTGAGTTCAGGCAATCCGCCCGCCTCGGGCTCCCAGGGTGCTGGGATTACAGGTGTGAGCCACGGTGCCTGGCCACCACTTCCTTAAGTCTTCATTTCTCTGTTCGGACACATATGTACATGTAAATTTTATGAAATAAAAATTTGTATGCTTTTCTCCTGTTAAAAAAAAAAAAAGATTTTGTTGAGAAGGATAGACAGAACTTATGGTGTGTAATTAGAACTATGTTAATTTTTACTATAAAAATATAGTAGATTAAATAATAGCAAGTGAGGAAAACTAACACTCAGGAAGATGCAGCATGCATGCCTCATGGTTCTGAGTGCCTTCTGCACACCACTTCGTATTGCACGTACCACTGTCAGGCAAGCCAGGTCCCTGAGGATTAAGAAGGCACAGGCTGAGCAGGGAGAGCATGGCCTGGGGTGATCCCAGGGATGAGCTGCTGCAAAAGAGCAACAGTTCAACCTGGGGCTTTCCCACACTGTGAGCTGGCAGGCTAAAGGTTCTCAGAAGGCGTCTCAAAGTTGCTTTGGAGGTCAGAGGACAACTGCAAGTGGGCAGAGCACTGCACTCCTGACCCCCCTTTCACTCAGTTTCCCCTGGCTGACACACGGGGCTTCCATCAAAGTTTTCTGCAGACTGAAGTATGAAGTCAGACTGTGAATAAAAGGTCTGAAAACCTAGATCTAGAGGAAGTCTTGGCCAGGAAGACAACCATGTACATCAGATATGAAAGACAAGGTGAGGACAAAATGGGAGAATGAATAATGGAGCTGGAGAGGAAGAGAGTCAAAAACAGGAAAGGGTGTGGTATAAGCCAAGGGTCAGGGTCAGGCGTTCGTCCACAGAAAAGAATGTCTATTGTGGAGTGGGTGTGTCTGCTTAAAGGAATAGCAACAAGATTCTCATCCAGAAGCACTCAACTGCTGAAATCTCAAATTCCCATATGTTACATGTGGACCACCATCTCTTGTCCTTCTACCCCTCTGGATTACTTAATTGCCCACGGCCAATCAACTCTCCAAAAAGCAGTCAGTGTGAGCCTTCAGAAAAGTACTTCTCTGACTCAAACCTTTCAATGGCTTTTCATGACCCTTGAATAGAATCCTAGGTGCTTACAGTGGCCCTAATGTATCATGGCCCTAATTTATTACCACTGTCCTCCTCCTCACTCATGCTCCCCAGTGCCACAGCTGTTCCTCATACAAGCCTCTGTCAGAGCTTTGCACATATATGTGCTATTTCCTTGTCCTGGAATGCTCTCAGACATCTGCATTGCTGTGTCCCTGATGACATTCATGTCTTTGCTCAGAGGTCACTTCTCAGAGCCTCTTCCCTGATTTCATTTTCTTTTCGACATTATCTTACCATCTGGAATTATACATACAAGTATATATATATGTTTATACACATAATATATGTTAATCATCTACCTCCCCATTGGAATTAAGCTCTACAAGGGCAGATTTTGTTTTGATCACTGTTTTGATCTAGGGGGCCATAGCACCTAGAACAGTGTCTAGAAGATAAATGCTCAATACACATTTATTGAAGGAATGACTGCATACACCAACTCTGTCCTTAAATATGTTACGCTCGGTCTTTCCCCATTTCACTCTCTATCTTTCCTAATCCATTAACCATCCTCCAAGCTTCACTTCTTATCCGTTGTAACCCAGAATCTGATCTCCCAGAAACAGGGACACTCTTCCCCACAATGCCAGAAAGGAGGTAAGAATGTGTGTGTGGTTACTGGTCAGTGAGGGTGAAGGAAACAGAGGGAGTCTGACCTAATAACCCCTGACTCCCTGGCCTAAATTCTCAACTGTCTTACTGGCTTGTCCTTCCACATACACTCCCTAAACCAATCTAAGAGTCTACTTCTTTAATCCCATCCCTGGTCTAGACAGCACTCTCACAAAAATCCCCAACCACAGAAGCTGGGAATTCCACAAATACACGGCTTCCCACCTCAGCAGACCCTTCTCACTGCTGCCATCAATCCTCTCTTAGGCTCTCTCACATCCCACAGATTCAATCCCAAACGTCCACCACTTTCAAGCTTCCTACTCCCCCTTCACTCAGAAAATGACATCACCTCCACACAAACAAAAGAGGGGTTATTAGGTCAGACTCCCTCAGTTTCCTCCACCCTCACTGACCAACAACCACACTCACATTCTTCCCTCCTTCCTGGCCCTGTGGAGGAAGGTGCCAGGAAGATGTAGGAAAGAAACTTCCTGCTCAAAGCAAATCTGCAACTTCAGGTATCCACCTCCTTAGGGCTCTGATGCCATCATTTATCCACTTCCCCCTCCACATTTTCTCTCTCTCCTTCTCTTCTTTTACCCCGCTGCACATAAATGCTTACATTTCTCCCATCATTTGGTTCATTAAAAAAAATGAACCAAACTAATATACATCCCCAGACTTTATGTCTCTCTTGCCACTTCCTATTTGCCTCTTTTCCTTCACAGCCAAGCCTTGAAAAAAGAGTTTAAACTGTTTTTACTGTCTCCCCTACCCCACATCATTTCCTACTTAACCCTCTGCAATCTGGACTGCAAACACAAAACTGCTCTTCCCAAAGCACAGATGACTTCTTAAATGAAAATTTACTCAAAGTGTATCAATTTAATCATGATATCCTTGATCTTAAAATGCCCGTCTCTTGGCTTCAGCAACGTTATTCTTTCTTAGTGTCCTTTCCACTTTTTTGGCCCCTTCTTTGCAGTCCAGTTTGCTATACTGACTGTGTGATCTGGGGAAAAAAACAAAAAACAAAAAACCTCTAATCATGTCATGTCACAGTTAGGAACATGGGCTTTGTCTCTGTCTGAGCTACCACAACAACAGAAATTTAACTGGGTGGCTTAAACAACAGAAATGTATTCTCTCACAGCTCTGTAGGCTGAGAAGTCCAAGATCAGGGTGCCAGCATGGTCACTTTCTGATAAGGGCCACTCTGGGCTGGCAGACAGCCACCTTACACTGTGTCCTCATATGGCAGCAGAAGAGCAAGAGTAAGCTCTCCGGTGTCTCTTCTTTTAAGGGCACTATTCCCATCATGAGGGCCCCACCCTCAGGCCCTCATCTAAACCTAATTATCTACCAAAGGCCCCATCTCTAATTACTATCAACATTGAGGATTAGGGCTTCCACATGAGTTTGGTGGCGATACAATTCAGTCCATAGCATGCTCTGTGGCAAATAAAGCCTAGCAAGAATCTACACTTTACCATTAATCAGCTGCATGACGACGGCGAAGGTACCCAACCTCCCAGTGGCTCACTTGCCTTATCTACAAAACATGAGCAACAGTATTTACCTCATAAATCTGTTGTAAGGATCAAATAAGATAAACCCTTAAAACAGTGCCTGCATGCAGTAAACATGCAATAAATATTAGTCATTGTTCTTACTGTTATAATTATATATAAATATGTGTGTGTGTGTGTGTGTGTGTGTGTGTATATATATATATATATATATATATATTTTTTTTTTAGGGACAGAGTCTGACTCTGTCACCCAGGCTAGGGTACAGTGGTGTGATCATAACTCCAACTCCTGAGCTGAAGCCATCCCCCCACTTCAGCCTCCTGAGTAGCAGAGACTACAGGCATATGCCACCATGCTCAGTTAATTAAAAGAAAAATTTTTTTGTAGATACAAAGTCTTGCTATATTACCCAGATTAGTCTTGAACACCTGGGTTCAAGCAATCCTCCCACCTCAGCTTTCCAAAGTGCTGAGATTACAGGCGTGAGCTACCATACCCAGTCTGTTACTGTTATTGATCTTGTCATTCTCATAGCTGTCTTTATTAAAATCATCATTGCTGACTGCCTTTGTTATTACTATCAATATTGTTTCTGTCATTATTACCAGTGATAAAATAAAATTATTCCAGCTCGAGTTCTATGTAAGCTAATTTAACAAATAAATAATTTTTACAAGAATACAGCATTATGGCCGGACGTGGTGGCTCACGCCTGTCATCCCAGCACTTTGGGAGGCTGAGGCAGGCAGATCACCTGAGGTCAGGAGTTCAAGACCAGCCTGGCCAACATGGTGAAACCCCATCTCTACTAAAAATACAAAAATCAGCCAGGTGTAGTGGTGTGTGCCTGTAATCCCAGCTACTCGGGAGTCTTAGACAGGAGGATAGCTTGAACCTGGGAGGCTGAGGTTGCAGTGAGCTGAGATCATGCCACTGCACTCCAGCCTGGGCAGCAGAGTGAGACTGTCTCAAAAAAAAAAAAAAAAACAAAACAGCATTATTTATAGAAGGAAAACCTGAAAGCAATCTAAATGCCAATATACTATCAACTTCGGCTGCAATAATGACATACCATGACTGGGACTTCCTCCCAGTTCTGGAGGCTGCAGTCTAAGATCATGGCGCTGGCACTGTCAGATTCTGATGAGAGCCCTCTTCCTTGCTAGCAGATGGCCATACTCTTACCGTGTCTTCACATAAGTGAAAAGAGAGCTCTGGTATCTCTTCCTCTCCTTATAGGGGCACCAGTTCTATCTGATCAGGGCTCCATTCTTACTACCTTACTTAACCTTAATCACCTCCTTAAAGGCCACTTCTCCAATACTGTCATGTGGAAGGTTAGGGCCTCAACATATGAATTTTGAGGGGACATAACTAGTCCACAGTGACCAATAATAACAAAATTTTAAGTACAGTAAAACTGAGTGTTATACAATAATAACCAGGCAATATAAGAACTCTAAAGCAAGAAAGAAAATAGGTATCACAGGAAAATATCAGGATATAAAATTTTAATATAAATATGTAAAGCATATACTTATGAAAATAAAAAGAAATATAGCATAATTATAACAGGGGTGATGTTAAAGTAAGAGCTTTCTTTCTAAACTGTTGGTATAATTAGACAATCTGAAAAATAAATTTTCATAGAAAGAATACATAAATGAAAAGCTTCAACTGAAAAAAATCAAGAATAATTTCCAATCTAACATTCTATATTTGTTTCCTGCTTACATCATTGCCATCTGTATTAACTAGGATAAAAGCTAAACTCCTGTAATAAGACCAATATAGTGGCTCAGATAAAAATGAATTTATTTCTCTCTCATGTTACAGTCAAGAGGCAGGCAAGTGGTCAAGGGAAGGTAAGTAGCTTTGCTCCATAACGTCATCCAGAGACTAAGATTCCTCCTGTCTTCTCTTACCACTCCTTGGGGCACTGCCCTCAGATGCATGATTGAAGCTAACTCACCAATGCTTCATTTATGGGGATGGGAGGGAAAAGAATATGACTAACAAGCCGCTTTTTTAATACAAATATGCTTTTAAAAGTAGCATATGTCACCTCCACTCTCATCCCTCTGGTCAAAACTTAGAAATGTGGCTTCATCTGGCTACAAGGAGCGTTAAGAAATACAATTTCTATGTAGGGGTTATGTGCCTAGCTAAATACGTATCAAAGGTAGGACAGCATCCTTCTTCCCACTCTGGAATAGTCATTTCCTTTCTAAAGGGATAACTTGAAGTCTCATCCAGTTATTGGATTTAGCTTAAAGTTTAGGTCTCTAGGCAATACACAGCCCTCTTCAACCCATGTACATCCATGTAGCTCCTTCCTAGTGCAGTGGCCCACAAACTAACAAAAGAGTATGACCTCTGCTCTCCACCACCACCATTACACCCAAAATACAACTGTGGAATACAAATGAGATTAATGCAATTAAGTCTCCCATTCTGAAAATAAAAGAATAGCAAACACCTATTTTTATCAAAGATGAAATACTTCTAGAAAGGAATTGCAAAGTATCTCTGCTCTAGCAAGAAGGCAAGTCCCTTGGTTCATTTCAGATTCTATTCTCTGAGGGGAAGACCCTTGTCCAGGTGTCTTGGCAGTCTTAGCTTTGCCTTTGGAAGATTTTTTTCCTTTCCATTATCACTTCTGGTCATACATGAAGCAGACTTGGAAGAGTACATGCTCCAAGAGGACAGCAAAGATCTAATAGCCTAGTTACTGCTGGTGCACATTTGGGACCAAGGGTTGCTTTAGGTGACAAACAATATCAAACCATCAGAGGCTTTTGCAAGCCAAACTTATGGGATCTTTGGCAACATAATCTCCTAAAAATTTCAAAAGGTCTGTTTGCCTCAGTCAGTTCCACAAGAAAGTAGTAACCACAACTAAGGATTTAATCTGGTCATAGATATTAAGCTTGTCAACTCTCTTGTTTTGTGACACAGCCATTCCTCCCTCTCTTCAATCCTCTCTTGATTGAAGGTTAGCTACCTTGAGATTATCTGATTCACATCAGGAGGCTTATACTACTCCAACCCACTGACATCAGGACAGGCCATGTGACTTGAGATATCCCTTCTGACCTGATTTCAGGCTTAGCCATTTGACTTGCTTTGGCCGATAAAATATGAACAAAAGTAACACGTGCCACTTCTAAGACACTGGTTCTGCCATATCTCTTTTGCCTGTCACAAGAAAGGCAATGTCCCAAACAGGCTTATTCCTTTGGCTTAAACACTAGAGTAACAAAGTATGTGGAACACAGCCACAACTAACATGTCATGAGTAAGAAATAAACCTTTGTTGTTGTAGGGAACTGAGATTTTGTATTTATAACTGAAGCTTTTACATAGTTGAAATGACTGGTTGAGGTGGAAAAGCAAATCCTTAATTTGAACCTTGCCTGGACTGTCTGCCACTGTCAGGCCAAGAAAATCTAACAGGAGATTCCTGAGAATGACTATCTTACCTCTTGCTGTTTGGCATAGAGAAGCAATTTTTTCCAACACTGCAGTGCCCCATATTACTGGCCTCTCAGTCAATTCAGACCACAGGCCATTGGCAGAGAGAACCTCCTTTAGCTATATAACTAAAAACTATATACTCCCTTTCAACTCTAATTGCAAACTGGCTAATTGTTCTCTCATTTGACGCCCTCTTGTAGTTACTGGCAAGGACTAATCAACTCATATTAGCAGTCTGATTCTTTCTAACTACCTCCCTGGAGGTACAAACTGGGTAGACAAATTGACTCTCCTCCAAGTTATTAGAGATGACAGTCTCACTGAACATTTTGCCACCACGTAATAAGGGTCACCAGTTTTCTAGCCTATAACACGTTTTCTACTGTCTGTCGACCAACCACTTAACCAGTGCTATACATTTCAGCTTTTTAATTCTGGAACACCATTTCGGGTGCCAATTTTTGTACTATACAGGCTATGGGCTAAGCTTCTGTAATAAAGTGATGCCAAAAACCAGTGGCTAAAACAAGAAAGAAGTTTATTCTCTTCCTTGAAACAAGAGACAGACAGGCAGATGGTCAGGGAAAAGATGGAGAGTAGTCATTGGTTCTGCTCTCCAAGGTCATTCACGACCCAGGCAGAGGGATCTTTAGGTTCAAGGTAACTGTTGCCATTCTAGCTGCTGCAGCTTTCAGTTAGGGGGAAAGGGAGTGAGGTGGGCAGACGAAGTTCAGGACAAGCACCTTATATTTACAAAGATAACTCAGAATTTTCACATATCACTTGTGTTCTTATCTAACTGGCCCAAACCTAATCACTAAGCCATACTTACTGGCAGGAGGAGTTTAAAAACAGTCTCTATGTGCATAGCCATGTATCTGGCTAAACCAACAGGGTTCTGGTAGTAAAAGAAAGGAGGAATTAGATATTGGAGCAGAATTAGCAGTCTTTGCCACACTCTCATACAATCTATTCTCCATAGTCATCAGTTTCTTTAAAGGCATGGTTCAGACAATGGCACCCTCTGTTCCAAACACTCCAGGGGCTTCCTATTTCACTTAGCATAAAAACCAAAGTCCTCACAATGACCAACAAGTCTTCACACAATGTGCCCCTTCATTGCCTCTCTAACCTCATCTCCTAATATTCTTCCCATAAAATAAATACCAAATGTATTAAAAACCAATGTATAAAACTGTAATGCTAATGAAAGAAAAAGTTAAATAACATATTTGCAACCTTGGGATGACGAAAGATTTATTCAAGATCTCAAAAGCATAAACATAGACAAATTTTGATGGCATCAACTTTGATGAATTGGACACCACAGACAAAATTAGAAGATAGGCAAAAGACTGGAAGAATATGTTTGCAACATCTAACAAAGGCAAGGGATTAAAATCCAGTGTATGCCAAGAACTGTTGCAAAAACAACCAAAATATAGAAAGTGCAAATGAAAATCTGACAAAAAGGCAGAGGCAGACAATTCACAGAAACTGAATTTAAGTTTGCCAGATAATATACAGGATGCCCCACTGAATCTGAATTTCAGATAAATTATTATTGTTTTTTGTAGAAGTATGTCCTGCATATCGCATGGCCCACACTTACACTAAAAAATTATTTGTTGCTTACCTGAAATTCAAACTTAACAAGGTATCTGTATTTTTATTTGCTAAATTTGGAACTGTAAGTGAAATCCATACAAGTGAATGAAGAGAATCTCACTCTCACTCACTAGTAATTAAAAAAATGCAAATTAAAATTTGAGCTACCATTTTACCCATTATACTAGCAAAAACTAGAAAATAAGTCTTTTATTGAAGAACATGTAACTCTTTTTTTTCATTTTACTACAAAAGATAACCAAACCTAGGATTCTTTATCATATCACTAGGCAAATAAGAGCCCAACTCTTCACTGCATGTACACAGAGAAAAACACATTTCAAATCCATTTATTTCATACTGCAGATAACAAGAATAATCCCAGTAACCATATTCAGGAATCAATTTTTTCCTAAGAATTTTAAGTACATATTTAGTGTGAACCTAAAATAATCAAAAGGGTCAGACTGTAGTTTCGAGTTTATTCAAGCAGAAAGGTTGAGGACTGCAGCCAGGGACGAAACTTCCAAGTTGCCTAGCTGAGTGCTCCAGAAAACAAAAGAGAGTCTCAAGTTTTTAAAGAAACAAAGGACGAATCAGGAGAGGGGGCAATTACAAAAGCTGTTCATCAGAAATTCTCATTGGTTTACAAAAATAACATTGCTTGGTGATTGGGTATATGTTGTTGAACTACAGCATACATGGCATTTTATGGGTACTTGGCGTCAGTTAGTCTGGAGCCCCAATAGCAAGCAGCTTGAAGGGGTCATTATTTAGCTCTATGGGGAATGAGATGTACTGCTGTTACATTTTAAATGCCCTTCTGGGCCTGAAAATTTAAAGGGGCTTGCATTCCCAGATAAAAAGGTTTTTCTTATTTCTCCTTAGTATAAATCTGTAAAGTTTTTAACTGTTAAAGACAACAATGTCTCAATATCTTTTAGTAGTTAAACAACAGCTCTGTCAAAAACAATATTACTTATTGTTCATAATGTCAATGTCATAATATATAAGTAATTTTATAATATATTAACTATAGTATTAATTTTCACACTAGGCTAAGATTAACCTCTTAAGGTTGACTATCATACAGTTCAGAAATTTGGTCTGTCAACAGAGACAAGAATCAGACTTTACATTTTTAAAGAGTTTTCCCATAAAAATATCTAAATCACAAACATAGTTTTAACAGTGGATTATTCCTACCTGGAAGGCAGGAATGAAGGTATGACACAAAACCTGTAGATTAAGGAAGGAAATAGAGGCTGCATATAAAAACAACAGGAACATTTTTTTTTTTTTTTTTTTGAGACAGGGTCTCAGTCTGTCACCCAGGCTGGAGTGTAGTGGCGTGATCTCAGCTTACAACAGCACCCATTTTTTAACATGTTATGAGCTTATTACATATGTAAATACAGACAGCACTTAGGGCATTTAAAAATAAAACTTCAATACAAAAAAGAAATTACACCAAAAACTCATTCTGACTTCTATAACTTCTAAGATAATGAATGCCCTAAATTTATTTTAACATCTCCATAGGAAAATAATAATTTAAAATATTACTGTGAAAGATCAATTTAGAAAAAGTTTTGTCACAGAGTAAATAGTTATAGGTAGTACAGCAGTTCTTTATTTCATTCTGAAAAAGAAAAATATTCTAAATAAATGTTAAACAACTGAAATATTGGGTTGGTGCAAACATTAATTGCAGGTTTTGCATTGCTGGAATTTGCCATTTGATATTGGAATACATTTTTAAAATAAATGTGGCTATGTTACATATCATTTTAATGGACATTTCTCACTTTATGTTTTTGTTCCTAATGATTTATTACTTGCTGTTTGTTTATTTTAGACTATGGAAATGATGTTAGACAAATAGCGAATTCCAGTGATTTTCTTATTCGGGATCAAAATGGTTCATAAAGCAGCAGAGACAACTTACAACAACAACGCATTTGGCCCAGGAACTACTAACAAAAGTACAATGCAGTGGTGGTTCAAGAAGTTTTGCAAAGGAGACTGAAAATGAGGAACATCATTGCCGGCCATCAGAAGTTGACAACGACCAATTGAGAGCAATCATTGAAGTTGATCGTCTTACAGCTACGTGAAAAGTTGCCGAAGAACTCAATGTTGACCATTCTATGGTCGTTTGGCATTTGGAGCAAATTGGAAAGTTGAAAAAGCTGGATAAGTGGGTGTCTCAGGACCTGAGGGAAAATGTTTTTAAATCGTCATTTTGAAGTGCCATCTCATCTTATACTACACAACCAATAACGAACCATTTCTCAATCGGATTGTGACGTGTGACAAAAAGTGGATTTTATACAACTGGCGACGACCAGCTCAGTGCCTGGACCTAGAAGAAGCTCCAAATCACTTCCCAAAACCAAACTTGCACCAAAAAAAGGTCAGAGTCACTGTTTGGTGGTCTGCTGCCAGCCTGATCCACTACAGCTTTCTTCTTTTTTTTTTTTTTTTTTTTTTTTTGAGACGGAGTCTCGCTCTGTCACCCAGACTAGAGTGCAGCGGTGCGATCTCAACTCACTGCAACCTCTACCTCCCAGGTTCAAGCGATTCTCCTGCCTCAGTTCTCAATTAGCTGGAACTATGGGTGTATGCCACCATGCCTGGCTAATTTTGTATTTTTAGTAGAGATGGGGTTTCGCAATGTTGGCCAGGCTGGTCTCAAACTCCTGAACTCAGGTGAGCCACCCACCTCGGCCTCCCAAAGTGCTGGGGTTACAGATGTGGGCCATCACACCCGGCCCACTACAGCTTTCGGAATCCTGGTGAAACCATTACATCTGAGAAGTACACTCAGCAAATCAATGAGATGCACTGAAAAGTGCAACACCTGCAGCCAGCGTTGGTCAACAGAAAGGGCCCAATTCTTCTTCATGACAATGCCCAACCACACGACACACAACTAACGCTTCGAAAGCTGAATGAATTGAGCTATGAAGTTTGCCTCATCTGCCATATTCACCTGACCTCTTGTCAACTACCACTTCTTCAAGCCTCTCGACAACTATTTGAAAGGAAAATGCTTCCAAAACCAGCAGGTTTTTGGAAAGCAGAAAACGCTTTCCAAATCCCAAAGCATGAATTTTTAAGCTATGGGAATGAACAAACTTATTTCTCATTGGCAAAAATACGTTGATTATAATGCTTCCTATTCTGATTAATAAAGATGTGTCTGAGCCTACTTATGATTTAAAATTCATGGTCCTAAACCGCAATTACTTTTGCACCAACCTAATACTTTATATAAATGGTACTATGATATAATAATTATAGTGACATGATTTGCAAATACTAAAATATTTTGCTTGCCTTGTTCTGTAAAATATATGCAATATAATCATTAATCCTTCATAATGTTGATAAGAATAATTTCCAAGTAACTTTCAAAAAGTAATCACTTCTAGATGTATCTCTAAGAACAGCAAAAACAACACACTTCTAGATCTATAATTGGCATCTATCAAGACTAATTTTGGCAGGCACATAATACAACACAGTCCCACAAGAGAAAAAAAATAGACATAAAAGCAACACAGCTTTCACCATAATTTTTAAAGCATTAATATATTTCCACAAATAATATATTACCTTTTGAACTATATATAAAAATAATCCTTGAGGCAGCCTGGGTTCCAAATATACTATCCTGAAATTGATAGAAAACAAGTGATAGTTGTACATCCAATTTTCTTTTAAGTTTCAGAAGAAAAGGAAAATCAAAAGTATGTTATATTAGCGCCATGGCTAACATTAACATGTTTGACATAAAAAGTACGTATTCTTCAACTTCAAGAAAGGAAAAGATTGTTCTTTGGCTCTAGTCGTGAGCTGGAAACAAGTAACCACAAAACCAGTTTTAACTCTACCCCAATCAATCCTTAAAGTCTACTCAACATTTCCACGTAAGTACTTTGTCAACAAAGTAAGCCAATCAGCAACTGCCTGCTTCAGTACCTTTGCTCCTCAAAGCCCGTCAGTCTCTAAACTCTAACTTTAAAGCTGGCTAATCCTTAAATTTTTGCACTTTTCAAAATCAGCCAATCTCAAACACTGTGCTTCCTCAAAACCCTATATAAAAACATCTCTGCGTGTTTAAAGGACCATGTTCTGCAAGCATGGTTCTCTCCTACTCAGCAAGTACGGTTTACCAAAACTCAGATAAGTTTCTAGTTAAGTCAAATTAGAATAGGCTTACAAACAATGAATTACCAATGATTCAAGTGGCAACATAAGTATCAAGAGAACTAAAATTAAGTTAGGCAAAGACTTTGTGAATGTATCCAGAAATTGTCAGATTTATTTATTGGAGAATATCTGAAGACACAGAACAGCTCAGTGGAAACAGCCAAACTACATTATGAGTTGGGTGACACTGAATAGGTTATTTAGTATCTCGAAACCAGTTTCCTTTTCTATGAAATGAGAGTAATAACTCTATTTCACAGTACTGTCAAGAAGATTAAATGGGATAACAATAACTGATAACTTTAAAAGATTGCTAGGTATACAGTTCCAGATTTGCTTTCATCACTAACTTGCTAACACATATGGAAAGTCATTTAACCTAAGTCTGTTTCTTCATTGGTCTAATAGTGAGGATAATACACGCCCTACACATTTTATGGACTGTTCGTAACAATCAAAAATGAAAATTAATGTGAAAAGGATTTTGATAGATATAAACCATGAAACTCCGAGATAGCTAATTTAACATATACAACAATAAAGGGAATTCACACTAGGAAACCTGTTACAATCCAGGATTATATAAAGTCCAGATTAAGTTAATTTTAGTAAGAAATATATTCATAGCCAAAACAAATGTAAAAACACTAGACACACTGGCAACCAAAAAAATTCAAGGCTACTATTATTAGATTCAAGAATTATTTCCCATTCAGTAAAAGAACCAAATTAGCTCAGCTATCCAACAGACTAAAAGCAGTACAACACAATCCTTTGTCCAAGTCAGGCATTTGCCACTTAAACCTACCACCTCCATTTCTAAAGTATTAAAAAAACATAAAAAACATAAAAAAAAAAGAAGAACGGAAGGAAGGAGGGAGGAAGGGAGGGAGGGAAGGGAGAAAAGATATTACAGGATTTCTCAACATCAGGAGTACTGACATTTTGAACTGGATAATTTTCTGTTGTTGAGAAGTTGTCTCGTACATTGTAGGACATTCAGTGACATGCTATAATGGCCTCAATCCACTAGATGCAAGGAGTAATGCCCCTACACACAAATGTGACAACCAAAAATGTTTTCTAGACATTGCCAAATGTCCCCAGAGTGTGTTGGAAAGTAAAAAATCATTCTGAGTTCAGATTCATCACAGTATCATCTTCCAGTATTTATTTCACACTGATTGGTGGCTTGCAATGCAAATTGAAATTAACAGCTTTGCAATTTAAGAACCGAATAAGCAAATACTCCCTGTAGAATGGTAACAACTTGAAGAATAATAGCTACGTAGTTATGGTTAAATTATTCCTTTCATCAACATACTGGTTTTGCTTAACATTCCCTAAGAATTTTCTTCTGGGTGTTTTGGGGTTAAAACTTGGTTAACCTGTCACTAAAGCTTAGTCTCCACCTAGACTTACTGATTATTAGCCATTAGTGTTATGTGTTAAAATCAAACGTAAAGATTTTAATTTCTTTTCTTTTTTTTTTTTTTGAGATGGAGTCTCGCTCTGTCGCCCAGGCTGGAGTGCAGTGGCTAGATCTCGGCTCACTGCAAGCTCCGCCTCCTGGGTTTACGCCATTCTCCTGCCTCAGCCTCCCAAGTAGCTGGGACTACAGGCACCCGCCACCTCGCCCAGCTAGTTTTTTTTCTTCTGTATTTTTTAGTAGAGACGGGGTTTCACCGTGTTAGCCAGGATAGTCTCGATCTCCTGACCTCGTGATTCGCAAGCAACCAAATGTGACATGAAGCAAAACTAAGTGCTACTTATATAAATTATTTAAATATATTCAAACATTTACAGTGTAAAGTACACAAACAAGCATCCAGCTACTACTGCAAATATATACGAGTTGAAGATAATAATGCAAAAAAAAAAAAAGTGACTCCAAGTAGAATTTTGACGAAAACAAAAAATGGGGAAAGGAGTCCCTATTTAATACATGGTGCTGGGAAAACTGGCTAGCCATATGTAGAAAGCTGAAACTGGATCCCTTCCTTACACCTTATACCAAAATTAATTCAAGATGGATTAAAGACTTAAATGTTAGACCTAAAACCATAAAAACCCTAGAAGAAAACCTAGACAAGACCATTCAGGACACAGGCATGGACAAGGACTTC
Source organism: Macaca fascicularis (assembly GCF_037993035.2). Classification (NCBI taxonomy): domain Eukaryota; kingdom Metazoa; phylum Chordata; class Mammalia; order Primates; family Cercopithecidae; genus Macaca; species Macaca fascicularis. Next base: position 31,793,502 of record NC_088383.1, read on the forward strand.
ATGACTAAAACAACAAAAGCAATGGCAACAAAAGCCAAAATTCACAAATGGGATCTAATTAAACTAAAGAGCTTCTGCCCAGCAAAAGAAACTACCATCAGAGTGAACAGGCAACCTACAGAATGGGAGAAAGTTTTTACAATCTACCCATCTGACAAAGGGCTAATATCCAGAATCTACAAAGAACTTAAACAAATTTACAAGAAAAATCAAACAACCCCATCAAAAAGTGGGCAAAGGATATGAACAGACACTTCTCAAAAGAAGACATTTATGCAGCCAACAGACACATGAAAAAATGCTCATCATCACTGGCCATCAGAGAAATGCAAATCAAAACCACAATGAGATACCATCTCGCACCAGTTAGAATGGCGATCATTAAAAAGTCAAGAAACAACAGGTGCTGGGGAGGATGTGGAGAAACAGGAACACTTTTACACTGTTGGTGGGACTGTAAACTAGTTCAACCATTGTGGAAAACAGTGTGGCGATTCCTCAAGGATCTAGAACCAGAAATACCATTTGACCCAGCCATCCCATTACTAGGTATATACTCAAAGGATTATAAATCATGCTGCTCTAAAGACACATGCACATGTATGTTTATTGCGGCACTATTCACAATAGCAAAGACTTGGAACCAACCCAAATGTCCATCAATGATAGAGTGGATTAAGAAAATGTGGCACATATACACCATGGAATACTATGCAGCCATAAAAAAGGATGAGTTCATGTCCTTTGTAGGGACATAGATGAAGCTAGAAAATATGATTCTGAGCAAACTATTGCAAGGACAGAAAACCAAACATCGCATGTTCTCACTCATAGGTGGGAACTGAACAATGAGAACACTTGGACACAGGGTGGGGAACATCACACACCGTGGCCCATGGTGGGGTAGGGGGAGGGCGAAGGGATAGCATTAGGAGATATACCTAATGTAAATGACGAGTTAATGGGTACATTTCACCAACATGGCACATGTATACATATGTAACAAACCTGCACGTTGTGCACATGTACTCTAGAACTTAAAGTATAATTTAAAAAATAAATAAATTTAATTCAAAAAATTATTTAAATGCTCAGTATGTACTATCACTGGGCTAGACACACTGTTTTCAACAACAAACAATCTTCATATATATAAAATTACTCATAAAATAGTTTAAAATTTGTGCAAATGTAAATTTTAAAAGGAATCTGACTTACTATCTAGGATGTTATATTTCACATGGTCAGTGTTAGAAACAGAGGCTCCTGTTTTCAGGTAGAACTTACCATCATTCGCCTCTGCTGGGAGCTACCTGACACAATTAAATAACCATCAACCTGCCCTCACTGAGCCTGAACTTAAAAGTCAGTATCGCCTGAGCATCAGTAGGCTATTGACTATGCAATTTTACTTTATACCATATATGGGTATCTGATGTTCCTGGGAAACTAACTGCAAATGTAGTATAAATAAAGACTAATCATTTCAACTCCATTAAATGTAGGGAAGCTACAAGAACAGATTTAAAATGTTGTGAACTGCAAAATCAGACAGCACCCCTCTACATTTATGTTAGTAGAGGGCTCCTGTTTAGGAGTAATCATAGATTGGGTTATTTAGATACTTTCCCAATGAAAGCTTAAAACAAAATATAATTTTATATACTTAAAAAAATTCTGAAATTAACCATAAAATCTATAGCAGTGCAATTTTATACAATCCTTAAATGGTTTAAATTTGAAATACTCATGTTAGGAAGTAATAAAATTGTGACAACTGTTGAGGTTATGGTATGCCGTGAAAGATCTACAGGAACAAGACACATCTTTTTTTGTTTGTATTGTTCTAGTCTCCATGTTCTACAATGTTCCAGCTATACGAGATGTAATCTGCAATTCCACCTATGACATACATCACCAGATCCCCTTTCTATGACAAAAAAAAAAAAAATACATGTCAATGTTAGAGATGGTCAGCAGAGAAATTCAAACTTATTCCAATATGTGGAACTTTGGCATGATACACTTAAACTGGTGGAAACCTGCCTGAATACCTCACCCAGCCCCTCCATCACCCTCTATTATGCAAGCTGCAACATTTCAAGCCAACTCCCTTATTTCTCTGGTGAGCCCTGTCAACACTGAGGTAATAGAACTGAAAAAACTCATCACTTCACAAGGATAGTCAAATATCAGAATTTATTTCATTTGGTAAAAATTCTATCATTGCCAAATAAAACTAATATAAATATGGTAAAATATGCATGATTTTGAGTAATTCTTTTGTTGAAAAGGACTCTTGGGGAGCCTCAACTTCATCCTGCAACAGCTTAGGCATTCTTCTGCCCCTTTGCCCTTTTCATGCCCCATCTCACAAGTCATGGAAGCTGAGGAGGGGAGGGTGCAGAAAACCAGAATGAACTAATCAGCATGTATTTATGGATTTAGTCTACTCTAATCTTATTCCCACAGGTTTTTCCTCATACTCTGCTCCTCTAGGTAAAGAACTGTTTTATTCATCTCTGAACTTCCAACACCTAACCAAATGCCCAGCATATAAAGTCATCCCTAACATCTACTGCACAGCAGGCACTGGATTAGGGACTAGAGATAGAGAAGTTAAAGAGATAGACCTTGCCCCTATGGAACCTACAGTGGCAGAATGGGCAGGGGAATACCAGATACTGGCTGCATGAACCCAGTCAGGTACATAATGAAAGACCAGTTAGCACAGTCCCACTGCCTATAATCTTTCTCCCACAGCCAACCAAAGCTTAGATGAAAAATAAAAGCAGGCTTTCTCTTCAGAAAAATAAATGGGTATCTGCAACCCTGACCTTCCCCTGAGTTCCAAATTCACAGGCATGCATACTCAACATGTCCACTCGGAGGTGGTTACAGGGATTCAATGCATGGACTCCAAAGCCACACTGCTTAGGTTTGAATCCGAGCTACATCACTCACAATCTGGGTGACTTCAGACAAGTCACTTATAACCTCTTTTTGCCTCTATTTTCTCATGTGTAAAATGGGGACAATAATGGTTGCTTGCACATATAATTCTTATGATGATTAAATGAATTAATATAGGTAAAAGTAGTTAAAACCCTGCCTGGGACTCGGTTTACACTTACATAGTACTTACTATTTTCACTAGCACTGTTGTTATGACTACGTCTAACAGGCATTTAGAACTTGTGCAAAACTAAATTTGTAATTTTCCTCAGTAAACAGCACCACTATACTTCCAGTTGTTCCAGGCTAACCCTAAGAAATCACCACTTCTCCCTTTTCCTCAAATTCCACATCAGCTCATCCCGTCCGCTCTACCTTCAAAACGCATCATCAGTTCTACCGCCGACCATCATCTCCACAACCACCTACCCCAGCCCAAACCACCATCATCTCACCCGCAGGGCACAGCAGCTTTCCCCCATTTTCACTCCACCCCACCCACTCTAATCTACAGTTAATTCTCCATATAATAAAACTTAAATCAGACACCAGTCCCTTGATGCAAACCTTCCAGTGGTTTTCCACCACAGTTAGAATAACACCTTTACTTCACCACAGCCTACAAGGGACCCCACGGCCTGCCTTGGCCCTTGACCATCATTGGCCACCACTTTCCCCCTTCCCTGCTGTACTCTAAACACTCTCGCTGTGTCTGGGCCACCTCAGAGCATTGTCCTGTGCTGTTCCTGCTGTGAGGCCAAAACTACAGTAACCTGGAGCCTGGACTCTGACGTCAGACCACCCACGTTCAAATAGTCTCTACAGCGTTTTAGCTGTGCAACCTTTGGCAAATTCTTAACCTTTCTGTGTGTCAGTTGCCTCATCTATGAAATGGAGATATTAGATTATACCATGAGACTTGTAAAACTCTAATTTAGTGTTCACAATAGTGCCTTACATATGGTAAGCTCTACTTTTTTTAAGTGTTCATTGCTATTATTATTCCTCTCTGAAACCTTCTAACCTCAGGCTTTTTCCCTCACACTTCAATTGATTCAACTGTCCCTGCATTTGAATGGCTCTTCCTGACAGATCCTACCAAAAACAACTTTCCCTGTTCCCCCACTGTCCTCCTCTCTTCTTCCTCCCCTTCACTGCACTTAGGACTATCTGAAATTACATTATGCACGTATTGTTCGTTTATTTCCCACTGCAACATGAGCCCTGCTAGGCTGGAGGCTGTCTTCTTTACTGCTCTATTTCTAGAGATTTCTGACTCACATCTCATCCAGGCTAGGCGACCAATGCAAATCTCCTAATAACAATAGCACACTTAGAAAGCCTTTCATTTACACACTCGTGATCTCATTCGATCCTGGAAAAACCAGCAGCAGATATACCATCAGCTCTCATTTTAGATAAGAAAAACACAGTTCCAAGTTTGGGTGACTTGTCCTTGGATGCGAAGCTAGTTAACGAATAGAACAAAAATTAGAAGCCCTGCTTTCTGATTCAAAGGCTCCTCTCACCCGGATGAAAGGATATCACACTCCTGAAACGAATTTACAGAAATGTGAACTCTCGAGCTCCTGTATAAATACACCCTGAAGTGTGCACAGTATTCTTCCCTTCAAAGTTCCTGACAAATACTAGTCCCGGAGTTTGAGAGGCATTATAGTCTAGAAACAACTAATCGATAATGTACTACCCCTTGACCAAAATATTCAAGCAGTCGGATACGATGATTGGATATTCTCATTCTTTTAATTTTTTACAGCAATCCTTAAAACTCAGTGAGTCTATGTTGTGTATAATGTGCTAGTTCCAGCATACTGAAAGCTTCCTCTGCAAAACCCAGACAACGGGGGCATTGTAATTGTCAAGAGTACCATGCTAACGATACCTGTTATTTCTTGGGATCCTCATTCTATCAAGTTTAGTGACAACAGTTCATATCACCCAACAGGCTGCAGTGTGGTATAGGATCAGATGGATGGAAGGTTGTCGGGGGTAGGCAAAATAGTGAAAAACTTCCCCGTCTACAAGATTCCTGGTCAAATGGCCAGCGGCTACCACACTCCTCAGAATAACCAAGTGTCTGTGTATAAGCTTTCTCCTAGCAAATTTACACACTTGTGTTATCTCACGTGTTCCTAGTGCTGTGGGAACGACCATTAGGGAGGCCAGAGGCTGCTGTACCTCCATTTTACACAAAAAGAAAACTAAGGCAGCAAGTGGTTATCTTATAAATGTGTCCACGACGACTTGGTCACTTGCGAGATCCCAACGGCCAGGACATAGGATTCCTAGTCTCTGAGAGGAATCCTCCATCCCCGACTTCACGTGTCAAACTCCAGGGCTGAGAGGGAGAAGAGGAATCTAAGTCCCTTTATCACAGAAGAAAAAAAGGTACTCTCCATTTGGACTTTCCGCCCCTTCTAAGGCCTGCTCCCAGGCTCGGGGACGCTCCCCGCCCCAGGGGAAAAGGTGCTAGCCCTGCCCCACGGGGCGCGGCCTCGCCTCCCGCACCCCAGATCCCTCCCGCCCAGCAGGGCGCGCTGCCACTCTGAGCAGGCACCTGTCCCTTCGTCACAATCGGCGGCTACCCAAGGAACTGACGCCCCTACAGCCACCACCACCGCCGGGGCTGCCAGCTGCCAGCGGGCCCCGCAAGCCCAAGGAGCTGCAGGAATCCTCGTAAACTTACAGTTTTCCTACAGCGTGCGCGTCACGGCGGGGTGACGTCACGGGCCCAGCGTTCGGGGAGGTCAGGCCAGCCGGCGCGGGCCACTGGGCCCCCAGGCTCCGCCCTCGCCCCGCCCACGGCGCTGCGGCAGGAGACACGCCCCCGAGCTCCACGCCCCCGACCTCCACGCACCGCCCCGTCGCGGACACCGCGCGTGGGCGCAGAAGGCCTCAGAACACGCATGCCAGTGGGCCTCTCCTCTACCAAAGCCTCACTCAAAGCCCGAAGCCGGGGTTAGCGTAGGAGGAGGGGCCGAAAAAAGGGGACGGAGACCTTCAGAAATACTGTAAACAAGCTGTCGCCCTGGGGGCTGGAGTAGGACGCCTGGGTTGTGAGGTAGTTTTTCCACAGACATTGCCCGCCTTCCTCACGTGTTCGTTAAAAGTTCTCCACGTGTGGAAACAGCCATTTGCTCTCCATCAGGTGCAGGCCGTTCCTCAGCCCTGAGAAGACAGCTCTCCCAGGGGTCTTCGCTCCGCCCCGGCTCGACGCGGCTCCCGGTAGACTCCGCCCAGACCCCGCCCATCTCTTGACTCGGCCCCGCCCACGCCTGGTTAGGCCCTGCCCCCTGGGTCCCGCCCTTCCGGCTCCGGCTCGTGGCTCCCGCGGGCCCCCACCTACCCCTCCTGCCCTGGTGCCGCCTCCAGCCCAGCCCGTTCCTTGCAGATTTCAGCTTCTGCCTGGCCTGCCGGATTTCCCGTTTCGGCTGGGTGAAGCTACTCACGGGTTGCTGTTCACCTCCATTAAGTTTAACAAACGGTGATCCGGATAAACATGTTCACTTCTTCGCCAGGACAAACTTTCCAGCCCCCCCCATCCAGTCATCTCACGATACCTTCCCGTGTCCACGCCCCACTCTCTGCTCCCCACTTTTTTGTTTGTTTGAGACGAGTGTTTCTGTCTCCCAGGCTGGAGTGCAGTGGCGCGATCTCGACTCATTGCACCCTCCGCCTCCCGGGTTCAAGCGATTCTCCTGCCTCAGCCTCCTGGGTAGCTGGGATTACAGGCGCGCGCCACCGCAGCCGGCTAATTTTTTTTTTTTTTTTTTTTTTTTTTTGAGACGGGGTCTCGCTTTGTTGCCCAGGCTGGAGCGCAGTGGCGCGATCTTGGCTCAGTGCCAGCTCCGTCTCCCGGGTTCACTCCATTCACCTGCCCCAGCCTCCTGAGTAGCTGAGACTACAGGCGCCCGCCACCACACCCGGCTCATTTTTTGTTTTTTTAGTAAAGACAGGGTTTCACCGTGTTAGCCAGGATGGTCTCCATTTCTTGACCTCGTGATCCGCCCGCCTCGGCCTCCCGAAGTGCTGGGATTACAGGTGTGAGCCACCGCTCCCGGCCTCTTTGCTCTTTTATGCCCTCAGAAACAGAGTTCTGGTTAAAAAAGGGGGCTCAATAGACGGAAAAAATGAAGGCTCAAAGAACTGACAACAAAATATTAACATTTGGCTTCTGAAATTCTTACACTCTCATAAGCAGAAAAAACAAATGCTATGGTAAAAAAGTGGCTCACACAAATCTGTCTTGGGGGAAAAAAAAAAAAAAAGAATGAGAAAAACAGGCTTCGGAATAAATAGACCCAAAGGAGGAAGTATTGAAAATGGCAAGATTCACTTTTGTAAACTTATTTGGAACCACGGCAGATGGCCAGGGCAGGGATTTTGCAAGGCAGCTCCAGTTGTAAGTAAAACCTGAAACAATGGTTTGTTTACACTCTCATTGAAAACGCTGTCGTATTTTTATAGGAAAGAGTGATGACGGGAATATTGGGTTTTAATTCGAGATCTGAGCTGGTTAAAAATAAAAACGTTTATTGTTCCAGAAAAATCTACGTGTTTTTAAATGTTCTGATTTGAAAAAATATTTGTATATTTTATCTGAATATTAAATAGTTTTAATCATTATCAAATGATGTAAGAGGAATTTGTAAAGGCTGTACATAATTGTAACAATGTTTTTCTGTAGAGCAGAGGTATAGAAAAATTAACGTTTTTTAAAGTTCTGCATATTTTTAAAACAGTGATATTTATGTTTTTCCTTGCAAAACAATTTTGAGAAACCTTTAAATTGTTAATTTCATAGTTTACATGCTTACAAAATGTTTTATATATATCATTTCTAAAAATCGTAATTTTTTTGAGTTGCTAGGTATACCTTATGGGAGTATTTCACAGGTACATGTCATCTGTTATTTTTTGGAGTGGAAATAGGTAAGAAGCATACACCAAATGTATTAAATGTTTTTCCTATAGAATACTTTTCCCTCTGAAAGATGGCATTGTAGAATATAGTCTTCTCATCGTATTGTTCAATATACTTTCTCTTGAAATCCCAGGTATTAAAAAAAAAAAAAAAATGTTGTTTTGCCAGATGCAGGAAAAAAGTAAACGCAGTGAACAGAAGATAGCCAACATTAAAGGTACCCAAGCAAGGATCACAACCTCAAGGAATGTCAAGTAGAAATTTGTGGGAAAATACACACTCACGTTCAGTCAAGTTTCTATAACAAACTGGAATTTGACCTAGACAGGAAGCGAGAAGCTAGGGCCAAAAGTGTCGTTATTAAAGAGAGGAACTGCTTTCTTTAAGAAAATAAAACCTCGGACCTTGGAGGTTTAGCACTGGAAGGACTGAGGCCCTCCGCTATGACCCTTGGGCTTTCAGTTTCCCCTTGTGATTCTTTCTCTTTGATATCTGCTGCCTGTAGCAATCTGGCTTCCAGAGCCCTCTATGTCAATACACACATCTCTTCCCTTGGTCCTACTTAGCAAGCTAGGAAAAGCTGAATTAAGACAAAACAGAGTACTTAATATTTGGGGAAAATAAAAGTGAAAGAAATATAATTGCTAATATTTCCTGAATGTCGATTCTGTGCCAAGCACTGCATTATTTCCTTGAATTTTTGCAACTAGATAAGAACTGTTGTTATCCCCATTTTAAACACAAGGTAAGTAGGTCAAGTGCCCATGTCACACAGCTGTTGAGTAACACAGTCAAGATTCCAGACTTCATACTTCAGAACCCACAGCCATAACCACTCATCTGTCTCAAGTTTCATACAACCAGGCACAAATTATGTAAGAAACAGAGGGGATTAGGAAGTCCAAAATATGGACTTAGCTCCAAAATACTGACCACAGTGTATGGGTATCTTCTTCGCTGTTTCTCATCCCATCTTTGCATGACTGCTTCTATTTGATTTTTTAAGGTGGTCATCATGACCCACTAAGTTGATTTTGTGATCCATTAAAGGATCTGAAAAACACTGATCAGAATCCAAAATACAAAATATCAGATCGTATCACATGTAATAAGGGTATTTTTTCCCAAAACACAAATTAGGGGAACGTTCAGCCACATGAGTATATTCTGGGTTGCAACGTTAAATGTATTTCATACTATGGATCTCAATCAACAAAAATTGAAAAACACTTTTTTAACCACCCCTTGCCTAACTAACATGTATCATTTATCCTTCAGGATCAAGACCAAGGGAAACAAAATCCCATTCTGCAATCCCCTTACATCCGTCTCTAAGCCCCAGGATCTGGTTTGATGATCTCTTCCCAGGTAATTGACATAAAAATCAGGTCACTCCTGATTAGAGATAGGCCCTTATCTCCAGCTCAAACTCAGGAATATACTAATAACAATAAAATACCGTTTATAAAACAGAGTCACACAGGTTAAAAGGGGGCTTATTCTGCCAAAGGAGCGGAGATAGAGACTTTGCTGGAAGAAGACCCGGGAGAGAAATTGGAGAGCTCTGGAGGGATGTCTGTTTAATAACAGTCTTACAAGTCTGCAGTTACACAGTTCGCACAGTATTTCATATCATTTTATCATCTCTCTTCCACCATCATTTTACTTAGCTAATTCTCCCCAATCCTTTAGGTCTCTACTTTGCAGGAACTGACTCTGAGAAGCCTTCCCTAAGCAGCTTTTGCTCTCTGCATTGCAAATTATTTTAATTGCTTCTGCTAGACTGTAAGCTCTGTGAGAATAGGGGAAATGTGAGTCTTAATCTCGAATCCTCTACATGTAGTACCCCAAATAGGTTATCAGTTAATATGTGTAGATGAATGCATGGTGAATGGATGGATGAACTCAAATTCAAAGACTGGGTAGCTTTCTTACTCAAGATGCTAGTTGCTTTTTACAAAGGGGACACTGTCAATAGGAATAATTCTGATGAGAAAATTCCTTTAGGAGACAAGACATTTTGAATGGCAATGCAGCATAACATAGTAAAGCACTGAACAGGGCCAGCTCTTGTTATTAACTAATTAACTGGGTACTTTAGTGCAAGTCCAGTAACTTCTGCAAGCCTCAAATGGAGTTAGACATACTAAATATTATTATTATTATTTTTTTGAGATAGGCTCTTGCTCTCTTGCCCAGGGTGGAGTAAAATGGCAAGACCATAGCTCACTATAACATTGAACTCCTAGGCTCAAGGGATTCTCCCACCTCAGCCTTCTGAGTAGCTGGGACTACAGGCACACACAACCACATCTGGTTATTTTTACTTTTCATAGAGATGGGTTCTAGCTATGTTGCCCAGACTGGTCTCGAACTCCTAGCCTCAAGCAATCCTGTCGCCTCAGGCTCCCGGAGTGCTGGGATTACAGGCCTGAGTCACTGCTCTGGACCTCACTAAATGTTATCTTTGATGAATGTCCTAACAGGATGTTACCCCTCTGGTAAATCTGGGAAATCAGGACAGGCCACCTGGAGCCTTATTTACATGAGGTCCTCTGAAAGACACTGACAGGCACTGGGGGATAGCAATTAAGTCTCTTAAACAAAGGATGTTAGACAAAGGCTGTCCCCAACAAGAAGAGGTGGAGGGAAGCGAGAAGGGAAATGGAAAGACAAGGAACTTGTGTCCTTGTTCTGAGAAGCCCAGTTCTTGATTGAGTACAGGGCCTGGTGCATGCTTCTGACTGTAAAACCAAAAGAACCAAACTGTCCTTGTGGGTGTATTGGGATTGGGGAACAGGGAAGAAGGTACAGGAGAAAAGATATCAAAAAGATTTCCAGCCGGGCACAGTGGTCATGCCTGTAATCCCAGCACTTTGAGAGTCCTAGGTGGGCAGATAACTTGAGCCCAGGAGTTCAAGACCAGCCTGGCAAACCCCATCTCTATAAAAAATACAAAAATTAGCTGGGCATGATGGTGTGCACCTGTGGTCCCAGTTACTTGGAAGGCTGAGGCAGGAGGATCACTTGAGCCTGGGAAGGTTGAAGCTGCAGTGAGCCGTAATAATTATGCCACTGTACTCCAGCCTGGGTGACAGAGTGAGACCTTGTCTCAAAAAAAAAAAAAAAATTAATTCCTCAAGGGAAAAAAACCTCGCCAACTACATCAAGACATCATAGCAGACAGGCAGAATGTTCCAGAAACAGTCCTTTAGGCATTCTGTTCTTCCCTGGAATCTGCTTGCTTTCTTAGCCCTTGGAGAAGGTCTACTGATTCTTGGAGTTCAAATTCTATCATTAATTACCTCTGCTGATAACAGCCAACCTTAACTAAGCAGGTACTAGATCTAAGACATCACAGAGCGCTCCATATGAAATATTTTAATCTTCACAACTCTATGAGGTAGCTACTGTTTTTATCTTATTTTACAGATGAGGGAAAAAAGTGAGATTGAGCAACTAGCCATGGGTCACTGCTATGGACTGAATGGTGTCTTTTCTGCCCCCAACCCCCCAGTTTGTGTATTGAAGTCCTAGCTCCCAGTGCGACTGTATTTGGAGATAGAGATTTTAGAAGGTCCTATGCTTTAGATATTGGTGTCCCCTCACAAATTGGTGTTGAAACTTAATCACCAATGTAATAGCATTAAGAGGAGCCGCCTTTAGGAGATGATTAAGTCATGAGGGTGGAGCCCTTGTGAATGGGGTTAGGTGGTTTATCAAAAGGCATGATAGAGGGAGTTCATCCCTTCTTGTCTGCCATGTAAGGACAGTGTGTCTCCCCTCTGGAGGATGCAACATCATGGCACCATCTTGGAAGCAGAGAGCAGCCCTCACCAGACAAGCCGGTCTGCTGCTGCCTTGATCTTAGACTTTCCAGCCTCCAGAACTATGTCTAAATAAATTTGTTTTTTATAAATTACCTGTGGTATTTTATTATAGTAAGACAAATGAACTAAGGAGGTAAGATTAAATAAGGTCATAAGGACGAGGCCCTAATCCAATAGGACTGGTGTTCTTATAATAGAAAGAGGAAGCAGAGTTCTCTCTCGCCACAATGTGAGGACACACTGAGAAGGCACTCATCTGCAAGCCAGGAAGAAGGCCTTCAGCAAGGAACCAAATCTGCAAGATCTTGATTGATATTGAAGTTTTCAGCCTCTAGAACTGTAAGAAAACAAATTTCCATTGTTTAAGCCTCAGCCCAAGCATACTAAGATAATTACATTGCTTAAAGTAATCTGACTCCCCCTTACAAACTTTACTGTATCTCCCTGCTTTGCCCAGATGGTCAGATCATTTCTTCTCCCTGTTCTTCAACACAACTTCTCCTATAACACATACAGTATCTATTCATTTAAACAACTTCTCCTATAACACATACAGTATCTATTCATTTAAACACACTTATTTTTTTAACATTGAAATATCTCTAAAATTAGAATTCATCTTAAAATTGAAGAATATCATAGTTTAGGAGGTACAAAAAATAATGGTTTCTTATAATCGGTGGCACCTTAGATTGAATAACACATATTATAATTGTTTAAGCTTCTTTTGCCCCCGCTCAGCTATGAATCCTTTGAAGACAGACACCAATTTACTCAACTTTGTGTCCTTAATACCAAGCACAATTTCTGGCACCAAAAAAGGAATTTTACAAATTTCTTTAATCCAGTTAAAGAAGGAAGGTCATCCACGCAATGGAGTGACAGGTGGGTAGAACCTAGGAGTCAAGAGTCGGTACCAAGACCCTAATGGCCAATGAAGACGAAGTCGCAACTTCTCTGAAGTTTATCCCAGTTAATTCTATCTGCCTCTAAAGGCCTATGATTGCTCCCCTTGGCAATTAATTCAGCATGTTCCTTCTATGCTTGACAAATTGTCATTTATTTTCCATCCTTCATGTTTGGTTCAGGCCATTTTTAATCTATTAAGGCAGTTATATGAAGGACAAATTAAAGTAAAATTTTAAAATCTGATTTTGCAAACTCAGGTCTAATTGCATTTAGACTTTAAGTGGAAGGTGGCGCTCAGTTCACAGAGGCGTTTGGTTTGATTCATGTTGTGTTTTTTAAATTTTGAAATGAATATCAGAAGAGAACACATTTGAAAAGCAAGTTGTATTAGTACATTTTCAGGATGCTATAAAGAACTGCCTGAGATTGGGTAATGTACAAAGGAAGTAGGTTGAATTGACTCACAATTCAGCATGGCTGGGGAGGCCTCAGGAAACTTACAGTCATGGTGGAAGGAGAAGGGGAAACAAGGACGTTCTTCATAAGCATCAGGAAGAAGTGCTGAGCGAAGGGGGAAGAGTCCTGTATAAAACCATCAGATCTCGTGAGAACTCACTCACTATCAGGAGAACAGCATGAGGCAAACTGTCCCCATGATTCCATTACCTCCACCTGGTCTCTCCCTTGACACATGGGGATTATAGGGATTATAATTCAAGATAAGATTTGGGTAGGGACAGAAAACCTAACCGTATCACAAGTATTTTAGCTTTTTATGAAAAATCAGAAACTCTGACAGTGTTGGTCCCCCACTCACTCCGGGCATTTATTATTGGAATGAGGCTGCCTAGTTCAAAGGCACAGATGTTCCACATTTTCCTATAACCCCACCTGGGTATTATTTAACCTACCTACCTGGCCCCTGAAGGCCCTTGAGTTTGTGATGGTTCTTAAGTGAAGAGCTTGATCATTTAAGCCTCCAGCTTAAGAATGATCATAAAACCTGCAGCTTTGTCCAGAAATTCATTAATGTTGTACACAAATTCATGATTTTTAATAGTTACATTTGCCCCTATGAATAGATTTTTCACAATTTTTATATCTATCTTCTGGAGAAGGAACTTTTTGTGCATTAGGAATTATCGGTTAAGGTGTCAACTTTTGATTTTTAAACAATAGAGAAAAATACTTAATAAAAATTGAAGTGTAAAATAGGAAATTGTGTTTCCAATGTGGCCCTGCATGTATAATGTTATGTTGATGGCACTCACAGAACACACAGTCTTACATAGCTAAGAGTCCTGTATGTTTCTTTTCCTGGGCCCCTCTCTTCTCACATAACACATGAGAGAAGGGAGGTGACTGTTTGTTAACTATCACATTCATGTGTTATTCTATACCACAAATAGTAATAGCAGTCACTTTTTGATTATATTTAAAACTAAACTCCAAGGCTGCATAGAATGTGGGTATCTAATCTATTATTATGGTGAGAGTCTCTTGCCTAGTCATACAATTGGCACTACTATTGATATTATCAATGTTAGTTGGGATAACTTGTTAGTGAATGAGCGAACAACAAGATAACAGGCTTAAACAAGATTCAAGTTTATTTTATTTAAGAATGTCTGGATGTAGGTGGTCCAGGATCAGTTTGCCCAGGGTGAGACCTGGGCCTCAGGCTCCTTCCATCCCGTTGCTTGGTCATACATGACCTACATTCCCAAAGTCACCAGGATTTCAGCCTAGCCCTGGTGATCCCCCAGCCTGTAGGAAGGAGAAGGGCCAGAAGATTCTGCGCTTGAACTCCTTCAATTCTACCCGTTCCAAGAATCCTTTCTCAGCTGCTTGAGAGATTAGATTGGTAATTTCACTTACAAATTAACTAGAAACTTACTTTTAGTAGAGTTTAGGCTAGGTGTGTGGCTCACGCCCGTAATCCTAGGACTTTGGGAGGCTGAGGCTGGTGGATCATTTGAGGTCAGGAGTTCAAGACCAGCCTGGCCAACATGGTGAAACCCCCATCTCTACTCAAAATATAAAAATTAGCCAGATATGATGGCATGTGCCTGTTATCCCAGCTACTCAGGAGGCTGAGACAGGAGAATTGCTTAAGCCCAGGAGGTGGAGGTTCTACGTTTAAAAACAGTAAATTAGGGCTACCTCACAGACTTTAAAATGAAAAGCATTTCTCAGGTGTTGCTATTGGTCCAGGATCCATACTTCAGGAACCATTGCATGTGTGAGTGCAGTGGCTCATGCCTGTAATCCCAGCACACTGGAAGGCTAAGGTAGGAGGATCACTTGAGGCCAGGAGTTGGAGACCAGCATAGGCGATGTAGCCAGACCTCCTCTCTAGAAAAATAATTCGTTAAAAATTAGTGACAGAGTGAGACCTTGTCTCAAAAAAAGGAAGCATTACCAGTGGGTTCACACACTGCAGGTTTTATCAATGACTCAGTTGTACACAGGACCATAAGAAGTATGTGTGCCCAGGAAAGATGGACCTGAGAAAGGTTAGGTTAGGTTTCTGGACAGACAATCCTGAGGCCAGATCTGACCCAGAGGCATGAGGCTTCACATCTGTGAATGGACTACATGGGCCCATGGGCTAGGATGATCAGGCATGGCAGCCACCAGCACCAAAGACCAGAGGCTCTTCCCCATTGTTTATGGGTTTGTGTACAACCCCAAGGAAGGGGAATGGGAACCAGGAAAAAAAAAAAAAAACCCATATATTGCATGACAGCCCAGTGTTCCTTCTTCCCTCCCTGCTTCTCTTCGCTTCCTTACAGGTGTTGTCCCCCAAATTATTCCCTGTATGAATTCCTGCATGCAAATCACAGAGTTTCAGAGACCATTTCTTAGGGAGTCTGATCTACTATAATCTTAAAGCTGATTATGTCATTTCTGTGCCTAAAACCCTTTGTGAACAGACTAAGGTATTAAGTCCTTAATTTGGCACAGAAAGTTTGGCTCCAATCCTCCTCTCTCTCTCCTCAGCTTCCTCTGTCACCACTGACTCTGTCCTTCAGGCAACCTCAGATATCTGCATCCCCCAAATCCCTGATCCCCATTTCTTTGCATATGATCTTCTGTCTGCCAAGGATAAATTTTCCACCTTCTGCTTATCCTTCTCTTCTTTCTTAAAGCCTTGAATCAGATGTCACCTGCTCTGGGAAGTCTTCTCATTTTTCCCTATAGCACCATACAACTCTTTATATAATAATTTGTAATACCGTCTAAAACTGAAACTTGTTTGTTTACATACCTGACACTCCTACTAAGCCATGGGTGCCTCTAGGTGGAGTTAATATCCTCGGCCCTATGCTCTCTTCTGTGCATTATAGATTCTCAATGTATTTTTGGTAAATGAATGAATAAATGCATGAATAATGAATGAATAAACACCAAGATAAGCTGGACACTGTTAAAAGTATTAAACATTTGGAAATTTGTGCCATACTTGGTTCCTGGTATCTTATATCTAGAATACCATGTATCTTCTTTTAGAGCCTATTTTTAAAAAATCTTTGAGATGATGGACTACCATGTTGACCAGCAGCAAATGTAAGTGTACATTTCAAGACAAAATAAGACCCAAACCCCAGATCTTTAAAGCTAGTTCTGTTTATAAAACACAGGGAATGAAAAGGGCTGGGTGTGGAAACACGAACGATTTCAGAAAAAAGAAGAGAAAGACCTGATTAAATTGGATTGGCTGGTGAGACACTGGAAATTTTCTTTCTATTCCCAAGAGGCTTATTTTTTTATCTTTCTTTTTCACACTGTAAAGTGTCAAATTAAATTGCAGAGTTAATTCTCATCACTAAGGAAGGGATTCTAAATGTATTAATTAAGGATTACTGGGCATTTTAATTTTATTCATCTGAATGAAAACTTTTAAATAATTAGTTATTTTTTCACTTCTCCATATTTATTTTATTATGCAGTATTACAATTTACCATCCATACTTTAGGTTCCAAAGCCTTGGATGACTATTTTAAAATAAAAGATGTGTATATTAATATCTTTGATTTTGTGAATTATGATACTGGAGTTCCCTTGAGAAATTATGTTCTTTTTTCTTCAAAGATAAGGTTCTTAACAGGATGAGATCTTATCTTGCATGAAACCATGAATTCACTGTGGAGGAGAATGATTTGAATTTCACTGTGGTAGAACATGAAGTACCTTTTGAATCTTTTACTGTCTCAGTGATTTATCTTATGCATGAACATTGTAATCTTTAGCATCTTTCAAAACATTACTCTCTCTTTATAGAAATTGAACAGTTGTTCCAGAAGAAAATCTAATGGGAAGAAACAAAATCATTTCTTTCTGGTAAGGTAACAATGTAAAAACAAAGTAAAATGAAAATGATATCTTTGAAAATCCAAGAATTTATGATTATGTCAAAATTAATATTTTCATATATATCTATTTTTTCTTTCTTCTTCTTCTTTTTTTTTTTTTTTTTTTTGAGATGGAATCTTGCTGTGTCGCCCAGGCTGGAGTGCAGTGGCACGATCTTGGCTCACTGCAAGCTCCGCTTCCCGGGTTCACGCCATTCTCCTGCCTCAGCCTCCCAAGTAGCTAGGACTACAGGCACCTGCCACCAGGCACGGCTAAGTTTTTGTATTTTTAGTAGAGATGGGGTTTCCCTGTGTTAGCCACGATGGTCTCAATCTCCTGACCTCGTGATCCACCCGTCTCGGCCTCCCAAAGTGTTGGGATTACAAGCTTGAGCCACCGTGTCTGGCCCATATTTTCGTATATTTTAAGACAGCGAAGTGGTCATTGAAAAAGTTGAAAATTGTAGTTTCTTTACAAATGAATATTGACAAGATTGTAAATTCTAAATTGTGGAAATTTAATCTGAAAAACAAAATTACAATCCAATTTAAAATTACAGAATAAGTTTCTTTTTCCAAATTCACTGTCTTTTTTTGTTTTGTTTTGTTTTTTGTTTTGAGATGGAGTCTTGCTCTGTCGCCAGGCTGGAGTGCAGTGGCTCCATCTCGGCTCACTGCAACCTCCACCTCCCGGGTTCAAGTGATTTTCCTGCCTCAGCCTCCCAAGTAGCTGGGACTAGAGTAGCTGCCCCGGCTAATTTTTTGTATTTTTAGTAGAGACGAGGTTTCAGCATGTTGGCCAGGATGGTCTCAATCTCTTAACCTCGTGATCCACCTGCCTTGGCCTCCCAAAGTGCTGGGATTACAGCTGTGAGCCACTGCACCCGGCCTGCTGTCTTTTAACATTTAGTTGGGATCCCTCTGCAACTTTCACTCAGTAAATGAGCTATTCTAATTCAGAGATAATATTAAGAAAATATAACTCCATGGAAAGGGAGCAATGTTGGAAGTGATGATTCTTGAAGCAGAACTAAACTGTAGTGCCTCAAATGGCACCAACAATCAGTGGTTTTTTTAAAAAACATTAAATCATGGGTTTATATTAACAAAATGAAAGCTTTAGTTTTTTTATATATGGACAGAGAAAATATGTGTGCAGAAGCACAATGTCCCCTTGTCACCTTGATGGACAGAGATTATTATTAACAAAAATGTAATACAGGCATACAGAGAGTCTGGAAATCTGTCTGTGAAGATTTAGATTCTGGCAGTGGGTAGCAGCTGTTTTAAATTTAAGAGGACAGGAGTGAGTTAGCGACATTTTGTAATAAATGAGCTCTCAGCACACACCAATTGCTGGTAAATTCAGAAAATGATAAACATTCTTCTTGAGCAGGAAAGCAAGATAGGAAACACACCTGCAAAGACTCATTTTCAAAAACAGGAAAGATGTTGTTGTGGAACTGCGACATTTTCTAAAGTTTCTTCATTAGTTGATTTCACCTTTGTCTTCCATCTTTTTCCATTCAAGACCATCTTCAAATTTCAGTAGTTCTCATTAAATCTGAAATTTTGATAAAAACACACAAAACGAAAAAAAAACCTTGACAACTCAAAAGTATCAACTTCCATTTTAAAACTAGGAAAGTGTCCTAAGTAATTTTTTGTTATTTTTTGATATAATTTTCTTCCTTTCATCTATACATTTTTTGTATGCAAAAATAGCATTTTTTGAACAACCAACAAAAAGTCAAACTAGTAAATTTTAAAAACAAAAAAATAACAAACTGTAGAGAAAACTGAACAGTCCCTAAGCCATACAATAAAGGGGTTTTTAACACATTATTAACAATAAATATGTGTTTTACGTTTTCATCCTTTGGTTGGCATTCCAGAGAGCTAGTAAGAAAACTTTGAACAGGCCGGGCACCGTGGCTCACGCCTGTAATCCCAGCACTTTGGGAGGCTGAGGCGGGCGGATCACGAAGTCAGGAGATTGAGACCATCCTGGCTAACATGGTGAAACCCCGTCTCTACTAAAAATACAAAAAAACAAAAATTAGCCAGGCGTGGTGGTGGGTGCCTGTAGTCCCAGCTACTCGGGAGGCTGAGGCAGGAGACTGAAGTGAACCTGGGAGGCGGAGCTTGCAGTGAGCGGAGATCGAGCCACTGCACTCCAGCCTGGGCGACAGAGCAAGACTCTGTCTCAAAAAAAAAAAAAAAAAGAGACGACTTTGAACAAACTTCTTCTTTTTCTTTTTTTAATTAATTTTTTCTTGATACATAATATTTGTATATACTTACGGGACAGGTGATATTTTGTTACATGCATAGAATATGTGATTATCCAGTCAGGGTGTTTAGGGTATACCTCATCTCCAGTATGTTATTTCTTTGTGTTGGTAACATTTCAAGCCCTCTCTTCTAGCTGTTTTGAAATACGCAATACATTGTTGTTAACTATAGCCATTAGACTCTGCTATGTAACATCAGAACTTATTCCTTCTATCTAACTGTATGTTCATACCCATTAACCAACCTCTCTTCATCCCTCCCACCCCACACCCTTCCCAGCCTCTGGTAACTATCATTTTACTCTCCACCTCCATGAGATTAACTGTTTTAGCTTCCACATATGAGTGAGAACATGTGATGTTTGTCTTTCTGTGCCTGGCTTATATTTCACTTAATATAATGACCTCCGGTTCCATCCCTGTTGCTGCAAATGACAGAATTTCATTTTTTATGGCTGACTAGTATTCCATTGTGTGAATAGTATTCCATTTTATTTATCCATTCATCTGTTGATGAACACTTTGGTTGATTCTGTATTTTTTGCTATTGTGAACAGTGCTGCAATAAATATGGGGGTGCAGGTATCCCTTTGATATACTGACTTCCTTTCCTTTGTATAAATACCCAGTAGTGGTATTGTTAGATCTTATGGTAGTTCCATTTTTTCGTTTGTTTTTGAAAAGTCTCTGTACTGTTTTCCATAATGGCTGGACTAATTTACATTCCCGTCAACAGTGTCTGAGCTCCCTATTCTATATATCCTTGCCAGCGTCTGTTATTTTCTGTTTTTTCGATGATAGCCATTCTAACTGGGGTAAGATGATACCTCACTGTGGTTTTGATTTGTATTTCCCTGATGATTAGTGATATTGAACATTTTTTCACAAACCCGTTGGCCATTTGTATTTCTCCTTTTGAGAAATGTCTATTCTTGTCCTTAGCCCATTTTTAAATGGTATTATTTGTTTTTTTCCTGCTGTTCAGTTTGAGTACTTTGTATATTCTGGACATTAGTCCCTTGTCAGATGAATAGTGCAGATGAATAGGGAGAAATATGCAAATATTTTCTCCGATTTTGCAGGTTGTTTCTTTACTCTGCTGATTGTTTCCTTTGCTGTATAAAAGCTTTTTAGTTTTGTGTAGTTTAATTTGCTGATTTTTAGTTTTGTTGCCTGTGCTTTTGAGGTGTTAGCCATGAAATCTTTGCCTAGACCAATGTCCTAGTGTGTTTACCCTATGTTTTCTTCTAATAGTTTTATCGTTTCAGGTCTTACGTTTAAGTTTTTAACCCATCTTGAAATGATTTCTGTATATGGTGAGAAATACAGGTGTAGTTTCATTCTTCTACATGTAGATATCCAATTTTCCCAGCACCATTTATTGAAAAAGGTGTCCTTTCCCCAAAGTACATTCTGGCACCTTTGTTGAAAATCAATTGACTGTAAATATGTAGATTTATTTCTGGATTGTCTCTTCTGTTCCATTTGTCTGTGTGTCTGTTTTTTATGTGAGTACTATGCAGTTTTGGTTACTATAGCCTTGAAATATGTTTTGGGCTAGGCACGGTGGCTCATGCCTGTAATCCCAGCTCTTTGGGAGGCCGAGGTGGGTGGATCACTTGAGGTCAGGAGTTTGAGACCAGCCTGACCAACCTGGTGAAACCCTGTCTCTACTAGAAAAATACAAAATTAGCTGGGCATGGTGATGCGTGCCTGTAATCCCAGCTACTTGGGAGGCTGAGGCAGGAGAATCGCTTGAACCTGGGAGGCAGAGGTTACAGCGAGCTGAGATTGTGCCATTGCACTCCAGCCCAAGCAACAAGAGCAAATCTCTGTCTAAATATATATATATATATATAGAAGTGATTTTGAAGTGAGGTAGCATAATGCTTTGGCTATTTATGCTCTTTTTTGGTTCCATACAAATTTTAGGGTTGTTTTTTCTAATTCTGTGAAAAATTACATTGGAATTTTGATAAAGATTCCATTGAATCTATAGATTGCTTTTGATAGTTTGGCCATTTTAACAATATTGATTCTTCTGACCAATGAGCGCAGGATGGCTTTTCATTTGTTTGCATCCTCTTCGGTTTCTTTCATCAGTGTTTTGTAGTTTCCATTGTAAAGTTTTTTCACCTCTTTAGTTAAATTTATTTCTAGGCATTTTATTATTTTTGTAGCTATTGTAAATGGAATCCTTCTTAATTTCTTTTTCATATAGTTTGTTATTAGTGTGTAGAAATACTATTGATTTTTGGATGTTGATTTTGTGTGCTTCAACTTTACTGAATTTGTTTATTAGAGAGACCTAAGACTTTTTTTGGTAGAGTATTTAGGTTTTTCTAAATAAAAGATTGTGTCATCTGCAAAGAGGGAAAATTTGACTTCTTTTCTGGTTTGGATGCCTTTTTGTCTTTTTTTTTTTTTTTTCTTGCTTGATTGTTCTGGTGAGACTTTTCTTGCTGTGTTTAATAGGAGTGGTTAAAGTGGTTGTCCTTGTCTTGTTCCAGTTCTCAGAGGAAAGACTTTCAGCTTTTCCCCATTCAGTATGTTGTTAGCTAAGAGTTTGTCATATATGGCCTTTATTAAATTGAGGTATGTTTCTTTTATTCCTAATTTGTTGAGAGTTTTTATCATGAAGGGATGTTGAATGTTATCAAATGCTTTTGCTGCATCTACTGAGGATCATGTGGTTTTTGTCCTTCATTCTGTTGACATGATGCATCATGTTTACCAATTTGTGTTTGTTGAAGTATCCTTGCATCCCTGGATAAATCCCACTTGATCATGGTGTGTTTTCTTTTTGATGTACTGTTGGATTCAGTTTGCTAGTATTTTCTTGAGGATTTTTGCATCTATCTTTAATCGGGACATTGGCCTGCAGTTTTCTTTTATTGTTGTGCCCTTGTCTGGTTTTGGTATCAGGGTAATATTGGCTTCAGAGAATGAGTTAGGGAGAATTTCCTCCTCACTCTGTCGCCAGGCTGGAGTGCAGTGGCGCAATCTCGGCTCACTGCAACCTCCACCTCCCAGGTTCAAGTGATTCTCCTGCCTCAGCCTCCCAAGTAGCTGGGACTACAGGCGTGCACCACCATGCCCAACTAATTTTTGTATTTTTAGTGGAGATGGGGTTTCACCATGTTGGCCAGGATGGTCTTGATCTCTTGACCTTGTGATTGCCCACCTCGGCCTCCCAAACTGCTGGGATTATAGGCCTGAGCCACCATGCCTGGCCCTTCAGTTTTTTGGAAATAGTTTTAGGAGAATTGAGGTTAGCTCTTCTTTATAAACTTGGTACAATTCAGCAATGCGGCCATTGATCCTGGACTTCCCTTTTTAATCACTGGTTCAATCTCATTACTTGTTATCAATCTGCTCAGGTTTTCTATTTCTTCCTCATTCAATTTTGGTAAGTTGTATACATCCAGGAATGTATCCATTTCCTTTAGGTTTTCCAGTTTGTTAGCACATGGTTGTTCCTAATAGTCTCTAATGATCTTTTGTATTTCTTTCTTTTTTTTTTCTTTGAGACAGAGTCTCACTGTGTCACCGAGGCTGGAGTGCAATGGCACAATGTCTGCTCACTGTAACCTCCGCCTCCTGGGTTCAGGCCATTCTCCTGCCTCAGTCTCCCAAGCAGCTGGGACTACAGAAGCCTGCCACCACACTTGGAATTTTTTTTTTTCTTTTTTGTATTTTTAGTAGAGACAGGGTTTCACTATGTTGGCCAAGCTGGTCTTGAACTCCTGACCTCATGATCCACCAGGCTCGGCCTCCCAAAGTGCTGAGATTACAGGTATGAGCCACTGTGCCTGGCCGATCTTTTGTATTTCTGTGATAACTAGTTGTAATGTCTCTTTTTTTGTTTCTATTTTGTTTATTTGGGTTTTCTCTCTTTTTTTCCTTGCAAACATCTTCTTTAAGTCAATTGTGTGGATTTTTAAATTGCCAACTCTAGTATTTTTAAATAACATAATCAATGTAAATGATAAAACTTATATTTCTTAATAAACCTAATGAAAAAGAAAACAAAATTCCCCCAAGTTGCCATTTTAATTCCCTGAAATAGATGTTTGTGTCACTTAACAACCTGCCAACTATATGTATTTCTTTTTTCCTTGTCATTAAATCATCATCCAAGAAAACCAATGATAAGAAGGATCTATATAGAGAAGAAAAGTAAAAACTTGGATTAAAAATATTGGATAGTAGGCCTGGCATGGTCGCTCATGCCTGTAATCCCAGCACTTTGGGAGGATGAGCCGGGGGATCACTTGAGGTCAGGAGTTCAAGATCAGCCTGGCCAACATGGTGAAACCCCGTCTATTTTAAAAATACACACACACAAAAATTAGCTGGGCATGGTGGCGCATGCCTATAGTCCCAGCTACTCGGGAGGCTACGGCAGGAGAATTGCTTGAACCCAGGAGGCGGAGGTTGCAGTGAGCTGAGATCACGCCACTGCACTCCAGCCTGGGTGACAGCAAGACCCCATCTCAAAAAAAAAAAAAAGGATAGTAATATAAACTATACCTAATATAATCAAACTATAGTTCTATATCCTCACATACTTCTAAAGTTTAGATGAGTTTCATTAAAATTGCATGGTTTTATGGTTTTCAGAACTTTGTGTAGATTTTTGCCATCATGAGATGTATGATACATACACACACATTGAAACCACATAGGTTGAGGTACATAAACTGAAATGAACTGATAAAATATATTTTGTGTCACTTTTAGGATATATAATAAATTCAAAAATAATATTTTCTCAAATAATTCCAGCCTGGGCTTTGTAAAACTACTGTCTTTCAGTAATAAGGATACATAGTAATCTTTCTTTATAGTAAAAATTACAGTTATAAACCTTAGGGCTGTAAGGAAGTATAAAAACAAATATTTACATTTTTATTTTCAAAATGAATAAAATAATTCCCATTATTGTTGTTTACATTACTGCTTCCAGACATGCCTGAGGACATGAGAAAAATGTTCTTTGTTATCATGATCATAAATGGTCAGTTATTACCTCCCCAATCACATGAAATTAGAACCTGGAATTAAAGCAACTACAAAATACTACAAAAAACAAATAGAAAAAAAAAAACAACACCTTCAGTGTTCCCCGTAAGCACTCTATTCCTTCCATTTTGATGGATTTTTCATTTTAGTATTATTGGGACTGAAAAAAATTATTGTCCTATACTGTTGTTTCTAATATGAAATTTGGGTTTGCATATGGTGTCTCCCTTGTATTGTAAGATCCTTGGTAATAGAGGATACATTTTTACTTATTTGTCTCCCAGTGTTGTGCTGTGTTCACAGAACGTCCTTAAAATACAATTTTTAAAACACACTTAAATAAATAAGGACATGTCTTGTCCTTAAACATAATTACAAAGACCTATTGATAGCTACTTTGAAGAGAAAGACTCAAGCAAAGCTAAATTGTAAGTAGTTGCCAATTCCTTTAGCTAGTGTCTTGAAGGGGTAACATGATTACCTTTGATGTCCGGTACAAGTCATGAATCTGCAGGAGCAAAACCTTAGAAACCCTCAAGCCCCAAACCATGGAAATCCAATTTTGACTTAAATAAAAAGCATTCTGTTGAAAATGGTTTTATACGTTAAGAATCCTTGATGCATATCTTCTATTAATTTTTCTTTAATCTTCTGGAAAAAGAACTAATTTTGATATAATCTGTGTCATAAAACATAATACAGTAACTCTTAAGTGTACAAAAGCAATTATTGCTGTTAACTAAATGGAGAATTTTTAAAATTCTGTGAAGAGACATTTAAAGAAACAGGATCTGCATTAACTTTAAAGATTTTCGAGTTCTGAAATGAACACATATGCCCAGAAAAACCTAGTTAAACACCAAATTTATCTATTGTTAAGTATTTTTATTCCTTACAAATACTTTTAATGTATGAAATTAGAATTTTATATTACAGAATAAATGCTAATTTGTTAAAAATGCTTACTTTCAGATCTATTACCTGTGTTTATTCATTCAACATGTATATCAATCATGTGCTCTGTGCAAGATACTATAATATAGACTTTGTAAGAGAAAAATATCAGTAAGGCATTGACTTTTAATGATCTTTCAATTCAACAGAGAGATCAGATAGGTAGAAAACAAGTAATAATAACAGTACAAGATAGAAAATTCTAAGTATAGTTCAATTTTAGTTATGAATATAAGTTCTAAATAAATATTTGGTAATGCAAATTTGGCAACATTAACATTAATTGTAAGTATTTGTAAACTGTATTTATAACGATATTTATAAACTGTATAAACCTATATAGGTTTATTAAGGGAATATGTATACGTATGTGTGTATACAGTTTTAGGACATACGTAGTAAGTACTACATATGTGTTATACTATTTATTAGTTATGAATTCCAGGAATATAAGGATGAGTCAACATTATGAGATGGATCTAGTTTATTATATTAACTATTAAGGGAGGAAAATATATGTATTTATAAATATACACAAGAAACACATTTGATAAACTTCAACAGTGATTAGCCAAAAACTCAAAACCAGCAACCGTAATATTAAAAGGCAAATACCTAGAGCAACTATTGTTAAAATCAGGAAATAGGTTGGAATACCTAATGTATTAGTTAAGGGTCAGTCAGGAAGCAGAAGCTACACCAGTTATTTTAGCAGAGAGAATTTAATCTAAAGAATTATTAACTAGGTATTAAATCGTTCCTGAGGTAGCTAAAAATAAGAGAACTTGAGATCACAGAAATAGGAACCGCAGAAAACAGCTACTGCTCTGTGATTGGGTGGGATCAAGAAAAGAGGTTGGATTTATTAAAGCTTAGGAGCTTGGAGACGGGCTGTCTTGGAAATGAAGCTCAGACCTCTGAGTAGAAGGTATTGATAGTATCTCTGGGGGAGATGCAGTGAGGCAATTTTTTCCAAATTTAGAAATACTGTCAATTGGGTTCACTTGTTGCTACAGGAAGGAACTGCTGCTGCCAAGATGAAGAAGCATTGGTGGGATGCCACTCGTAAGAAAAAGAAGCAAATAGGAAGCCCCCAAAAAACATGCAGGAAGGAACAAGCCCCTTCCTCCTCATTCAGCCTGTGAGCTCCGTGAAGCACCTCTATCACCAAAGTTTAATGGGAGCCAACTTGCAAAGCAAAAATATGATTTGAAGTTCCAGCCCAGTCATTCCCAGCAGAGTAACAAAGGTTGACTTTGGAAGTAAGACACAATAACTTAACAAATGGCATATTTACTATCATCATTTTAATCAAAATTGGTTTGGGATTTAGGCTAATACAGAAGGTTCAAAAAACCCAAACAAACCATAATAATATAAATACTTGGGAAAGGAGGCAATTCACTTTATTTGCAAAGACATTATTATACCTCAAAAACCCACAAAACTATTGAAAACATGTTTTAAAATAAGAGAATTAGGTAAGGTGGCAAGATATAAGATAAATATACAAATATAATGTCCTTTGTACTAGCTACAACTTTGTTGTATATGAAAACAATTGCATCACAGTGGCTTACAAGAGCAAACATTTATTTCTCACTGACATTACATGAGGGCTGAAGGTTGATGCTGGGAAACTCTCCTCCATGTGTTGCTCTTGTTCCTACATATCTTGCTGGGTGTGCTAAGCATGCAAGGGCCTAATCATTTCCTACTCAGCCTTTTCTCAGGGTTGTGTTTACAACAAGCAACCTTGAGGGAGGAGGTGATTTTTACCTCTGGGACAAAGAGCTGGCTTGCTCATTACTTGCTATGAAATGGTGGAATTTAAGTTCTATGTTCCTTTCCTATAATGCAACCCAGCATTTGTTCAGGCATCCATCTGGGCCTATTCGCATCATCACTGAAAATAAAGACTCAGGGAACCAACACAGACATGCTGACATTCTGACTTTTGCTGTAATCAAGTGTTTTGTCTCTAACCCAAGTGTCTTTAGTCAGCATCCATGAAACGGCAAGTTAACATATTGGCTTGAAAGTACAGTGAAATATGAGACCCTTCCCAGTTCTTCACAGTTGGCTGCTACTCTGCTCCATACTGTGGGTCAGTGGGAGGTCTGCTTCACAAGCTTTCTCATTCTGGGATCTAGACTAAAGAAGCAGCCCCTACCTGGACATTTCCATGCCATGGAGCAGAAGCTCAAGAGGCCAAGTGTAATCACACAGCTGATTTAAAACATCTATTTGGATGTACTTATGTCACATTCACTCACATTCATCGGCCGAAACAAATCCCATGGCCAGCCCAAATGGGGGAAGGAAGCATGCTTCATCTCTGAAGGTATTGTAAATTATACCCAACATGCATGGATGTATAGTCCTCTAACCAAGGAGGGAGTAGTTAATGACAAATAATACAATTTACCGTACTCACAAAAAGCAGTTAAATATAAATGGAAAATAAAGCCCTCTTCCCAACAGGCAAGAAAAAAACTAAAAAACTTAACAAAAAATTACAGTGTCTATACGCAAATCTTTTTTCTTGAAGAATATAAAGTAAACCTTAATAAATGAAAACTTATGCCATGTTACTGGATGGAAATATAGTATGATTAAAAAAAACTTCTCTATTTTAATGCAAATTAAATCAGAATCTCAGTTTATGGTGTTCCTTAATATGAAAATGAGTTATACATCCATCTATGGACCAGCTAGATCATCTATGAGAAACTGTTAAATGATAAAGCAAGTTGCAAGA
This sequence comes from Macaca fascicularis, assembly GCF_037993035.2. Lineage (NCBI taxonomy): Eukaryota > Metazoa > Chordata > Mammalia > Primates > Cercopithecidae > Macaca > Macaca fascicularis. The sequence goes on from NC_088383.1 coordinate 31,821,531, forward strand.
AAATGTGCAATATAATACCATTTTATTTTATAAGATAAAAACACTGCATGTTTGTGTGTATGTTAATGTAAGTATGAATACATTTATAGGTACAGGAAGAATAGGGTAGATGGATAACTTGATTTACATCAGAGGGATTAGTTTTTAGGGAGGCTGGGGAATGATTCGTTTTTCTTTATATATCTTTATATTGTTTAACAATGGAGTTCAGTCCAACAGTAGATTAAAAATCACTCTTTGGGAGGCTGAGGCAGGCTGATCACCTGAGGTCGGGAGTTCAAGACCAGTCTGGCCAATATGATGAAACCCTGTCTCTACAAAAATACAAAAATTAGCCTGGCATGATGGTGGGTGTAATCCCAGCTGCTGGGGAGACTGGGGTGAAAGAATTGTTTGAACCTGGGAGGTGGAGGTTGCAGTAAGTCGAGATCGTGCCATTGCACTCCAGCCTGGGTAACAGAGCGAGACTCCATCTCAACAAACAAACAAACAACAACAACAAAAATCAGAGAATCATAAGAAATATTTTAAACCTTGCCTAAGTCTCTATTAAAAGGTAGCATCTTATTTTATTTTATTTTTTGAGACAGGGCCTCACTGTATTATCCAGGCTGGAGTACAGTGGTGCAATCATAGCTCACTGCAGCCTCAAACTCCTGGACTCAAGCAATCCTCTCACCTAAGCCTCCCTAGTAGCTGGGACTACGGGAATGCATCACCATGCCTGGCTGTTTGTTAAAAAACAGTCGTAGAGACAGAATTTTGCTATGTTGCCCAGGTTGGTCTGGAACTCCTGGCTTCAAGTGACCCTCGCTCTTCACCTCCCAAAGTGTTGGGATTACAAATGTGAGCCAATGCATCCAGCCTTAGTTTTTATTTTAGATTCAGGGAGCACATGTGCAGGTTTGTTACATGGTATATTGTATGATATCGAGGTTTGGGTTTCTAATGGGTGGCATATTTTAGACCTCCAACATATTTGTACTCATAGAATGAACAAACAGTGTGCTTATAAGGTTCAGGTATGAGAAGAAACTAGGCAGTCATGTAGCAACTGCCATTAGCAGCACTAATTACTCTTCAAAACCAGCTTGGCACTCTTGAAAATACTCCTCATTAATGTTTTTCGTCTATAAGGCAGCTGAAGATGGCAGCCCAAACACTCAAATTTGATGAGACTTACTTATATATCAAGGTTAGATCCAGGTATATTGCAAGCAACAGGGATTCAACTTCCTCAGTGTGTTTTATGTGAAGAAAACACCAGTCAAAGGAACCATGTAGCCCTCTCTTAGCTTTAATGCATTTAAATCAAATTTATACAAATTGTTTTTATATGGGTAGCCTTTATTATTACAGAGTGCAATTATCTGCATATATAATATTAATATTGGAACATATACAGAAGATGTTGTAATGGCTGTAAAGATTTTGTATAAAGTAGCTGTATTAGTCTGTTGTCACACTGCTATAAAGAACTATCTGAGACTGGGTAATTTATAAAGAAAAGAAGTTTAATTGACTCACAGTTCTGCATGGCTAGGGAGGCCTCAGGAAACTTACAATCATGGTTGAAGGTGAAGGGGAAGGAAGGCACGTCTTACATGGTGGCAGGAAGAGGCAGAGAGAGTGAGGGGGGATATTTCACACTTTAAAACCATCAGATCTCATGAGAACTCATTCACTGTCACAAGAACAGCAAGGCAAGAATCTGCCCCCATGATCCAATCACTTTGCACCAGGCTTTTACCCCGAAACATGGGGATCACAACTCGAGATGGGATTTGGGACACAGAGCCAAACAATATCAGTAGCCCTTTTTATCATTGGAGAACAAAATTTCACAACGCTGAAGAAATTCTCAAAGAACTATGTGTTCTGAGTGCTGCCACAAGTTTATTTGAATGGATATGTAGAAACTATTCCAGAACTTTTCTTTCTTGGAATCTACAGTCACACATTAGAATGTCTTACCTGCTGACATGACACTTTGAGTTTTGCGAAAGATCAAATCATTGCATTTCTTTTTTTGTTTGTTTTTTGTTTGTTTGTTTGTTTTTGAGATGGAGTGTCACTCTGTTGCCAGGCTAGAGTGCAGTGGCGTGATCTTGGCTCACTGCAACCTCTGCCTCCCAGGTTCAAGCGATTCTCCTGCCTCAGCCTCCCGAGTAGCTGGGATTACAGCTGTGCACCACCAAGCCAAGCTAATTTTTGCATTTTTTAGTAGAGACAGGGTTTCATATGTTGGCCAAGATGGTCTCAATCTCTGGACCTCAGGTGATCCGCCCGCCTCGGCCTCCCAAAGTACTGGGATTACAGGCATGAGCCACCGCACCCAGCCTGCATTTTCTTTTCATTAGTTTCCCCAAGAACTTTGAGCTACACCATGTGCTTCTGCATAACTTGTGGTTAAGGAGGATGCAGAAAAAAAGGAGCTATTTTCTCAAGCTTGTGGTGCTACAACTAAACCTAATAAAGTCTTTGAAGCTCTGTCACAATTCTTCCAAACAAATGAGATATTAAAAATTGACAATAGGACCGGGTGTACTGGCTCATGCCTGTAATCTCAGCATGTTGTGAGGCTAAGGCAGGAGGATAGCTTGAGGCCCAGAGTTCGAGACTAGCTTGGGCACCATAGCAAGACCCTGTCCCTACAAAAAAGAACAGAAAAATTAACCAGGCATGGTGTTGTATGTATGCCAGTTGTCCCAGCTACTTGGGAGGCTGAAGTGGGAGAATTGCTTGACCCCAGAAGGTTGAGGCTGTAGTGAGCTATGATTGTATCTCTGCACTCCAGTCTGGGTGACAGAGAGTGACCATGCCTCTAAAAAATGCAATAATTAAAATTTTTGTTTAAATTGATAAGAATGTGCATTCAATAATGCTCCAATAATGTGGAATTCACAGTGAGGAATTTGACAGGAAAAAAAAAATCAGATATTCACTGCTAAGCATCCAAAACCCTGCCTGGCAATCAAACAAATATGAGATTTGTTCGTATTATTATCAAGGTTGTCAATCCCATGGAAAGTACTAGAATACATGCCTTGCTTTGTGAGAACTTGAATGCTCATGGCAAAGTTCTCATGTTCTATCCTGAAGTTTCCAAGTTATCACAAGGAAAGATATTTGGCTGAAGAATACAGGGATTTCGTTTTCAGAATGTTAAGTAAGCTACCAATAACTTCAAACTTTTAAAACTAATACTTTTCATTGGGGCTTTGCATATTTGGCAGATTCAGTTGGAATTTTGTATGTGGAACCTGAAATTTTAAGAGGTAGATCGTGATATGAGTGTGTATTAAGTTTACTTCAGGCAGTTTTAACCAAAATCCAGCTACAGCGAGAGCAAATTGCTGCTAAAATTGGCCTCTGCTCTTTCTGACTTAATTCTTGAAAGTGATTTCATGGGGGAAAGAATGTAAAACATCATCTAATTTGCCTGCAAGATAAATTCAGGTAATAATTTTTGTGACATTATAGCAAAAAATTTAATTTGGAAGTTTGGGAGGAAATTGTTACTCACTTACATTTTTTATTTGCTAAATGATCCCCACGAGGAGATTTGGGGAATCAGATTTGATTTCATTGCAACTTCCAGAAAATACTTTGGAAAAGCTTTGGATAAAATGGGTTCTTATTTAACCCCAAGTAAGTGAGAAAGCCTTGCATGTCCTCATCCAGTTTTGATTGACTGTGCTTGTGAAAACTTTTTCCTTAATTTTTGCATTGCTGGTTATGAAAACAAAGCAGCATAATAGTCTTGATATTTAAAAAAAGACCTATATTGTGTTCTTGCCACCAAACTTTAGGCTCGTGTGCCTTCTCAGATACTGCTTTCCTTCCCTGAAATTCACCTTTCCTTAACTTGTTAGCTAAGCTAGTTTCTCCCTGTCCTTCAAATCTCAGATCAAGTGAGTCATTTACTCCAGGTAGTCTGGTTCAGATGGAGTGGGTTTTCCTGTATCCTCCCATGATGCCCTGCACAACCTGTGATCCTGGCATTTTCCACCAACTGTGTACTCCATGCTACCCTGGAGCATTTTATATGTGAAACCCCTCACAGAGCGTCTGTTGTATTCTAGTCTCTCAATATAAATTTGCTACCCAATGTTTATAGGTAAATACATGCAGGTATACATGTGCCAGAGAAGAAGTACGGAAGAGTCAAGGATTAACTTGGTGGGGGCAGTCAGTAGAGGTTATGGAGAAGAGGTGCCATCAGTCAGGATTCTGCATGGAATAGACCATGCCACATAGAGGTGTAAGTTGAAGGGCGCATAAAGGGAGACAGAATCCCAGCCAGAGAAAGAGGATTTTTTTGGGTTCTTGTTATTTGAGACGGAGTTTCGCTCTTGTTGCCCAGGCTGGAGTGTAGTGGGCAATCTCGGCTCACCACAGCCTCCGCCTCCTGGCTTCAAGCAATTCTCCTGCCTCAGCCTCCCGAGTAGCGGGGATTACAGGCATGTGCCACGACGCCCAGCTAATTTTTTGTATTTTTAGTAGAGACGGGGTTTCTCCATGTTGGTCAGGCTAGTCTCAAATTCCCGACCTCAGGTGATCTGCCCACCTCAGCCTCCCAAAGTGCTGGGTTTGCAGGTGTGAGCCACTGCACCCAGCCAAGAAGATGTTTAAGAAGGAAGGAAGGGAAGGAAGAAAGGGTACTAAGAGGCAAAAAAGTATGGAGGTTGAAGGCCAGAGAGAGCAATGGGGACTGTAGTAAACTGTAGAGTACATGCCTCAATTAAAAAGAGAGAGGCCAGTACCTTGTCACATGGGAATGAGGAGCCTAATATGGTTAGATGCTTTTTTTTTTTTTTTTTTTTTTAAGAGAAACTAGAAATTGGATATGAGATCTCCCGTTTTAGATGGGCAAGTAGAGTTAATGCTTGAACGACTTGGGGGTCGGGAGTGTCGACTCCCATGCAGTTGAAAATCTACAGATAACTTTTGAATCCCCAAAAGCATAACTATTAATAGCTTCCTGTTGATCAGAAGCCTTACCAATAACATAAGCAATCAATTAACGTATAATTTTGTATGCTATATGTAGTGATATGGTTTGGAACTGCGTCCTCATCAAATCTCATGTCAAATTGTTATCCCCAGTGTTGGGGGTGGGGCCTGGTGAGAGGTGATTAGATGGTGTATGGGGTCTTCCATGAATGCTTAACACCATCCCTTTGGTGCTGTTCTTGTGATAGTGAGTGAGTGAATTATTGCAATATCTGGCATTTAAAAGTGTTAGCGGCTGGGCGCAGTGGCTCACGCCTGTAATCCCAGCACTCTGGGAGGCCGAGGCGGGCGGATCACGAGGTCAGGAGATCGAGACCATCCTGGCTAAAACAGTGAAACCCTGTCTCTACTGAAAATACAAAAAATTAGCTGGCCATGCTGGCACGTGCCTGTAGTCCCAGCTACTAGGGAGGCTGAGGCAGGAGAATCGCTTGAACCTGGGAGGCAGAGGTTGCAGTGAGCCAAGATCATGCCACTGCACTCCAGCCTGGGCAACAGAGTGAGACTCTGTCTCAGGAAAAAAAAAAAAAAAGTGTTAGCACTTCCCCAGTCTCTTTCTTGCTCCTGCTCCTGCTCCTGCCATGTAAAACGTCTTGCTCCCTCTTTGCCTTCTGCCATGTTTGGAAGCTTCCTGAGGCTGCCCCAGAAGCAGAAGCTGCTATATTTCCTGTACAGCCTGCAGAGCCAAAAACCTCATTTCTTCATAAATCTCCCAGTCTTAGGTATTTCTTTATAGCAGTGTGAGAACAGACTAATACCTACGTTATATGTATGCTGTATTCCTAAAATGGAATAAGCTAGAGTAAAGAAAATGTTATTAAGAAAATCCTAAGAGAAAATACAGTTACTATTCATTAAGTGGAAGTGGATTTTCCATCATAAAGGTTTTCATCCTGAATGTCTTCATGCTGAGTTGGCTGCGGGGAGGAGGAGGAGGCAGAGGAAGGACTAGTCTAGTTGTCTCAGGGGTAGCAAAGGTCACCATGTATAAATGGATCCACCGGTTTAAACCCATGTTGTTCAAGAGTCCACTGTAATTTAGTCTTAACACAGGCCAGAAACACACATCCTTGGGCAGAATTTGTCTAAAACTCCTGTTTTTTTTTGTTGTTGTTGTTGTTTTGTTTTTTTGAGACAATCTTGCTCTGTTGCCCAGGCTATAGTGCAGTGGCACAATCTCAGCTCACTGCAACCTCTGCCTCCTGGGTTCAAGTGATTCATCTGCCTCTGCCTCCCGAGTAGTTGGGATTACAGGTGTGTGCCACCTTGCCCAGCTCATTTTTATATTTTTAGTAGTGATAGGGTTTTGTTATGTTGACCAGGCTGGTCTCAAACTCCTGACCTCAAGCGATCCACCTGCCTTGGCCTCCCAAAGTGCTGGGATTACAGGCGTGAGCCACCACACCTGGCCAAATTTGTCTAACAACTCCTGTTTTATGCACATAACAAAAAGTTCATTGCTATGGAGAGCAAGCTGTCTTGACACAGCAGATCAGTGTGCAGATGGTGGTCCGGGAATGATATGGAAACACCCATGTTATCTCTGTGGCATTTCCTCCTGAGCAGTGCTTACTGAGGAGTGTGTGTCCTCAGTGTGAAGATTCTCCTCCCATGTGAGAGCACTGCTGACTTTGTGGGGAACCCTGAAGAATTTGACAGTCCTCAGTAAAATGGAAAGATCTGGAAAAATCCCTCCAGACAGTTTAAATACATTACCTGCTAGGAGCGGTGGGTCAAGCTACACTGTAATCCCAGCACTTTGGGAGGCTGAGGTGGGTGGATCATCTGAGGTCAGGAGTTCAAGATCAGCCTGACCAACACGGTGAAACCCTGTGTCTACTAAACATACAAAATTAGCCAGGGGTAGTGGCGCATGCCTGTAATCCCAGCTACTAGAGAGGCTGAGGCAGGAGAATTGCTTGAGCCCAGGAAGCGGAGGTTGCAGTGAGCCGAGATCATGCCACTACACTCCAGCGTGGGCAACAAGAGCAAAACTCCATCTCAAAAACAAAACAAAACACATTGCCACAGGAGAGTGTAAACAGGAAACAGCAAAAGGTGCAGGGACTGAAATTTGGGGAGCACATACCTTCAGAGCACTTGAAGATGAAGAAAGGGAAGAAAATAAGAAGGACAATAGAACAAGAAGCATTTGCCATGGGCTGAGGAAATAAGGCCAAGGCAGTCAGTCACTTATCGCAATTATGCTTATTTAATTAATGTGTTTGTTTTTGTTAGTAAAAGGGCGTGATGTGTAAGCTGGATGACTATTAAATTATTTCTCCAGCATTCTTGTGCGTGTCCGTTCAAGAGTTAATATCCCCTGACAAATAATACAGTCAGAAAAGAGATTGGAGGCGAGTCTCACATCTGTTTTACTTTAACCTTTCTACACAGGAAAAACAGTCCTGATGACTTTGCCCAGTTTTTAAACTTGGAATTGTCTTCCATGGAACTGAAAAGCCCTCACACACATTGAAATTAATCTCATGGTGTTGAAACTTCTGGAAAGCCGGCATGGAATTTTCTTCTCAAATTTGAAATCCACATAAGAAAGATGTGCAATTAGTAGACAAATGTGGGGAAACGTTCAACCTCATTACCAATCCAAGATATACAAATAAAAGCAGCAATAACATAACCTTATTGGTTTGGACCGTTGATGAGTTCTAGTGCTGGCTTCAACTCTGAAACATTGCTGGAGGGACTACGGCTGGGACAATCCCTGTAGAAAAATAATTTGGCAATGCATTTTCAGAGCTACAGAACAGTCTGGCTCTGTGTTTGTTTGGAATTGAATTTGAAATCTATAAAATAAAAAAATACATATAGGAAGGTTTTGTGTCACCTTTGTTTACAAGATACTAAGTGTACCTAGAATGGGTAGTAGTTTTGGTTGGTATTCTGAGAAGCAGAGCCTGAGATGGGGATTGTTTCCTTTTTTTTTTTTTTGAGACTGAGTCTCCCTCTGTCACCCGGGCTGGAGTGCAGTGGCGTGATCTTGGCTCGCTGCAACCTCCACCTCCTGGGTTCGAGTGATTCTCCTGCCTTAGCCTCCCCAGTAGCTGGGACTACAGGTGCATGCCACCACACTTGGCTAATATTTGTATTTTTAGTAGTGATGGGGTTTCATCATATTGACCAGGCTTGTCTCGAACTCCTGACCTGAAGTGATCTGCCCACCTCAGCCTCCCAAAGTGCTAAGTTTACAGGCGTGAACCACCATGCCTGGCCGTGGGATGGAGATTATTGTGCAGTGACTTGGTGAGACAGCACTTGCGGGTAAAACCTGTAAGAGACACAGCAGCACGTGGCCGAGGATGGAGCTTGATGATACTGTGGGTTCAGCCGAAGTCTGGTCTCAGCCTGAGCCCATGGGGAGCTCTGAAGTGTGAACAACCCCACAGCATTGTCCTCCCTTGAAGCAAGGGTCTGGGCTTCTGCACAGTGTCACTCATTGGATGAACATTACATTTCCAAGTGAGGCAGCTCCTGTCAACTCTCGAGAGTGGCTCAGCTCACAGCACATGGGGGATGGAGGTTCTGGCTTAGAAAGGGAATGTGGATGCTGGCAGCACCCCTTTCCTATGCAGGAGAATAGGAGAATAAGGCTGCTGTATAGAACCCAGGTCAGCTGATTTATCTAGGGCCGATCTCGCGGGCAAAAGGGTTAGATTTGGATCCCTTTTCTTTTGGGAACTGCATGTCGTCAGTGTCTTCTTCCAGTGGGAGCTACGAAATTGTTTCTCCAGTACTCCCCACTTGCTTTCCTCCATCCACCTTCTACCACCACTCTGGCCAAAGAAGAACAGTGGAAGAGATTGACCAAAACAAAACAGGAGATGCTGACTGGTGGGTGGACGGCAGAAATCTGGCTTTGACCGCTTTAAAAGTGGGGGAATCTGTCTGTTTTTCTGGTTAGTGCTAACCTGATGTTTCACAGTAACAGAATGCATGACTCAGAAGCAGGCCCAGTCTCCTCTGGGAGCGTCTGTCCTGTTTTGGTTCGGGCTATGGAGTGTGTAACTTTTAATCCAAAAAATGTGCAGCTCTATACAATCCCTTTTCAATGATACAGAGAGTGGAGAATCAGGCTGGTGTTTTGCATATGATCTTCTCAGCTTTCATTTCCCCATTTAATCTTTTTGCTTATCTTCCTGGAGAACTTTAAGAGAAATTGGAAGGAATCTCAAAGCTATCAGGAATGGCCAGTCTTTTGCCCAGTTCATTCGATTCATTTTTAGATGGAGAAAAAACGTCTTTACACATTTGAGAACTTTTTTTGAGAATTCTTTCAAATTGATGTCTTTTTACTAAAGACCTCCTATTTCAACCAGATATGTCTGCATACACTTTAGAAATAAATGATAAATATGTAAATTTAAAAGTAATACGTGCAATGCATTAGGTTTTTCTGCCTGAAGCCTTAAAAATCTTCAAGGGAGAAGATACATGAAGTTATAGGAGCCTGCAACAACAGAGGGGCATAAAATTCAGGAGGGACCCGAGAGGTCAAGTGCGTGTGTTTTCAGCTCAAACTCCTGCTTTACCACTTAACACCTGTGGCTTTGGAACAGGAACTTAACCTCTCCAAGCCTCAGCTTCTTCAACTACATAATGGAAATGATGTTTCTCCCTCCATAGGGCAGCGTGGTGGTGCTGAGGGGCGGAGACATTTGTGCTGCAGGCTCTAGAGCCACATGCTGGGCTGTCAGTGTCTGCTTCACAACACACTAGCTGTCTGACCTTAGGCAATTAGCCCCTCTGGGCTTCAATGTCCTTTCCTGAAAATTGAGCACTTACCTTCTAAGAGGTGATTTGAGGATAAATGAATTACCACTGAAATGTGTATATATATATATATATATATATATGTATGTATGTGTATATATATATATACACACACAATGGAATACTACTCAGCCCTGAAAAGGAATGAATTAATGGCATTCGCAGCCACCTGGATGGGATTGGAGACTATTATTCTAAGTAAAGTACTCAGGAACAGAAAACCAAACATTGTATGTTCTCACTCATGAGTGGGAGCTAAGCTATGAGGATGTAAAGGCGTAAGAATGACACAATGGACTTTGAGGACTGAAGGGGAAAGGGTGGGAAGGGGATGAGGGATAAAAGACTACAAATCAGGTTCAGTGTATACTGTTTGGGTGATGGGTGCACCAAAATCTCAAAATCACCACTGAGAAACTTTCTCATGTGACCAAATACTACCTATGTCCCAATAACCTATGGAAATAAAAGCATTTTTTTAAAAAGAAGAGGACTCGGCACACGATAAGCATTTAACAAACATAGGCTACTAATTTATTTGATATTGAGATGATTTTTAAATTAAATAATGTATGTGAAGAGAATGGTAAGTGTAAATATTATTAGGTCGACGCGAAAGTAATCACGGTTTTTGCCATTTTGGTTTTAATAGCAAAAACTGTGATTACTTTCGCGCCAACCTAATACAGCAAGGATTATTTTTTTCTTTTTCTTTTTCTTTTTCTTTTTTTGAGATGGCATCTTGTTCTGTCACCCAGGCTGGAGTGTAGTGGTGCGATCCCAGCTCACTGCGACCTCTGCCTCTCGGGTTCAAGCGATTCTCCTGCCTCAGCCTCCCGAGTAGCTGGGATTACAGGCACCTGCGACCATGCCCAGCTAATTTTTGTATTTTTAGTAGAGACAGGGTTTCACCATGTTGGCCAGGCTGGTCACGAACTCCTGACCTCAAGTGATCCACCCACCTCGGCCTCCCAAAGTGCTGAGATTACATGAGTTAGCCACTGAGCCTGGCCATAACAAGGATTTGATCTGGATGGATTTCATAGAAAGGGGTATATTCTGTATGAACATCAGTTATGGTTTTTTGTTTGATGTCATCATCATTTTGGGCAAATGAATCACATATCACACAGCAAGGTAATGGAGACCCTGTATGTGAAATATCCAAACAAATAAACACCTAAGTAATCTCTCTAAATTCACATTGTGCAATATCATTTTTTTTTCTCCTTCAAGGAATATAAATTATTCTCTTAGTATGATCTATCATACTGACAACACTGAAAATAAAACGATCACTAAGAAACAGGTAAAAAAAAAATTTTTTTAAGAGAAGGGGTCTTGCTCTGTTTTCCAGGCTGGAGTGTGGTGGTGCCATCACTGCTCACTGCAGCCTTGGACTCCTGGGCTCAAGAGATCCTCCTGCCTTAGCCGCCCAAGTAGCTGGGACTACAGGCACGATCCACTGTGCTGTCAAGAAATAGGTTTTAATAAAATTAGCCCTCCTATCCAAGAGTGACAGAAGAAAGGAAGGAAGGAAGGAAGGGAGGGAGGAAGGGAGGCCATGCTCAGTTTCTGAGATAACTCATGTAGCTCAAAAACTGAAGTCTAGACAGTATCTTCAACTGATCTTAAAAATCAGTCCACACTGGATCAATACTACCTGAGTGAAAGAGTAATAGAACACTATCTAATTTCCAAACAAATGAGCCCATAAATTTTCTTTGTGGTAATTTCAAGACTTAATGTAAGGACTTGAAATCCAGTTACAAAGAAAATGTGGTTACACTGAAAAATGTCTTCAAAGTAGGGATAATAATACAGGTGTTTCTGCTTTAACTTGATATGTGTTTTCTTACAAAACCCTGTGTTCTGCAAAACCGTGTACTAAAGTAACCAAATTTAGGAAAAATTGTGGTTGGAGCAGGCCACTCAAAACTATGCAACTTTGTAACCAGAGCAGTATAAAAACAAAAAGTGGATGGTTCCCGAAACAATAACCTTAACAGCCCAGTTAGACGGCGCAGTGCAGCTAGAAAATGCTGCTGTGGAGCAATAGAGTGGCTATGCTGGCCACATTTCCACGAGATTCAACAGGGCAGGTGGAGGAGGCCCTGGGCTGCTGGTAAGGTGGGTCCTGAGGCATCTATCTGCCCCAAGAAGAGAGCCTCACAGCACAGGCTGCGCTTCACTTCTCTACGGAGGGTGCCCCAGAGGCCAGTATTGTTTATTTGCTTAAAAATAACTGTTTACCTAGCAATCCCATTACTGGGTATATATCCGAAGGATTATAAATCATTCTACTATAAAGACAGATGCACATGTATGTTTATTGCAGCACTATTTACAATAGGAAAGACTTGGAACCAACCCAAATGCCCATCAATGATAGACTGGATAAAGAAAATGTGGCACATATAATAAATGTGTATATATGTGAATCTGCTTACCTACAGGATTGCATTCATGTTACTTTAAAATAATTTAACACCATGGAATACTATGCAGCCATAAAAAAGAACGAGTTCATGTCCTTTGCAGGGACATGGATGAAGCTGGAAGCCATCATTCTCAGCAAACTAACACAGGAATAGAAAACCAAACACTGCATGTTCGCACTCGTAAGTGGGAGTTGAACAATGAGAACACATGGAAACAGGGAGGGAAACATCACACACCAGGGCCTGTTGGGGATTGGGGGGCAAAGGAAGGGAGGGAGAGCATTAGGACAAATACCTAATGCATGCAGGGCTTAAAACCTAGATGACGGGTTGATAGGGGCAGCAAACCATCATGGCACATGTATACCTACATAACAAACCTGCACGTTCAGCACAGAACTTAAAGTAAAAATAGTAATAATCTTTTATAGGTGTCAGTGTGGTAATCAATCTGGGTTTTCTTTTACCCTTGCTGATGAAGGTTACAATCTATTGCTGCTAGAATGGCGCCCCTTGCCTAGAGAAAGATCCATGAACCAAAACAATTTTCTGGTTCTACTAACCTCATTACCTATTGATCAACTGTGTGAGTTAATTTGCATTTTAGATTATCTAACATGATCAAAAAGGTATTAAAATTTCTATACATGTTTAGAAAAATTCCAAAGCAACTTACTAAGAAACATGTTGCTTTTGACTGTCTGGAAGAGGTTACAACTTGAATTGAACTGGCGAGTTTTGAGGGAGCTGAGGAGTAAGCAAAGGAGGCAGATAGATGGAAGTGAAATAGTAGGAGGAGGGGTTTATACTTAGAGAACTGAGGTGAACGATGAATACAGCCCTTGCACTAAGTGCCTTTTATGGGTTAACCCACTTAATTCTCACAGCAATCCTTAGAAGGTGTTTTTTTACTGCTCCACTTTTACTGATGAGGAAACAGAGGCACAGAGAAGTTCAATGGCTTGCTGAGGGTTATATGAGTGTTGAATCGGGCTTTGAACCCAGGCTTTCAGCTCCTGAGGCTGCCCATGGAATGGCTACATGGAACAGCCTTGGCAAATGTTGCTTTTGCGGCCGGAGTGGCTACATAGGTGGATGTGGACGTGACTTCCTTCTGCGGGCTCATGGTGAACCCCTGAATGAGCCAGATGAACCTCCTCTTAGGCATGGACAGATATATTAATTCAGAGAGACCATCTGTGGGAAAGTGTTCTGTGACATGAAATAGAGAAGGGCCGCATGGTGGACAGACAAAAATGTCACTTCCTGGTTGAGTGCCAGTGGGTGTCATCACCCGCTAGTTCTCCAGTGCCTCTCAGATGCCAGCTCCAAAAGTCCTATCATGGTTTCGTACCAGCCCTGTTTCCCAGGAGGAAGAGAATGTGGACTTTTTTGGGTTTAAAACAAAAAGAAGTTGATACTGGGAGAACAGTCTGCTTCTCTACAACGTTGAGGGATCTTTCTTGGGATCTTTTGGAGTCCTATCAATAGTGTCGTTCCAATTTTCTTCTCTCTTTTGGAGGTAGGGCTGGTGGAGGGAAGCATGAAATGAAATAAATAACATAATGAAATCAGGAGAAGGACTACTGAAGAGAGAGAGACCGGTAGAGGAAGACAAGTCTGGGATTCAGGGAGAGGGGATTTGGGAGGGGCTCCCAAGAAGGCGGGGTGTCCCGGGAAGCACCCTGGCCTCAGGCTTCAGTTACATGGACAGATGTCTGGGAGACATATGTCCCCAGACATGTGTCTGGGGGAACAGAGTGGCCAGGGAGACTTTGTACTTAACATCCATGGGTCTCTGCTCTTTTTGCCCTCAGCCTGTTTCCAGCTGTTTCCAACTTCAAAAGGATTAAAGGATTGTGGCTTTACTTCAGGAGTGAGAGAGTAGGAGGGTATTTATGGCTGATCCCAAGGCTTAGGAGCCAGAGAAGGAAGGAAACCTTGATCCCAAGAAACAGGTGGGTACAGTGGAAATCAAAGCAATGGGACAAGCCCAAGAATTCTTGGAAGAAAATGAATTAATGGACCCAAGACAGAAAAGCAGCCCAGGGGAGGCCATCTGGAGGCCGCGCCCCTGCAACAACCCTGCCCCCATCCCTGGGGAAGTTTCTTCTCTTGGACCCGCTCACTAGGTTCCGGGAGTGAGACGTCCTACTCCCATGTCTAGGAAGTGTGGAGAGACCAAGGAGTCTCTAGAGCCTTTTCCTTGGGAGAAAAGAGCCTGGAATCCCATGCTAGAACTGAAAGGCATTTTCCAGGAGAAATATTAGGGTGTTGAACTATAATGTAGCAAGTAGAAACATTCAGGGTACCAATTTGAGCTCCCTGCAGTCAAATGATCAGCCAAATGGGAAATCTAAAGGATGGAACAGGAAGGACTGGAACTCAGGCTCATGGGAGTCGTTCTTGAGTCAGGTGGGGTGATGTTTGCTTGTGAATTCAGACTTGGTGCCCAGGAAATCCATATAAACTAAGTTTGGAGATGGGAGACAGGAAGGAGATTTGTTTGGCTGATTCAGGAAGAACCAGTTAAGGTCTGAAACAGGAGACAGGCGTCTGGGAAAGGGAAACTGGCAGAGGGCTGGGATTGAGATCAGTATCTCCCCAGCTGCGTCCCCTCCCACCACGAGTTTTGGAATCACCTAGTGTACCCATTTACAGTGCGAACTCCCGGGCTCCTCCAGATCTGCTAATCTAGGATTTCTGGTGGCGTGGCCTGGGAATCTGTATTTTAAGAAACACTCCAAAACTTTAACATTCGTCTACATATTTAATATTGGAGAATGCCTGGTTTCAGTTTTATTAGTTATTATCTAGAAATTCTGGTACCTGGATGTTAAATGACAATAAGATTCCAATTATTTTCAAGAACTATGAATACTGACCATCCATGAATAAGCCATAGTGCTGTAATTGAATAAACCTATACCATAATAATATCCCTGACACACACAATCGCTATTTTGCTGCATGGGAATGAGGTATAAATGTGAATCTGCTTACCTACAGGACTGCATTCATGTTACTTTAAAATAACTTAACTCAGAATTTCTGTGGCCAACAGGGGAGAGAGGCATGAGCTGGAAGGGTGTTGTAAGGACACAGCTGAAAAACACGCGCTCCTCACTAGCACAGGATCTGGGTGGTTAGGTGTGCTGTTTCCTGCAGCTGAGTTGCCAGAGAAATGAGATGTCAGAGCTAATCTCTTCCTTTCCTGGGTAGAAGGTGAAGCCAGCAGCTGGTCTTGCCTGTACTGCCCCACGTGGGTGTCCTCTTTAAAGTTCTGGCTACCCGATACCTTCCTCCCAGAAGCCCAGTATACTTATCATTGAACTTACCACGTCACTGCTGCTCCCTTTGCATGACCTGCTGGGCATGAAAGAGAGTTGGGTCATGGGCAGTACCGCCATGCAAGCATGTGCAGGAAGATTCTATTCTGGGACCAAAGAGCTGGATGCTGGATGGTCCAAACCTCTCATTTTGCTAGTGAGAAATGAGGCTCTGAGAATGAAAATGACTTACCTAAAGGCATGGGACTCGTGCAGGGCAGTTCAGCACCTTGAACTCAGATTCCCTGACTCTCACCACACTGCCTCTCTTTTCCATCATATGCCTGCGTTCACTGAACTCTGGCTGGGCAGGTGAGCAGGTGATTCGGGGGAATTGTGTGCCAGGCCCACCTGAGCCTGTGGATCACTTCTGCTATTTCATACAGCCCCATTCACCACACAGCCTCTCTTTATTTATTTATTTATTTATTATTATTATTATTATACTTTAAGTTCTAGGGTACATGTGCATAACGTGCAGGTTTGTTACATATGTATACTTGTGCCATGTTGCTGTGCTGCACCCATCAACTCATCAGCACCCATCAACTTGTCATTTACATCAGGTATAACTCCCAATGCAATCCCTCCCCCCTCCCCCCTCCCCATGATAGGCCCAGGTGTGTGATGTTCCCCTTCCCGAGTCCAAGTTATCTCATTGTTCAGTTCCCACCCATGAGTGAGAACATGCGGTGTTTGGTTTTCTGTTCTTGTGATAGTTTGCTAAGAATGATGGTTTCCAGCTGCATCCATGTCCCTACAAAGGACACAAACTCATCCTTTTTTATGGCTGCATAGTATTCCATGGTGTATATGTGCCACATTTTCTTAATCCAGTCTGTCACTGATGGACATCTGGGTTGATTCCAAGTCTTTGCTTTGTGAATAGTGCTGCAATAAACATACGTGTGCATGTGTCTTTATAGCAGCATGACTTATAATCCTTTGGGTATATCCCCAGTGATGGGATGGCTGGGTCAAATGGTATTTCTAGTTCTAGATCCTTAAGGAATTGCCACACTGTTTTCCACAATGGTTGAACTAGTTTACAGTCCCACCAACAGTGTAAAAGTGTTCCTATTTCTCCACATCCTCTCCAGCACCTGTTGTTTCCTGACTTTTTAATGATTGCCATTCTAACTGGTGTGAGATGGTATCTCATTGTGGTTTTGATTTGCATTTCTCTGATGGCCAGTGATGATGAGCATTTTTTCATGTGTCTGTTGGCTGTATGAATGTCTTCTTTTGAGAAATGTCTGTTCATATCCTTTGCCCACTTTTTGATGGGGTTGTTTGTTTTTTTCTTGTAAATTTGTTTGAGTTCTTTGTAGGTTCTGGATATTAGCCCTTTGTCAGATGAGTAGATTGCAAAAATTTTCTCCCATTCTGTAGGTTGCCTGTTCACTCTGATGGTAGTTTCTTTTGCTGTGCAGAAGCCTCTCTTAAGGATCATACCATTTTAGTGGTATATTTCGGTCCCAAGACACTTGGAGTCAGTATTGGTGGCAGGATGGCTTCAGAACTTTTGAGAGCATCGTGGCACATCTCTTACTCTGTTGATTTCATGCACCCTCTGATTGAATATTCCCCCGCTTTATTTTTCCACACCCATTTGCTATTTTTCAGCAAATGTTCTTACTCACTGTGGCCAAGGGGACCGACATTAAATTCCAACATTGCTTGTGGCAACTTTGAAGGGCTGAGGTAATGTAGCTGTGGAAATAAAGCAAGGTTTCTGGGGACAGACGTGAGTACACTCAGTCCAGTCGGGTTCCATTGCTATGTGCTGAGGTCACCAGCAAAGGCTGGGACCTTCCTGGGAGACTAGACTTAGTCCCTGACCATAAAGACTATGTTTCCAAAGAAGTTTCTGGGCTGTACTGGAGAATCCTCAAGTTCTTTACACTTAAACAGCGATGCCCTATAAGAGTCTGATGAGAAAAGTTAGTAGGGTAAAATACCCCGAGCCCTTGTTAGTTCACCACCCGGTTGCCAGGTAGCATCAGAAACCACGAGGGAATATGTTTAAAAAGGCATCTCGCTTCTTCTTTATAGGTGACCTTCATTTCAGCATAAGTAGATATGAAGCTGTCTAATTGTCAGTTAAAACAAATCCTTTAAAGAAGTTTATCTTCAGGTTGAAAAACTCTCCCAAACATGAAATGAGTATGCTTAGCTCCTAGCAAAAAACACTCTATTGCTCTACAGGGGGAAGATGGACCTTAGAGTGCCCAGGTTTCTAGCCAAGTACGAGCAATTTGGCAAGTGTACCAGGGCAGACTGCTAGATAATCCTTCTGAAACTTGTCCTAGGATAGTGAAAGCTTTTACTCTAAAGGCTTTATCTAAGAAACCCTCAAAGATCCCACACCATGGCAAATTCCACATTTTTCTTTTTGGAACAGATAAATGATCCCGTCAAGAATAGACCCTGTGGTTGCCAGGAGAAGAGAATGAAATTTTTAGTACAAATGCAGTCATCACTCAGTAAGAAAGAAGGGGGAAAAGGTGTTAGTGGCATATAACCAACTATAATAGCCTCAGCTATGTGAAACTCTTTATACGTCTTGGAATTTTTGAAGCTGAAGTTGTCTATGCCAAGATACACTTGGGCACTACAACCTGAGAAAACAAAGTTTTAAATAAAGCATTCTGACATCTTTTGCTAATGACACATGCAATTTTGTAATATACCAAGCTTACGTCTTTCCTTCCAGCTTAGGAGAGTGCAACACCATACATGTCTGGCCCCAAACCAGGAAGAAAGCTAGGCTTGACCTCATCCCCAGAGTCTCTGTGGCAGTGGATCCAAGAGGGCTAGACCCGGAGAGAGAATTACAATAAAACAACACCTCCTCAAGCTGAGAGGTTGGGGGAATCTGTTCACATTCTCTAGGTTTTTCAATGTAAATATATACAAAGACTTGAGCAGGGAATGGATCAATGCAGTTGTGAAGTCATTCTCGACCCCACATAAAGGTGGGCTAAGCTCTTCTTCATGCTTCAAGTAGTTACCCGGAAAACCAAAGCCATCTTCCTGTAGGCTGACCACAGTGAGACCTCCATTTTGGCAGGAGCCAGACTGAAAGTTAATATGATTTTCTACAGTTTAAACAGTCCAATTAAATACCTGCAATTATTTTTTTGAAGGAAAGAAAGCAGAACATTTATTTCAGTTACAGAAATAAGCATGTCTTTGACTTGTATTAAAGACTGTTGGTCTCCTAAGCTCTGTTCAAAATTCACAACACAGGAATTTACAGAATTTTCATAAAAGCAATTGAAATTACAGCATCTCCGTGAACTCCCAGGGTGTACTTCTATTAACAAAAGATGTTTTGCTTTACTCACACCTGCTCCGTTCTCCGTGGGGGCTCAAGTGATACACATTCCAATAGAGCAGCGTCAATAAAATCAAATAAAAATGAAGTTCCAGGGAAGGGAGTGGAGATATACAATATTACCACAGAAAGAGCATTTGAGAAGAAGCTGAACTATTGGAACTGGTTTTTAAAGGAGAAAATTATTAGAGAAAAATAGATTGTTAACCATAAATCATACAAGTTTGACTTTTGTTTAGTACTCTGCCAGATAATCTTAACACATCTTGTCTATGTTTCTGTGTGTGTGTGTGTGTGTGCACGCGCATGTGTGTAGGGTGGATATGGAAAGGATAAAGGGATAGGGAAAGTTTAGAAGAGGTAGGAGAAAAGAATGAAAGAGCTAGCAAAGTAGGAATTCTTTCTCTTTGCCTGTTACTGGAAAGCATTAAGGAACTCTTGTGAAGTCTGCCTAAGTTAGTGTGTTTGTGCTTGTTGCATTATTGTCTTCAGAAAACTCATGTTTTCTTTGCTCGAAGTTCATGAAATGCCACTTCTAAGAGGACCCTGTCTAAGGGGAAACAAGGAAAGAACTTAATTCCTTCTAATTGCGACACATTCCACTTGATACCATATTGATATTTCTGAGGTTTTCTTGTTGTTCTGAGAGTCCAAAAACATAAAGAGCCCACTTGATGCAGAGTATTACATTAACAGACGTCTTCCCTCCACATCCACAAACTACACAGATCACACTGGATTTCAACAGGTAAGATCCCTTGCCCTTTAAGAGATGGCTGCTTATTGGAAGCAGAACAATGACAAATATGCGAGTGACAGGAAAGTTTTATTTGTGAGAGGAAAAGTACTTTGTTATTTACAATCTCTTGCTGCTTTCAAAGGAAGTGGGGAGTCTCAAGAGGGCCCTCGGTGCACTAAAATCTCAGACCTCACCACTATACAACTCATCTATGTAACCAAAAACCATTTGTACCTCAAAAATGATTGAAATAAAAGAAAATAGTTTAAAAAAAAAAACTGGCCCAAAAATTAAGAGGTGCAGAGTGAAGTGCTGGGGATGAAGATGGCAGATTGGAGGAATCTCTGGGGAGAGCTCTGCAGAGGAGAGGGGGGTATCGGATGGCAGGGTGGTGAGGGGAGACCCTGGAATCAGGAAGGGCCCACATAGAGGACCTGCAAACAGGAAAGAAAGGGAATGAGATGAGGCTCCAGGAGGGTGTTCCTGGATGAGCAGGTCTGTGCAAACCTACCCCAAAGGCCCAGGGAGCTAAGAAGCTGAAGAAACAGGCCGATAAATCCAGCTTCTCAGAGAGAAACATTTAACAGGAACTTAAGAACAGAAGCCATGTCTCAGGCAGCCATGAGATGGTGGATCACTGCACTGTCACCCCGCAGACCCAGGGCTTATTTATGCACTATAGGGAATTTGCCTAAGGGCAGGATTTATGACAAGTATGTGTTTATGATAACAGCATGGCTATTTTGACCTAAGGGCAGGATTTATGGGAAGTATATGTGAAAGTGGAAATCCTAGAGGCAGGCTAGGTGCAGTGGCTCACGCCTGTAATTCCAGTGCTGTGGGAGGCTGAAGTGGGAGGATTGTTTGAGGCCAGGACTTCGACACCAGCAGGGGCAACATAGTGAGACCTTGTCTTCACAAAAAGTTTAAAAAAATCAGCCAGGTGCAGTGGCCCATGCCTGTAGTCCCAGCTGCTAGGGAGGCTGAGGTGGGAAGATTCCTTGAGCCTGGGAGTCGGAGACTACAGTAAACTATGATCACGCCACTGCACTTCAGCCTTGGCAACAGCGTGAGACTCTGTCTCTAAAAAGAGAAAAAAATCTTAGAGGCATTCTCAGAATTTGGGTTAGTCAACATGGTGGCGAAACAGACCCACCGGTGCAATGGGGACTTTTATTGATTTTCCACTCATTCATTTGTTCCTTACTATGCCCCTTTTGTGAGCCAGGGTATGTTTTAGGTGCTGGAGATAAAGCAGACTCCACCCTAAAGAATCTTCGGTGAAGTGTCTTACCGCTCACTGATGCCTCCTGGAATAGATTTTCTCTTGGAGAGGAAGAGAAATGCTCTGAGACTCGCCAAGACTGGCGCAGGGTGAGAACACAGGATACTGCCAGCAAGGACAGCCACACCTTGTTACTCACATTTCAGGAAGGGTGTCCATAAAGAAAAAACCCAACGTCTTGGCTCTTACTTGTCATAATTGACTTCTTGACCAAGAATTGTAAGCATCTAAGTGTAGGAAGAACATGCATAGCTGCTCAGGAATGTGGAGGGGAAGGGAATAATTTGCTTTGGATAGGGTTGATCCCTTCTCAATGTGTTGTGGTGGAGTTTTTTTTTAGTTCACTTGTTCTTTCACCTTGGTCTGGAATGGTCTTTGGAGTTTAAGCCTCTAGAGCAGCTGTTCTTAAGGGAGGTGTCTCAACAAACTGGTGTGTTGGAATGTGTTGTGAGAAATGCAGTAATTTCTTACTAATAATAAAGTTCCAAAATTGTGCAAATGAATGCACCACAACTTTTTAAATGAATAATGTGAAAACCATAGATCCTTAAAAACAGACGCCCACAACAGGCCTCTATTTTTTTCATTGCTGTGACACCAGTGACAGTTGATGTTTATATACATGATCCAGTAGGTGTTCCCGCTTGATAGCTAGAAATGTGAGTGAGGAAAAGGGGCTTGCTTCCTGATTTACTAGAAGCCAATCTAACAACACCAGGTTTTTGAAAAAAGAAGAGCTTTTTATTGCATGTCAATTCACAAGGAGATAGGAGACCATCTCAAATCTGCCTCCCTGTCCTGGCTTTAAGGCAGTGATTTTATTAGAAAAGGTTTAGGGGATGGATGTCATGATTAGCAGGTGACTGGTGGAAGGAAAGGAGAGATCTGGAAAGTTCTTGGGCATGCGCAGTTATCTCTTCATGCCTCCTCATGGGTCCCATGTGCAAATCCAGGGGGAGTTGGTAGAAAACATGTGGTGGAAATTCAGGCTGTGATGTCAGCAAGCTAATTCTACACAAACTCCACTCAGCCATATTGGTCCCAACCAATTTTAGCCGGTTTTGTTATCTTACAAGTAGAGAGAGTTTCAGCATTTTAATAAGTTATGCTTTTTAAAATCTGTCATCCTGCAAGCTCAAGAATTTCTGTTAATCATTGGTTTCTTTAACTCTCTGAGGTATAGTTTCATAATTACTGATTTTGTTTTATTCAAGAAGGAAAAGCAAGTGAATGAGAGAGATATTAGGTGCATTATCATTCCTCAAGGCTAACTCTGGGCTCATGGAAAGAGTGCTGTGATTGATAATGTCTGCCATGGATGTGGGAATGGGTGTGGTAGTGCATCACCAGGTTTTTACCACATCTGCATTACATATTTCTGAGTTTTCTGGTGTTGTGTCCCTTTGTTTTGCTTATGTTGTAGTCACCTATGTTGTGTCTTAAATAGCTTTGATTCACTCATGTCACCTTGCCTGGCCAGGTCTTGCACTGAACGGGGCTCAAGAGATGTTAGAATTCAATTGACCTTACACTTAACTGAGTGTTCCTAACCTGTGGGATCCTTAATAGCTATTGAACAGTGTCATGAAGGTGACACCCATGGAAACCTACGTCCATAGAACACTGAGTATAGAGTAGGTACACACATATTTTTCTCATTAATTTTACTAATAAAATATAGTACATTTGGATCAAGAGTGAAACTGTATTTGATCAGAAATTTCAGGGAATACAGTGTTCTTGATTTTTTGTTTCAGAGCTAATGCTTTTTAGAACCTATCGAGCATGGATGTACACTTTCCTGATTTGGTAAACACAGTACAGATGACAAAATGGAAACTGTGGGAGCACCTCATAGTCCTCACTCTAACAATCATTTGGATAGAGAAGACTGCATCTAAACAATACTAACCCAAGACAGCCACTAGAAGTTGCTCTAAAAAAGCGAGAGAGGGGACTCAGGTTCTCAGAGTATTTTGTTGATAGTGACTTCTAAGAAAATAGGTTTTAAAAATCCAGTGATTGAAGGTTCTAGTAATAGGTAATTATCTGGTAATGATCTATCCAGGGATAGATCATAATTTTAGGTTTTTCTATACCTAGTTGCCCAAATATGAATAAGAGGTTAGAACCCTGAAACTATTGAGCATTTGATATAAATTATACTCTTTCTTAGCTTGCAAGTGCTAAGCCTGGATTCCTTTTATTTCTGAAGTGTTCCTTAACACTTTATTCTTCTAGCATTTGAAAATAGTCAAAGAATATGTTGAATAAGGTAGCACCACCTGTCCAGTAACCTCACTCCCAACTTGAATAATCCTATAAAGCAAGCAAATAAAAAAAAATAATTATACTTACAAGAAATTGAATGAAATCCTTCTTTAGAAAGGTAGCGTCATGGAGATGTGGAGAACATGGAATTTGGAGCTAGATTACCTAGGTTCAAATTCCAGCTCCAATATTTGTAAGTTGTGACCTTGGGCAAGTGTTTAACCTGTGAGCTCACTTTTCTCATCTGTAAAAAAAAAACAATTTTCAGAAAACATTGCATATTCTGGTATGTGGACAGGGTGCCTGGAATGTCATTATGAGGAACGGCTGGAACACCATGTCAGCTGATGCGAAGCCATTAACATCATCTTTATGTTGCCCTTTTCTAATCAACCAATTACAGCGAATTTCTCTCTGAATATTGGATTGACTGATGCATATGCAAAGGTCTACTTTGTATTACTGTTCTTTAATTATATATAAGTGAGGTCTAATTTTCACTGTGTGCATGCCTAGAGAGGTCAATTCTCATGTACACATGGCCTTTCTAGCTATATGATCCATATTTATGTTCTCATTAATGACCAAATTCTCAAGTCTTAGTTTTTTTTAAGTGACTTAAAATTCAGTTCTTACAGGATAAAAGATGATGTGGGTCTGGGGTTCATTCCTGGAGGCAGAGTGAACCTGAAGCACCCTCTGGCATGGGAACTGGTGCCAGGGAGACTCTGGACCCCATTTTGGAGCAACCATGAAGCAATGTGATCAAGGGGCAGTCCAAAGTGGAGCTAAGGAAGGAAGCCAGAGCTCAGCTCAATGGAAACAGTATGAGTCCACAGGTCAGAGGGTCAGGAAACAGGTCTAGGGCCATGGCCTTGGACAATCAGGAGCAGGTGAGGAAGGGAAATGACCAGCAAGATATGGACTGAGGCAAATATTCTGGCATGCAGGCTGGGAGCACAGAGAACGCACTGGGGCTTTTCCAATAGGTGCCGACATTGTGGAGTGGGAATAGCCCCTCTAGCTTGGAGGTTTCTGCAGATGACCTCGCTTAAGGTCTTCTAAGGTTCAGTATTTATACCATTTAATTATCTGAGTTAGTAAGGAGTTTCTGTTTCTTCAGAAACTTCACACAGACATCTTGAAGTTTGAGACCGAATTGAGCAGGCCTGGAACTTAAACCATAACATCTTCCCTTCTCTAGGTCTCCGTACCTCAATGGAGGATGCCTCTGGGGATAAAATGCCTTCAAAATGAGTTATGCTCATAAGTCACATGGGTGACATTATTAAGCATCACATAATGCAGTGTCCAAAGTTTGCTACAGATCCCAAGGGCTTGGTTGTACAAAGTGAAGTTGGATAGGTTGGCCCATGCCAAACTGGGGTCTTCATTGTGTCCTTAACCCTTTCTCCTCCTGTGGTCGGTGTCGTCCTGCTTCCTAACCCATCCACCTTTGCAACACCTATGCCCACTGACTTCACAGTATGTACTAACTTCACAGTATGTACTAACGCCTTTACAAATAATAGGTGATTCAATCCTTCTAACAATTCTAAGCATAGTATTATTATTATCCCCATTTTATGGATGAAGAAAATGAGGCTCATAAAGATTAAGTAACTTACACAAGGTCATTTAACTGCCTGGGAAGTAAATTCAATTCTGTAGGACAACAAAGTCAAGAATTTTCACCACCCTGCTCAAGTTCTAATAAGAAGAATTACGGATACAGGTGAATCCATTATACTTGGTGAATGTAAGTTTTAGGCAAGATGTTGTCCACTCTCAGGATTTCCATTTTAAGATCTCATCTTCAATTGTGGAACAAAAGTTGGGGTCCCAAATGAAAAGGATAGGAGGAAGCAGGCAGGAGAGGGCTGGTGACAGTGGAATTATAGATTCTTCTTTTAGAATGACTGGAGTGGATGCTCTGTAAAGGTTGCTAGGCTCTGCCCTACCTCCTCCAGAGAGATCCAGAAGGAAGACCAGCCCAGGGCTGCCTGCATGCCCCTGTCAAACCTATTTTCAGGCCAGGCACAATGGCTCACATCTGTATTCCCAGCACTTCGGGAGGTCGAGGCGGGCAGATGGCTTGAGGTCAGGAGTTTGAGACCAGGCTGACTAACTTGGCAAAATCCCGTCTCTACCAAAAATACAAAAATTAGCCAGGCGTAGTGATGCATGCCTGTAGTCCCAACTACTCGGGAGGCTGAGGCAGGAGAATCTCTTGAACCTGGGAGGTGGAGGTTGCAGTGAACTGAGATCGAACCACTGCACGCCAGCCTGGGCGACAGAAACAAATAAACAAACAAAAACCTATTTTCAGAACCTGCACATATTTGGCCAACTTTCTTAGCAACTTGCCCTGTGGCCCGGACCCCTACTGTGACCTAACACCGCTGAGTACCTGGAGCTTTTCCTCCTGCTCACCAGCTTCGGTCCACATGTCTTAGCATTTCCCCTTCCTCCCATCTCTTGTCCTCATCTGGCACATATGATGTTACTCCCAATAACAGCAGCAAACAGAGCATATTTACACCCTACATATGTTAACTCATTCAATTCTATTTTCTTAGCATTTAGAATTTTTTTAAATGCTGTAATCCTCCCTTTGTTCTCATCCCAAAGTGCATTCTTAGGTTCCTTGTATTATTTTGGACTCTGACAATGTTTGTGACAACAAAGTGTATCGCCAGAATGTATATTCCTTGCAAGCATAGGTAGTGTTTTCTCCTGAATTCTTCTGTTGCCTCTACTCTGCTCCTCCTTCACCTCCCCACCTCTCTAGCATTCACCTTCTCCTAAGGGCCCTACTCTGTAGCATTTGTTGCATGTTCCAGACCATTCCAGGAGCTTGCCTGTGAACTCATTAATTCTTTCTTTCTTCTTTTTTTTTTTTTTTTAAAAAAAAGAGACAGGGTCTTGCTCTATCACCCAGGCTGAAGTGCGGCGGTGCAACCATGGCTCACTGTAACCTTGAACGATGAGGCTGAAGCCTCCCAAGTTGCTAGGACTACAGGTGTGCACCACCATGCTTGCCAAATTTTTAAATTTTTTGTAAAGATGGGGTCTTGCTATGTTGCCCAGGCTAGTCTCAAATTGCTGGCCTCAAGCAATCCTCCTGCTGTGGCCTCCTAAGTAGTTGGGATTATAGGTGTGACTACCACACTGGACCTTAATTCTATTTTCTCTCACCCTCCTTCTTTCTTTTCCACCACATATTTACAGAATCGTGATTGTCCCTCGAAATTGGCTCCAAATGTTTCTCTATTTATTTAAGGAGTAAGGTCATCAGCCCTGAAACCCGATTCTGGCCATAGACACATCTCTCTAGGCTATGTTGGTAACTAACCTGTCACTTGGGAAGAGTCATAAATGATGACGGTTGCACCCCATGCCCTAGCACTCCCTCACTGAGAGAAGTCTGTGGGCCACGTGGAGGCTGCAGGCAGAGACCGCTCCTGAGCTTCTCCCCTTCTCTTCCACTCCTTTTGAGAGAAAAAGAAAAGCCCTTAGCAGAGCTCCACGAACTTCCCTGGGCCAAAGGATGAAACAAGGAAAATATCTTTACAACACACCATAAGTCACCATGAAACGCAGGCCATCATTTTCATGGTTTTGATAAATATGAGGTGTGCTGAAATTAGAGATCATAAATTTGGGAGCCAAGAGGAGATGACTTAGATTTAATAGAACAAACTGCTACGTGAAATCTGTCTTCTTAAAGTTAATTAAAGGAAGTGGAAATGGTCATCTATTAACAGAATCTAGCCCTCCAAGGAATATCGTTTGTGAATACAAACCCCTTCATATATATATGTGGGTATGATGTGTGGAGATATATAGCATGTCTATATTTATATATATTTCATGATTTAAATAATGAGACTCAATTTTTTTTTTCTGATCTGTTAAATTATAAAGGTCTAAAATAAAAAACCTTACAAAGGTCTAGAATCAAATAATATTTCATTGTATGGTAATACAGATTAACTGTCACAAAGAATAAAATGTTATAAATTTTTCCTAGTACCCACATGCCCACATATGCACACTGAGTAGATCTATTTTCCCATGTTATGTTTGTCACCCTTTCCTGGACAATTAACACAGGAGGTTATTTTAAAATGTCACAATCCAAAGACATTAAGGAATCTCTTACAGACTTCTGTCTTCCAGATCACTAATATCTTAAGAAAGCAAATGTAACAAGGTTATTTTTTAAATAATAAAAATAAAAAGGTAAGAATATACATTCAAAAGCAGAGATAGTTACCTGTGCTGTCTCAAATCATTTTGGAAAAAGTGAGCCTGCTTATGAATACAGCCCATCATGAGTTTTATATTTAAATTAACCTTCTTATTTTTTATCTTCAAGCTCACCAACTGATGGATCCCAGTCTGCAGTAGTTAGTCCTGTGGATTTAGGAGAATTCAGGCCATCGTTCCAAGATCTGGACTACTTTGAATAGTTTCTGCTCTTATCGAGGGCTGAGCCCCTGTGGTGCATGAGCTGAAGGAACAATTAAAGATGAGCAGAAAAAGGAAAAAGAAGTTTCTTCAACTAAGTTGCCTAAATCAAAAAGCTGGTGCATACCAAAAAATTTGCAAATCAAATCACTACACACTAGTCTAGAATGTTAGCAAAAGTGTTGACATAGGGCTTAATTGCTGTAAGATATATAGAGAAAGTGTCTGTCTGTTTATTTGTTTACAAAATCAAAGTGGAAGGCTTTGGGGATTAAAGGCAATGTGTGGAATCATACAGGAGTACAGCATTGTCTGTAGATGTGGCAGGATTTAACTTTCTTTCTTTGTTTTTTTTCTTTTTTCTTTTTTGAGACGTAGTTTTGCCCTGTCGCCCAGGCTGGAGTGCAGTGGCACGATCTCGGTTCACTGCAACCTCCGTCTCCCGGGTTCAAGCTACTCTCCTGTCTCAACCTCCTGAGTAGCTGGTATTACAGGCGCATGCCACCATGCCTGGCTAATTTTTGTATTTTTAGTAGAGACGGGGTTTCATCATTTTGGTCAGGCTGGTCTGGAACTCCTGACCTCGTGATCCACCCGCCTCAGCCACTCAAGTGCTGGGATGACAGGCGTGAGACACTGCGCCTAGCCCAGGGTTTAACTTTCTTAACATCTTCCTCTTTTCTCCCATGCTGGTGGTGATACCAGAAATGGAAACAATAGGTTTGAAAGGCAATTTGGCATTCTGAAGTAAGAGTCATAACACTTTTCATGCCCTTTAACTGAGAGGTTAGTCTTCTGAAAACTTATCCTGAAAGAATGAAAACAAACAAACAAAAAACAAAACAAGTGCACAACGATTTCCATTGATATTTATTTTCAAAAGCAAAGTCTTGGCCATATACTAGAGAATCTAACAATAAGGAAACGTTTTAAAAACTGAAGTACACCGTGCGAAATATGGCACGGTCATGAAAAATGTAAGCTGTGGATCAGGCATAGTGGCTCACACCTCTAATCCCAACAGTTTGGGAGGCTGAGGCAGGATGCTCACTTAAGGCCAGGAATTTGAGACCAGCCTGGGCTACATCATAAGACCCTCACCTCTACAAAACACAAAACAAAACAAAACAAAAATTAGCCAGGCATTGAGGCGTGCACCTGTGGTCCCAGCTACTTTGGGGGCTGAGGCAGGAGGATGGCTTGAGCACAGGAGTTTGAGGCTGCAGCAAGCTACGATCATGTCACTGTACTCCAGCCCGGGCAAAAGAGTAAGACCCCTGTGCTCCCTTTCCCCAGCCCCTCAAAATGTAGGCCTTGTAGTAACAGGAAAACAAAGTTCAAGCTATAGGTTGGTTATTCAGCTGAGGTCTCCATCTTGGAACCCACGTTGCTCTGTGGTGCCCAACCTGGAACTCTGCAAATCAAATTTCTACTTTGCCTGCTGGCTCCCTGTTTAATTCCACCAACAGAGGACACTAGAGGGAGATTGAAGGCAGGAATGCAGAAAAGGGACATGCCCCTTTCTGTCGTGTCTTGCCAGAGATACCCACGTGTTCCTTCCCTCTCTCACCAGCACTTGGCTCCAGCCTCCAACTTTATAGCCACATCTAGAACCAGCCCCACTGCCCCTCCTCTTGGAAGTGTCAGCTTGAGCCTTGGTGGCATCCGCTCCCCAGAAGCGCAGGCCCCAGGTCTGCAACACCCCTCCCCCGCACACTTCCAGGTTCCGATTACCCAAATTCTTTCCTTTCTTCCTCCAGCCCCAGGGGTGGAGCTGCTTCCTAGGGTTACTATGCCTGTCTTATTTCAGGGTTCCTTTTCCATAAAATCAAATTTTCTTTGCTAAATAATTAGTGTTACAATAAATAAATAAATAAATAAATAAATAAATAAATAAATAAATATTAGTTTCTATTTTTCTATAAATAAATAATTAGTTTATATTTTCTTGACTGATTAAACAAAATAAAGGAATAAAAATGTATGTATACTGAACACAGCCACATGAAGCTATGTAAACAGATCTCTGGGAAAAAGCATTGGAAGGACATTGACCAAAATCCGAATCATGATTGCATTCAACATGGTGTTAGGCTTGTGAGTGAATTTTTTTCTCCCTTCATTCCTATTTTGTGGATTTTGTGGGGTAATATGGTTACATTACTTTCATAGTAAAAATATAAAATTATACATTTTTTAATGAGAAGATTTGATTCCAAGTATGAATAAAAGCGTATTTAGCCTGAAGAGAGTCTGGCCTGTAAAAATCAGACAAACTATAATCTGGGTAATGAAAGGTGACTGCAAATATGATCACAGTCCACTGGGGATAACTTTGGAAAAAGAGGAGCAGTAAAGACTAGAGTGAAGCAAGTGATGTCATAGCTCTCCAAGAAGAGAAAAGGATATGGTTCAAAAATAACAAAATGAGACAGTTGATGAGCTCCTCCAGCAAGTTCTACAAGCCTATTCCGTAGATAACCCATGGACACTGGAAGAAAGCCTGGATTCACAGAGACCAGGTTATGCCAAATTCACCTTATTCCCTTTTATTACTGGGTTGTTATGAATTGAGCATGTATTTGCTTATTTATTTATTCATTCATACAAGAAACATTATTACATAACTACTCTATTCCAGGAACCGCCTTGGTGATAGAAAGGTGAACTTCTAGTAGGAGAGACAGGTAGATGACATTTAGATGCTGTCAACATGTGTCCTGGAAAACAAATCATTCTAATTTAAGCTTTTTATTTTACCCGGTAATATACAAAATGGACATCTAAACCTCATCCCTGAGCCTCACACACCACGACCCCTATTCCAGTCCTGGTGGGGAGTGGATTATGGGCACCAGAGAGAGTTTCAGATGAGGCAGGGATTGACATGGGTGGGAGTGAGGGGTGGTGCAGGGGTGCAGTGGGGTGGGGTTAGGCACCATCTGGCAGCCAAAACACATAAAACCAAGTGGCATATGTTTTTTCACACTTGCTCATCTCAGCAGGGGCCATCAATCACTCTAAATAAGATGTCTGCTTATTCTCTTGATTTCATATGAATCTCAACTGGTCCACACTCAGATTCTCTGAATTTTTCTTTAATGTTGCAGTGGTCAAATGCATTTACTTTCTAGTAATAAAGAGATTTAGCTGTTCAGTGATGGAACTCATTCTTTTTTTAATGTGGGCATTCTTGTTTTTTTGGTATTCTTTCTTACTTGGTTTATCTTATTGATTAAATATATATAGGAAATTGGTGTGAGTGAATATTTGTCTATAATACGATCTTCCATTCTCAGCCCTAGACTAAAATAAATGTCTAACTGTTTTCTTAGTACTCACTGTTGTAGAGCTACATCTTAGTTAACATTCTAAAGCTTTATTAAAATGATGGTTGGAGGGATAAGACTCAAACCTCTTAGAGATTAACCCAGGTATAGTTTTTAATACGTCTTTATCCCTTTTTCCTCCGGTGATAAAGAGACTATACCTATAAAAATTACAAGCCACTTAGAAATGAATAAAATGGAAAATGAGAGTTCTCCGCAATCAGCGGTGGAGGGTGTTGAAGATGGAAGAAGGGAGAGGGTTCAGGCGAGCATGATGCTGGGTGACATAATCGAGATTTTACTTTTTGACATGGCTATGTCAGTAGGGCTGCAACAAATGCTCTGCTTCTGGGTGGACGAGAGCCCTACATGAATCTTTGTAATAAAGAGTGGTAAAGACTCTAATGAGGGAATAAGAGGGAAGCTGTGAGCAGCAGGGCAGCTTTGGGGAGGAGGGGTGGGTGGGACGTGAGGCTGAAGGCTGGGGCTAGACCATGCATAGTACCATGCTTAGCATTAAACAACAACCAATTTATGCAGATTCCACCATATTTCAACGCATATGAAGTGGCCTATTAAAATATACCTAAAACAAGAAGATCAAGTATAAAAAGGTATGTTGTGAACTTGGGGCAAGATAACTAAGGATAGGAAAAATAAGATTAACCCACGAGTAAGGCTGGTCTAAAATCAGTATTTGAGCCAGGCAAGGTGGCTCGTGCCTGAAATCCCAATGCTTCAGGAGGCTGAGGTGGGAGGATTGCCAGAGGCCAGGAGTTTGAAACTAGCCTGGCAACATAGTGAGACCCTGTTTCTATTAAAAACAGTTTTTAAAATAAAGATTAGCTGGGTGTGGTGGTGGGTACCTGTAGTCCCAGTTACTTGGGAGGCTGAGGGGAAGGATCATTGAGCACAAGAGTTCAAGTTTACTGTGAGCTATGATTACGCCACTGCACTCCAACCTGGGTGACAGAGGGTGATTCTGTCTCTAAAAATAAAATAAAATAAAATCAGTTTTGTTGAGATATGCAGAAATATTTGTAGGAGTTCTTACATATTTGCTGAAAATGGACTACAAGTCCATTTCCTGAAAGCTTAGGTTCCAAGCTTTCAGGTGCATATGCAAAACAGAGGAAAGAAAAAGAAAAAAGAAAGCAAACTCTGATCACATTGTCAATTACTTAAATTTACAATCCAGTTGCCCAGATAAAGCATAACTCTTCCTGGTACTGAGATTAGAAAGAATATTTTCCTCATGGGTCTTCATGAAGAAGGCACTGGGTGATACAGTGATAAGTACCTCAGTGGCCTTTTTAAACTACAAAAGACACTGCATTCTTTGGAGATATTTCTTATACCAATATTCAGAGGAAGCTGAAGTCAAAATACTATCCTCCCACTCATTAAAAGAAACTGTGGCAGTAAAAATCCTGTGGTATGAGCATATAACTTATCTCAGAGAGAATATTAGAGTAGTAGTTCCTCTTCTGAGTTATGGGCCACTTTGGAAAACTTTCCATTCACTCATTTGTTAGAAACAAACGTGTGCAAAGATTTCACTCTGTTCCAGGCTATGGCAGCCTTGTAAATGGGCTGCTCAGATCTCCTGCTGTGGGGAGCCCCTGTCCCCTCCGTTCGGGTTCCACTGCCATACTGGCACCAAGGCCACCATCCCTGGAGCTGCTCCCAGTCCCTGCCAATGATGGAGCACAGAAGATCCAGGTGACGGTGCTGACCCAATACTGCAGGATACAAGAGTCCTTAAATGGGCAACTTTGGCTGGAGGACACCCCATGGACCTAGAGGAAACCGCCTTAGAACTGCACAGCTGTCTGACAGTCTTCCCACTGGATCTCCCTTCTTTCCCTGTCTGCCTTCATAGGGCTCAACCTGCACTGCGATGGGAAGACTCTCTGACTCCTCCTGCTCCCTCCCCGTCGTTCTTCACGGTGTTTCTCCCAGTAAATCTCTTCTGCATCTGATCTCATTTCATCATCTGCTTTTTTTGAGGAGCCAAACTAACCCACACAGGGAGGATTTCACAGTTACCATGACAGTCAGTGGTCCTGCCCACAAGGAAGAGACAGACTACAAACAAGGCAACAAAGACATAGCTGAGATGGCTCCCAGATAGTAATTAGTGCTTGAAAGGAAACAAAACAGGGTTACGGGAGAGAGAATGAAGGGAAGTCAACTTTAGATTGGGGGATCAGGAATGGCCTCCCTTGCTAAGCTGACACCTAATTGTCAGAGGCACATGTGAGGCAGGGAAGAATGAGTTTGGTGGGTTCAGGGACTGCAGGTGTGTGTGACGAGTAGAGAGAGGCAGGAGAACACAGGTGGCATGTGATGTCAGCCTAGTAGGCAGGTCATATAGGTCCTAGGGAGGAGCTCAGATTTTACGTTCAGTGTGATGGGGAGACTAAAAGTATGGGTATAATTTTAGGGATATTACAGACCTCACAAAATTTGTTCTTAAGTGTAGACTTATATAGATACAAGTGAAATCCATATGTTTTGGGCAATTTTCCATAAACACTACCTCTTCTCAAAAAAATATATTACTTTTGAAAATATGCTACACATTTATAGTAAAATTTAAAAGTGCTAAATATACAGAAAAATACAAAAAAGAAAGTATAATCATCCCAAATGTACTATCTGGTAAAAATAACAAATTTATTTGTTTATTTGTTTGTTTATTTATTTATAACTTTTGTAGAGATGGGGTCTCACTTGACCAGGCTGGTTTCAAACTCGTGGCCTCCAGGTGTGGTGGCTCACACCTGTAATCCTAGCACTTTGGGAGGCCAAGGTGGGCAGATTGCCTGAGCTCAGGAGTTCGAGACCAGCCTGGGCAACACGGTGAAACACTAAAATACAAAAAATTAGCTGGGTGTGGCAGCGTGGGCCTGTAGTCCCAGCTACTCGGGAGGCTAAGGCAGGAGAATGGCTTGAACCCAGGAGGCAGAGGTTGCAGTGAGCCAAGATTGCGCCACTGCACTCCAGCCTGGGCAACAGAGCAAGACTATGTCTCAAAAAACAAACAAACAAAACAGATGCCTGGCCTCAAGCAATCCTCCTGCTTCAGCCTCCCAAAGTGCTGAGATTATAGACATGAGCCACCACGCCTGGCTTAGACATGATTATTGACAATATTTGGATGGACATCCCTCTAGGCATCTTTATGCCTTTCATACCGATACAAATAGATGTAAGTACATACTTTTATACATCTTACATATATGTACTTACTGTATGTGCTATTCTGAAACATGCTTTTTATCACTCCTGAACATGCTGTAGACATATTAAATATTTCACTGATCCTAATTTTTAAAAAAACATTTTGCATGCCTGATATTGATTTGCATCTTATAATCCATGTGATGGTGTCTGGCCAGGCAGCAGTTGCTCCAGGCACATTCACAAAAACATCAAAAGGTTCAGAATGGATGCTAATGGCTTA
The DNA here is from genome assembly GCF_037993035.2 of Macaca fascicularis. Classification (NCBI taxonomy): domain Eukaryota; kingdom Metazoa; phylum Chordata; class Mammalia; order Primates; family Cercopithecidae; genus Macaca; species Macaca fascicularis. Next base: position 31,856,014 of record NC_088383.1, read on the forward strand.
GGAGAAAAGCCATGAGCAAGAGGTGAATTCTTCTCTAATCCTTAGGAACAAAATTATTGAAGGAAGAGTGTGGGAGATGATTTATTGAAAGCAAACTGATTTATCAATGTTCGCAAAGTCCAAAGTTGGCCAATCCTACGTAACTGCAAAGTCAGCTAGGAACTTGACAGATTTATCTTTTATATGTATTCTTTAAAAAGACAGCATGAAAACTCTCCTGATGGCAGAGAGGACAATATGGCATGGAAATCCATGGACACTGATGACTCTGAGTTGATGAGCATCTGGAAGGGTTGGATTCTAAATGAGAGGCACTTTCAGGAACATATTAACCAATTTATTATGCTTATATATATTTTCATGTATGCACAAGAGCAATATATAATAAAAATATACCTACATTTAAAGAGCTAGTTAGTAGAAAATAAAAATTCGAGGGAACAACAAAGCTTGTGTCATTTAATTGACAGCATTTTCTTACTATCATAAAATAATGATGTATCTTGGCCGGGCATGGTGGCTCACGCCTATAATCCCAGCAGTTTGGGAGGCCAAAGCGGATGGATCACTTGAGCCCAGGGTTCGAAACCAGTCTGGCCAACATGGTGAAACCCTGTCTCTACTGAAAATACAAAAATTAGCCAGGCATGGAGGCGCTCCCTTGTAATCCCAGCTACTCGGGAGGCTGAAACAGGAGAATCACTTGAACCTAGGAGGCAGAGGTTGCAGTGAGATGAGATCACGCTACTGCACTCCAGCCTGGGTGACAGAGTGAGACTCTGTCTCAAAAAAATAAAGTAAATAAAATAATGATGTATCTTACAGATGAAGTTATCGCAGATTTGATGGAATGTAATAGACCCCCTCCCCCACTTTAAGGTTGCTCTATATTCTACCATATGTTATATTCCTTAATTTACTTGCCCTGCCCTCTATTAATGGACATTTGGGTCATTCCGATTTTTCCCAAACATAAACAGTGCTGCAGCTAATCTTTTTGTGCATACATCCTTTTATACTTGTGTGATTTTCTCTTTAGAGTAATAAACCAAGTTTTGATAAGTGTCAGGTTGCAGGGATTTTGAGACGATTACACTTTGATTGGTTGTGCCTGGAGTGCCACCATTTCAGAATGCTTGGGACTAAAACTTTACTAGTCAGTCAGCTGTGGGAGAAGTGACCATCTCCTGTGACCACTGAGGGCCTAACAGGAACATGCCCTGCCTGGAAGACAGTCATCTCTTATTAGAGTAGACTGAAGGGGGAAATTGTGGGCAGGGCAAGACTGACTGTTCATCCATCCATCCATCCATCCATCCATCCATCCATCCATCCATCCATCCATCCATCCCACAATGCTACTCCGTGTAAGCCATTGTGCAAAGTGATGATGTAAAAATCACCCCTGCCCTCTGGAAGATTACTGTACCTTATAGGCCAGGCTAAGGAGTTTGAACTTTATCTCAAGGTGTCTTTCATTTTTGTTTTTTAATCCCAGAAGCACTATATTCAAAGGTTTTAAGCAGAGACATGTCACAATCAGATGGAGTTTGTCTGAACCAAAATGCTTGACATTTGATAAAAGTTGGTGGGCGGCAGGAATAGGAGTCCACCTTTTGGAACCATCTGTCTGAAGAGAGGGGATCTTCTCTGAAAGTTATGTTTAGCCAAAGTTTTTGAATTAACTGCACTATATAGAAAAGCATTGCTGAGACCTTGTTAGAAAACAGCTTGGAATCCACAAAGTTTGGTGCAGGTGACCTGGGTCTGTCAGGCGAGAAAAATGAAAGTCCCACATCAACAGCAGAATTCAACTGCCAAGATGTCCCTTATCATTGTTCTGTAGTTAGCTCAGCCTCAGAACCCCTGGTCCTTGGCCTTGGTATATGCAGCTTCTCTGATTGAAAAGAGAAACTACTAGAAGATGCTTAGATGACTCTTCCTGCTTTTAGCATACCTGCCTAAGGCTGATTATTAAGTCTTGGGTTCAATGTCATTTACTCCAGGAAACCACCTCCTAGACTAGGTGAAGTGGTGTTGCCAGGTGCTTCCATGGCTCAGTACATCTGCTGTTGCCAGTTACTTAGCACATTTTCAGAAAATTGCTTAAAGAGCCACCACCATAAGGTGGTACAGGCCATGCCTTGTTGGTGGGTCACCATTTAGACTACATTCTATGTGAATAATGTCCCCTGAAGTTGGGCAGTGCACAGCCTGAGCAACTGTACATTTCCACCTTGACTGCTTATTTTATTTTTATTTTTTGAGGTGGAGTTTCACTGTCACCCAGGCTGGAGTGCAGTGGCACCATCTCAGCTCACTGCAGCCTCCACCTCCCAGGTTCAAGTGATTCTCCCATCTCAGCCTCCTGAGTAGCTGGGATTATAGGTGCCCACCACCACACCTGGCTAATTTTTGTATTTTTTTAAGTAGAGGTGGGGTTTTGCCATGTTGGCCAGGCTGGTCTCGAACTCCTGACCTCAGGTGATCCACCTGCCTCAGCCTCCCAAAGTGCTGAGATTGCAGGCATGAGCCACCATGCTCAACCTGCTTATTTTATGTCTTCCCCATTAGACTGTCAACTTGAGAAGGAGTGGGACCATATCTTTCTTGCTTATGATTCTATTCCCTATACCTAGCACTATTGCTATAAGTAACTATTAGGTAATTAATATTTTATTTATTTATTTATTGGAGACAGGGTCTTGTTCTTTCACCCAGGCTGGAGTGCAGTGGTGCTATCATAGCTCACTGCAACCTCTCACTCCCAGGCTCAAGCTATCCTCCCGCCTCAGCCTTTCAAGTAACTGGAACTACAGTTGTGTGCATCCACACCCAGCTAATTTAAAAAATTTTATGTAGAGGTGGGGTTTCACTCTGTTGCTCAGGCTGGTCTCAAGCTTCTGGCATCCAGTAATCCTCCCTCCTCAGCCTTCTACAGTGCTGAGATTATAGGTGTGGGCCACTGAACCTGGCCAACATTTTTCCTTGCTGATGCCTACAATGGTGAAACTTGTGGCCTTCACACTCGGATTTATCATACCTAAATTTTTTCAAGGCAATGTGTTTTAATCAGATTTAAATTAGTATGACCCCAGTGGATCTTTCCATTTGTGTTTTATATGCTGCTGTATTAACAGGAAAAGAATCCCCTGCCCCCGCCATTTCCCAATAACATTTCACAAATTACTCACTAGAAGGGCAAGCCTTACAATTGCAGGAACATGAACTAAGACCAGTTTTTAGGGCTCAACAACCTATTGACAGGGGATGAAAGGAGAAAATTCTCCCTTGAGGTAGTGCAGGAATAATCAAATATCAAAAGTTCCACCCAACATCATAGGTTTATATCTCAGCGCTCCCTCGCCCTCCTCACCTGCAAGGCAGTCCAGGAAACGAAGTCTTTTCACTGGGCACGTTGTTGGTAATGAGAGTGAATGGATGCCGTATAGGCAACAAGCAGTCCTGTAACAGGCTCTAAAAGAAGGCTCTGCTGGTGGCTCACAGCTGTAATCCCAGCACAGCCACTTTAGAAGGCCGAGGTGGGAGGATCCTTTGAACCCAGGAATTCAAGACCAGCCTGGGCAACATAGTGAGACCCCAACTCTACAAAAAATTTTTTAAAATTAACAGAGCATGGAGGTGCATGCCTACTGTCCCAGCTACTTGAGAGGCTGAGGTGGGAGGATCGCTTGAGCCTGGGAGTTAAGGTTGCAGTGAGCTGTGATTGCAGCACTGCATTCTAGCCTGGGGGACAGAGCAAGACCCTGCCTCGAAAAAAATAAAATAAAAAATAAAGAAAGAAAAAAAGGAGACAGAGGCTCTGCCAAATACTGAAATGAGAGTAAATGATCACTTTCTATCCACTCAGCTTAGAATATCTACATAAGTGAAAGCTTTTTATTTTATTTTATTTTATTTTGGTAGGAGCATCATATTGTGACAGCGACTAGGGTTGAATAAAGACAAATCACCTTCCATATCTCTTCTCCCACAGGCCCCACATATACATAACTTACAATTCTCCACTTTAGTGAATACACTCACCTCTAAAACGATGACCCCAAAGGAGGAACTCCTTCCCTCCCACATGGCTCTAGGCTGGTGTCCCCAAGATCACCAAAGACTAATTCTATGTGGAAGCAGGAAAGATCACATGCCCTTTCCCAGGAGCAACGTAAGAGTTTGGAAAAATCATGTCCTATTTCCTCCTGTAACTCAAGGAAGCCACTTTCATAATTTACAGCAAAAGCAAAAAACCAAACCCAAGCAACAACAGAAACCTCATGCGTGGAATGCCTATGGAGAAAGGAAGAACAGTGCGAGTTACGAGAGGCTTCATGCTGGGCTCATGTTGGTTCGGAGGAGGTGATGAAATCATGATGTCGTGATTAGATGACTGCTGGAAACACTGGACTATGAATTTGCTGAGGTTCCCAGAGAATGGATTTGTTCGCTAAGGGAGAAAAGGGGTAATAGAAACAAATACATTCTTGGAGGGTTTCATTCATGTCTGTTCACTTGCTTGGCTGTACAAGTGAACCAGAACCAAAACGCTTATTGGTGAATCCGTGTCTTCAAGGACCCAATCAGTAGACAGTAAAAGTGTCCACCCATTTGAAAAGTAAAAGGAATAGTGTATAACTAAAAAACACACATGAAAATGATCTACAATGATGCATCTTTGGTAGCAAATAGGCTAAAGACATGTTTAAATGTGTCATTATTTACGATATAATTGAGAAATGTTTTCTTCCACCCGATATTAAATTTTGCAATTTAATAGAACTCACTCTGATGAAAAGAACATTTATTCAATAAGAAAGTTATTTCTTTGCAACATTAATCATCTCAAGCTCATGGTTTCTCCAGAGGGATGATCCCCACCCATTTGCTTTTCCATTTATGTTATCTTTAACAGGAAACAAATGACTTTGCTGGAGTTTTATCCTCACTAATTCTCTAAGATTAGGAACTTAGAAATACGACAGGCTTTATGACTTCCCCTTGGACATCATAATCACTACTGTAAATGATGACATTTGCTTTGAGTGCAATGAAAACTACATTAATGAAAATGACCAGGCTGAAGTGTACCCAAATGCTGATGGAATTCAAGGAAAAAGCCTTATTTGTGAGCTGCTTACATAATTGGAAGATCATGACTGACATTCACTACTGTAACAATGACAGACTCGATTCCAGAATTTCAAATAACACTGTAAGCGTGTTGAGAAAAATGAATACTCCTTGCACTTTTAGACACCTAGATATGCATTAAACATCTTAAATAATGCTCTTAAATCTATAACTATTTGAAAGGCTCAATCGACTCTTTGCTCTGGCAAAAGCCATCCATCAAAGTAATTCTTTATACATATCAAGTCTTAGGTCCCAGTGAAATGTACATTTCCCAGCAGGTGTATTTCCCCTTTCCTTTCATAGCCAAGATGGCAAACAAATGGTGCACAGGTCTCCAAACGCTGGTCCTTCTCCCATGGCCGGCATCACTAATCAATCTTGGCACCCTTTCTTGCTGAGCCCAGAACAGCTTTTTCGAGATAACACTTCAATGAGCTGCCAGTTGGCTGGTGCTCAGGTGAAACCCATTTGCCATTTCTGTCCCAGAGGGTAGCTCTACATACCTGGTTTAAAAGGTTAGTTACATTCCATATATTCAACTCTCTATAAAATATCTTTGTATTACTGTAAAAAAAAGTTTCTCAATGTGCTATTAGAAAACCAGATGTGATTTAAACATGGCCATCAAACTTTTAAATGACATATATAAAAAGAAAAGTATGATAAAGTGGATGATCAGCTTACTAAGTTAAAAACTTGAGTTACACTTTTTGTAAATATATTTGTGTATGATGGCACAAACTAAACAACACAGTCTGTTTTTATTGGTCTCTGAAATAGTGATCTGAGAGGAACTGGATTGATCACGTGTTAACACTCCACTTTTGGCCACAGTGGTAGCTCTGATAACATCACACACCTCCAAAAGACAATCTCATCTAGGGAGATGGGTTTTTTAAATGTTAACATAAGATGTAGGTTGGGTACGGTGGCTCACACCTGTAATCCTAGCACTTTGGGAGGCCAAGGCTGGTGGATCACTTGAGCCTAGGAGTTCGAGACCAGCCTGGCCAACAGGACGAAACCCCATCTCTACCAAAAATACAAAAATTAGCTGGGCCTGGTGGTGTGCACCTGTAGTCCTAGCTACTTGGGAGGCTGAGACAGGAGAATCACTTGAAGCTGGGAGGCAGAGGTTGCAGTGAGCTGAGATTGTGCCACTGCACTCCAGCCTGGGCAACAGAGCGAGACTCCACTTAAAAAAAAATGGTTAACATAAGATATGAGGGAACTTAGACAAATGTATCAGCAAAAGCACAGCTTGTAGGGCCAAGCTCTGTAATCTCTTTATCCTCAAGTCTATTTTTCACAAAATCTTCCCCAGAGAAGGATAACTTTCAGTTCTAAACATTCATCACCCCCCAATGCTGTGATCATTCTTTTTTTCCATCAGAACAATTGAATCATAAGATCAAGGTTACTGAAAACTTACTCAGATGGCAGAGAAATAAACCCAAACATGACTGGAAGATTTCTCAGCCTCTTTTTCCATCCTTAACCTGGGGACCACTTGCTTCATGTGATGTAAGAGAAGCTGGCAGGTGAACAGTCCACCATGATGCTTGCTCCAAGAGGCATGCCAGGGGAGACCTGCTACTCAGCGGTACCTACTACATCACTTTCTCCTCTCTCTTCTCTGTTGAATCCCAGGAAACAATGAAATAGACATGGGAAAGCATGATGTGTTAACTTAAGAAAAAGACTTGTGTAAAACGGAGAGCCAAAAATCTATCATACATACTGGGACGTAAGCCAACCCTTTAGGGTTAAAACAAAACCCAAGGCTACTTCTCTTCATTTGCAGTCACTTGAGAGCTAAGTGTTCGACTGCTGGGTTCTCTCTGCTCTGCTACGCGAGTGGAAAATCACACGGGAGAAAAGTCCCTGCCTCCTGGCCCTGGGATGGTGCAAAACATCTGTCAGGTGTAAGGAATTGCATCTGGGGAAGGATGAAAACCGAGAGTAAGCTTGCCCATTCGTGCTGTTAGGGAATTTAGCAGGATGTGGCATTTTCTTATCTGTATAATGGGATGATGATTTCTGCAGTGTCTGCTTCCCAGCACTCAGGGAGAGAAGGGGGAGTGCGGGTGAAATAACGTCATAGATGTGCAAGCGCTTTGTCAGGTAGGGGAGGAGTCCCAGAAGGACTCCAGCGCTATGTTATTTTATTAGTAGTAATATTGTCATCCTTATCATCTTATGTCTCTCTGGTATACTTCAGGACGTGCAGCTGTATTTTGGGAGAGATGCGTGCAAGATGAAGGAGACTGAGATAAAGTGTGAGACTGTCAAACTCACCTTTCAGTTTACTCTCAACTACCACCTACCTATGGTTTTCAACCCAACTCAGCATTCAGAACTAATTGTAGTTTTTAAATTTTTTAAAAAGCATGGAAAACCAAACATCGTATATTCTCAATCATAAGAGGGAGCTAAGCTATGAGGGTGCACAGGCACAAGGATGACACAGTGGGCTTTGGGAATTCAGGGGGAAAGGGTGGGAAGGGGGTGAGGGATAAAAGACTACAAATCGGGTACAGTGTATACTGCTTGGGTGATGGGCGCACCAAAATTTCACAAATCACTGCTAAAGAACTTATGTAGTCAAACACCACCTGTTCTCCAATAACCTACAGAAATAATAATTTTTTAAAAACCTGTTTTAAACATACAGATGTCTCAGCTTTACCATGTCTGGATGGGATTCAGTCATTTAATTTTAAATTCTACCAGTAATTCTGATGCCCTAGCCGGGGCTGAGAACCACAGGCTCATGGGGATCCAGGCCAGCTCTATCACTCCTCCACTTCTCCCAAACCTAAGTTTCTTATCTTCCATGCACAGGCCTGGGCCCACTGGGAAATGGTGCTAAGATTCTATTGGCAGAGATGTGCCCACTGCCATAGCTTCTTCATCCTTACCTTTCCAGAAAAAGCTGGAGACCCAAATAGCATCTCTCCGCCTCCACCCTACCTCCTCTTGCTCTAATTAATTGTGATGATGAGCTGGAATGAGAGCCACCTGAAGTGAAATGTTGGCTCTGTCGCTCGGCATCTAATATCTGATATAATCACAATATGTAGTATAATGGCTAATGAAACACTGAGCAAAATTTATTACACTAAAAGACATAAGCATGCATTTAAAATAAGTGCCTGGGACTCATTCTGCTGAATTCCAGTTTTAAGCTCAGCATTAAATGTATATGGGGTTTTATTTTATTTATTTGGTTACAGGTAATGGCTGCATTAGCAAGACATGGATACTTTTATTTGTACTATTCTGTTGCTCTTGGGTGAAAATACTTTATTATTTTCATTTGTTTCTCCCAAAGTTACCTTGTCATTGGCATGCATAATTTTTGCAGAGTTAATTCTTATCAGCTCAATTTTACAGCAGGGGTTTTTGAGGCATTATAAACTCTTTCTCCCCAACTCGGGAGTTCATTTTGAATTAAATAAATCTTTGTCTACCTTTTCTATTCAAATATTCTCAGGTTGGTACAGGTAAGACCATCAGAGTGATTGCTGACATCTGGAATGTTGTTGTTCTTTTCATTTACCCTAAGTTTTTCAGCACGTTCAGACAGTAATATCTCCCAGCTGGTAAGAGGCTCAGCTTCTGAAAGAGGAAAACGCAAGAAACACCGCCTCGCTCCCCAGCTGCATGTTATTACGTTATTCCCAGTTCAGAGGAAATGAACAATCATTTAGTCTTGACAGGTACATCCAGAAACTCACTGTCTTCCTTTTCAACCCGAAAATAAAAAAAACAGGGGCCGCAGAAGTTAAGCATTTGTCTTGAAGTAAGTTTCATGCCTTTCTGCCAATGCTATGGGGATATCTTGTGAAAGTTTTTGAAAACTCCCTGGGAAAATGCTGCCAACAGGCTTAGAAACCTGGGAGGAAAAAAAATCATCATCCAAAATACCTTCTGCTCATGAAGATATGTAAGTTAGTCGTCCCTTGTGAGCTGGTGAAGGTTAGACATATGTGATGGCATTTGGAGTGTAACCCAAATGGCCTTTTAAGCAGACTATTCGACTTAACACAAAAGCAAAGTTGTCAGCAGTGAATTCCCTTCCAAATCAGCTTCAGGATGAACTAAAAGCAATGCTAGGGAGGCTTTTTTCTTATCCCCATTATCCTGATGGATTTGTCCCTCCATTGAAAATATTTCCATTTTCTAACGATCGCCATTCTAACTGGCGTGAGATGGTATCTCATTGTGGTTTCGATCTGCATTTCTCTAATGACCAGTGATGATGAGCTTTTTTGTATATGCTTGTTGGCCACATATATGTCTTCTTTTGAGAAGTGTCTGTTCATATCCTTCACCCACTTTTTGATGGGTTTTTTTTTTCTTGTAAATGTGTTTAAGTTCCTTGTAGATTCTGGATATTAGACCTTTGTCAGATGGATAGATTGCAAAAATTTTCTCCCATTCTGTAGGTTGCCTGTTGACTCTGATGATAGTTTCTTTTGCTGTGCAGAAGCTCTTTAGTTTAATTAGATCCCATTTGTCAATTCTGGCTTTTGTTGCAATTGCTTTTGGTATTTTAGTCATGAAGTCTTTGCCCATGCTTATGTCCTGAATGTTATGTAACAAATCTGCATGTTCAGCACACGTATCCCAGAATTTAAAGTAAAATAAAAAAAAATCCATTTTCTGAACATAGTTTTCCAAAGTAGAAATACAATCAATACAAAATAATACTCCCATTTACCTTTCAATTTACAATTCACAAACCACTTCCAGGGACATAACTCTACTTACTCCTCACCACTGTCCCATAACATAGGCTGAACTCCATTTTACCAATGACAAAATTGGGACAGGACGCGAGGAGGCCACTCAGACCGCCTGGAGTCTCAGTTCACAAGTGGGAACGCCCGGACAGACAGACAGCTGTGTCTCCTGACTCCTGGGCCAGTGCTGTTTAGTCTATCCAGCTGAGGATTTTAAAACATTTACTTCCGCTTAACTCACTTTGTCCCCTATTATGGTCCGTGTGTGTGTCAGTCTTTATCTCTGGACTTGAATCAAAGTTATCCCTTCTCCCACCTCCTCCTGTTTCAGAGGGGGAAAAAAATCAAAGCCTAAATATTGAACACATGTGCTTCTCATCTGGGCTGCTTAGCAGGATTGGGGAAATCAGCACTGTTGTTGGCCCTGCCTCCCGATGTCTCAGTGTGCGCTTACACCTGGTGCCCCACTGCTACCACAGTCTAAGCCCACCGCACTCAAAGTCAACCTTCCATGGCGTGCCTTCACTCCAGCTTTCATCTTCTTAGCTTCTCCGAGTCTCAGTGGCTCTCTTTACTGGCCTGTGAAAAATCAACTTGGGTTTCCATTTAGGATAGATTAGAAGGTGTGCAGGGAGAGACTAGTAGACACCTTTGCGTAAAGACCTGACATCTTCCGCCGTCTTTCCCACTGCACTGCTGTGGGCAGCCGTGACTCATGGTGAGGTCATGCATTCCCAGGCGAGGTTTATAGGTAACCAGGAGGCTGAGCGATTTGCAGGTGCTCTCCCTGCTAACTCCATTGTAACTCTAACTCACCTCCACGTTGCACTGGCATCTTTTGAAGTAGAACTTCATGGGGTGAACAGGAAGACTACAACATTTTTATTATAGTTGGCTTCCTTTGCTGAATTAGCGTTTATACTTTCCCAGTAGAAATCCCCAAATTGAAAATATAGAGGTGTCAGCTAGCACCACTTTAGTTAAGGTTGTGTCAACATTTCCTATAAACCTTGTTTTTCTAGGGTTTATAACTAGACCATAAAAATTTGCTCAGCTCTGAAACTTGGCATAGTAAGTAAACCTGGGAGTGAATTTTGCAGAAATTGAGGAGGGAAAAATGAGTTCAGCTGTTTTTAACATGTGCCTCTGCTAAAATGGAAATGATTTTAAGATTCATTTTCTTTTTGTGTGACTCAAATGGAGATTCAGCTTAAAAAAATAGTGAACTCAAGGGATTATTTCATTGATACGTGCTAATTGCACTTGTTAATTTTTAGAGAAAATGTTAATGATTGACATATTTAACTCAAACCCACTGACTGTGCATCTGCAGGTACCAGTTTTTGCAAAACAGTTTGCTGTGCATAATAATGTGATTTGGCAAATAATCTGCCCACATTTTAGTGCCGTAAACTAATGCTTTGTAGGAATCCTTCTGATAAAATGTTAATAGGCTGTTTCAAAATACTAAGTCACTCAGGATCACAACCCTCTGTTCATCTTGATCTAATCGGTAGCTCACATTTAACAGATGATTCCCAAAAGCAGCTCCTGTGATGTTTGTATGAGAGAAACGTCCAGTCCCTCTGACCGTGTACCTTTTCTGGAGGATGTGGTAGGTGCTGTGCAGCCCAGCAGCTCACCTATCCCTTTTGTACCACTGGCAAGATATTGGGATGTTGGATGCAATTAGTCAACATGGATGCTTGTAATGCCCTGGCCGGCATTTGCCAGTCTCGGGCCATGAACTCTGGGATGATGGCAGGCACCAGTGACAGGAGCATTATGGAAGAGAAGAAAAAAGTGCTGGACTTGAATGGATTTTGCCAACAACCTTAGGTGAGTCAGTCCACCCATCTGGGGACAGTGATACTCTGCTAACCTAATAGGGTTATTGAGAGAATCAACTGAAGTCATTATGCATATCAAAGCACTTTCTAAACTGTAAGGTGGCATCCAAATGAAAGGTGGTGGTACCTGGCTCAGCATCAGCTTTTCTTCGTAGACACTTACTGAGTGTTGTTAGTAAGGTCATGGTAGCGATGTGCACCCCTTCAGCCGACTCAAGGGGAAAGGCCCTGGGCTTCCCAGCACTTCAAGCCACAACCGTGTGACTCAACCCAGCTTTGTTTTTTCTAACTGCAGTTTCCTGCTTCCACTTCTCTGCTTACCTGTTGCTGGTCACTGACCACTTTTGGAATGAAGAATGTGCCGGAGTCTTGGAGGCTCATTTCCCATGGACGTGAACACAGACAGCCCCAGAGGCCACCGTGGCTGTTTGATGTCACTGTTCTGCCCCTGCTCCCAGCTGCCCCCATCCTGCAACTCATCAGGTTCTATTGCTAGTTGCAGGGATTCAATTTTGGGTGCCTTTAGGTTTTCTCTGAGATTGTTTCCCGCTACAACCCAGGGTTTCTTTCCTTGTTTCCTTATGTGGCACATCTTGGGCATAAGTGAGCTGGATTTGTTATGAGAAATTTTCTAGCAGGAATCTCTCTCTCTCTCTTTTTTTTTTTTTTTTTTTTTTGACGGTCTTGCTCTGTCACCTAGGCTGGAGTGCAGTAGCACAATCTCGGCTTATTGCAGCCTCCTCCTCCCAGGTTCAAGCGATTCTCCTGCCTCAGCCTCAGTCTCAGCCTCAGCCTCCCAAGTAGCTGAGATTACAGTGTGTGCCACCACGCCCGGTTAATTTTTGTATTTTTAGTAGAGACGGGATTTCACCATGTTGGCCAGGCTGGTCTCAAACTCCTAACCTCAGGTGATCCACCCACCTCGGCCTTTCAAAGTGCTGGAATTACAGACGTGAGCCACTGTGCCTGGCCAGCAGGTACATCTCTGAAAAGTCATCAGTGCAGTCAGTCCTGAGCAGGGGTAGCTTCGTGGGCATGTGACCTGTGCAGTCACACAGGCCCCGGGCTCGAGAGAACCCTGCACTTGGTTTAATGCTCTGCTTTTGTCATCTTAAAATTCTTAATAACTTTTAGACAAGGAGCGCCATATTTTCATTTTGCACTGGGTCCTACAGATTGTGTAGCTGGTTTGGTGCTCTGTACCCTGACTCTTCCTAGAGAGCCCCAAAGACCTTAACCTGGAACCATCTTGCTGAGTGCTAGAGCCCATTTTGAGCAGGATGGGCAAGATTTGAGGTCACCTATTGTGGGCAGTGCAGGGGTTCAGCGTGAGCCTTGCTGCCCCCCAACCCTAGCTTATGTTTTCCCGCCAGTCCTGGAGCCCTCGCCCCACCCCACCCCACCCCACCCCACCCCTTCCCTGCAGCCTATAGGAGTGGGTTCTGCCTCAGATTTGCTGAAACAACTCTCTGCTGGCTTAGCTGGAGCCAGACTCCCTGTCTACCATTTCCAGCCCCTCTCCCAGAAGCCTGGACACTGATGTGGGCATTTGCAGTTCCCATCAGGGTCTTGTTCCAACACGAATGGAACACTGGGCACCTTGGAGCAGCCACAGTCTGGAACTGAGAACTGTCACTTCTGCATCCAGCCTGCTGGAACAAATACCTCCAAGCCACATGTTTACTCAACCAGTGCTACCTGGCACAGGGGATGTATCTGCAAGCAAGACAAAGATGTTTCTGTCCCTGGGGAATTCACGTTCTAGTGGAAGAAGACAGACAATGAATATAATAAATGCATAAATCTGGAGGTTAAAAAATGAATGACATTGTGAAAAAATAGGCAACAGGGTGATGGAGACCAGGAGGGCTAGGGGGCATTTTGCCTTAAGAAGAGAAAATAAGCGTGATGGTGCTTACCTATAATCCCAGCACTTCGGGAGGCCGTGCCCAGAAGTTCGAGACCAGCCTCAACAACATAGCAAGACCCCATCTCTACAAAAATTAAAAAATTACCCGGGGGTGGTGATGCGTGTCTGTAGTCTTAGCTACACAGGAGGCTGAGGTGGGAGAATGGCTTGAGCCCAGGAGTGTGAGGCTGCAGTGAGCTATGATCGCACCACTGCACTCCAGCCTGGGTGATTCAGCAAGACCCTGTCTCTCAAAAAAATAAATAAAAATAGAATACAGGGAGAAATATGATCCAAGATGTGAAGGAGTTGAGGACATGAGACCATGGGTTTCCAGGGAAAGAGCATTCTTGACAGAGTGCAGCTAGTGCAGAGCCCTCATGGGAGCGAGGCTGGCTGTGGCAGAGCAGGCAGGAGGCAGTAGCAGCAGCAGATGCAAGGAGGCAGCTGGAGATGAGGCCCCAGACCCAGGCCTGGGGAAGGTGAAGCCTGCAGGGCCTGGGAGGGACTTGGGCTTTCATGGAGTGAGCCAGGAGCCATCAGAGGCATCCATTTGGAGCAGAGGAATGACACGATCTGTTTAAAAGGATCCCTGTGGCTGACGTGTGCCCTGGAGAAGCACAGGGGTGGAAGCAGAACCATCAGAAAGCTGCTCAATAACCCAGAGAAAAATGCTCATTCTTATGGGGATACGCCAGAGTTTCTGCTCTGCTTTGAAAGCAATTATTCGGGCTGTTGACTGCCCCCTTGTTGCACTTGGGCGGCCTCTGAGCTGGGTCTGCTCTGGCTCCCGGCCCCATCTCACCTCTTCCCACTTCCTTCTGCCAGTCTCATGGTGTGGATACCTCTGCAGCATTTGCAGCCAAGTCTACCCAAGCAAGAGCACATTACTAACTAAGGCCAGGCAGGGTGTCTCCTTGACTAGAGATTTTTTTTTTTTTTTTTTGGTAAAGAAAAAATTAGGCCAGGCCATCTGAGGGGCTCACATCTATAATCCCAGCACTTTGGGAGGCCAAAGTGGGAAGACTGCTTGAGGCCAGGAGTTCAATGCCAGCCTGGGGAAGGTAGGGAGACCGCATTTCTACAAAAAAATAAAGTAAAATAAAATGAGCTATGCATGGTGGCACGTACCTGTAGTCCTAGCTACTTGGGAGGCCAAAGCAGGAGGATAGCTTGAGTCTAGGAGTTAGGGGCTGCAGTGAGCCATGACTGCACCACTGCACCACTCCAGCCTGGGTGACAGAGTGAGACCTTGTGTTTAAAAGAAAAAAGAAAGAAAATCAGCACCCTAGAAAGGTTTAAAAAAAGAAAAAGAAAAAAAATTAGGCCAGATTTCCACCCGTGGATTGTTTACATCCACAGTTGGGGGAGGGTTCCATGCCTTATGCCTCCTTAAGGCCCCTCCAGGCCTGTAATGCTTTCTCCAGCCCCTCACTCTCCGCTGTGGTATGTAGACTATTTGGCTCCCCCATAAGCGTGAGTTCAAATGAGTCCCCGTGGATGTTAACCCAAGTCAGTAAAACACCTTTGCAGGCAGTAAAAGACGTATCCCTCTGAGGTCAGAGAGCTCTCTTGGCAAGAAAGCCAAATGAATGGTTTCTTAAAGGGCAGGAAGAACTCTGCTCTCGATGCCATGCCCCAGCCCGCTGGGCATACCTGTCCCACAGGTAGGTTGCAGGTAAGCAGAAAGGCCAGTGTCGTAAAGAAGGCGTGCCTGTCTTCCTTTTGTTCACCTCCAACATCACCTTTTTTTTTTCTTTCCGATACATCATTGCACTTGTTAATGGAAATGAAACATTTCACGCCAGACCCAGATTGGGTCTGGGATCAAGTAAGAAAAATTGTGGAAGTAGCCAGGCTCAGTGGCTCACGCCTGTAATTCCTGCTTTCTGAGGCTGAGGCTGGAAGATCACTTGAGGCCAGGAGCTGGAGAGAGACTGGGTAACATAGTGAGACCCCATCTCTAAAAAAAAATTTTTGTTTTAAATTAGCTGGGCATGGTAGCATGCACCTGTAGTCTGAGCTACTTAGAAGGCTTAAGTGGGAGGATTGCTTGAGCCCCGGAGTTTGAGGTTACAGTGAGCTATGATTGTGCCTCTGCACTCAAGCCTGAGTGACAGAGCGAGACCCTGTTTCAAAAAAAAAAAAAACATTGTGAAAGTGCTATGTAAATATGAAAACACTCTCCAAAGTTAAGATAGTATCATTATCTGGAAAGACAGTCTCCAGCATTCTCATTTAGTGTTTAGAAATACTGTGTTGAAGGCTGGGATATTCCTGCTAGCCAGGCACAGTGGCTCACGCCTGTAATCCCAGCACTTTGGGAGGCCGAGGCAGGCGGATCATGAGGTCAGGAGTTTGAGACCAGTGTGGCCAACATGCTGAAACCTGTCCCTATTAAAAATACAAAAAAACAAAACAAAACAAAAAAAAACATAGCTGGGCACGGTGGCACGCACCTATAATCTCAGCTACTCAGGAGGCTGAGGCAGGGGAATCACTTGAACCCAGGAGGCGGAGGTTGCAGTGAGCCAAGATCGCACCACTGCACTCCAGCCTGGGTGAGAGAGCAAAACTCCATCTCAAAAAAAAAAAAAAAAAAAAAAAAGGAAGAAAGAAAAAAGAAAATCCTCTGTGTGTTGAAAAGTGTCACTGACAAGCAGTGTCAGTCAGCTGCTTCCAGGGTTGATCCATCTGTAAATGCAACCACAACCTGAAACTCACCAGTGTTTTTCCTCTGGAAATTACAAAATGCAAATGCAGGTTCCATAGAGATATTTTAGCGAGCTATCTTCTGATCTCATGGTTTTATTTGTTTGTTTAGAATAACAAGAAAGCCAGGTTGCTGGATCATCCTGCCCATCTAGGTCTTTTGGTAATCTTAAATGAGAAACCCTGTCACAGGTCACTGCAGTGATTTGTAATCATGAATAGGAGCTAATGAATTCCATAGATTAGCAGCAAGTGGGAGAAGGGAGGAGAAAACCCTCTAGTTAAAACCTGAGTCAACAATGTTACAAAATGCCTGCTATGTCAGGTTTCAGGGGGTTTGGTTGCATTATAATGGCTGGCCCACTAATTAGTGTGTTTAAAACATTTTATAGGAGTAGCTGATTTCTCACCCACCACCTCCCGCCCGCCACTCTTGATCATGAGGTGCTTTCAGGGGTCGGGGTTTGGAGGACTGAAACATCATGTGATCTTGGAACACCTCTTCCTTGTTGGTGATCCCTTATTAAGAAGCCCACCAGCTTGACACTGCTGAAGGCCTGGAGGTTGGAGTCACTCAGGTAGTTACCAGCCACCTTGCTCCTAGCGCTATAAGGTGGCCACATCTTATGAACAGATTAGGAGGCCTGCAGGCTCTCAAAATACCAAGAGGTGAAAAACAGGAGTGTTGAAGGAAGCATGCAGCCCCATAGCCCTGGGCTCAGCCCCAGCTCTAGCATATTCTCTACAGCTTTCACTTGATTGTTCGGAGCCCCCGATTCCAATGGGTCATGGTGAGCTTTGGACAGGAGGCTATGTGCAACGGCTTCAGGCATGTATTAGTTCATTCTCACATTGCTATAAATACCTGGAACTGGGTAACTGATAAAGAACAGAGGTTTCATTGGCTCATGGTTCTGCATGAGCAGAACCTAAGCTGGACACTAAGCTTTCGCCTATGAAATTGACATGAAACCTGATGGGAAGCATGAAGCTAGCATCTGCTTGGCTTCTGGTGAGGCCTCAGGAAGCTTATAGTGGAGGGTGAAGAGAGAACAGGCATCTCATATGGCCAGAGCAGGAATAAGAGAGTTAGGGGGGAAGTACCACACACTTTTAAATGACCAGATCTCACATGAACTCACTATCACAAGGATGGCACCAAGAGGATGGTGCTAAACTATCCATGAGAAATCCACCCCCATGATTTAATCACTCCCCACCAGACCCCACCTCTAACATTGGAGGTTACAATTCGACATGAGATTTGGGGGGAAGCACAGATCCATATCAAGGCGCATGCACAAACACCATGTATCGAGTACTTACCTTGTGTTAGGCACTGTGCTAATCAGTTTTACATGGGATAGTTTATCGAAGACTCCCGTAACTCTGTGAGTGAGATGCTAATCCTACCTTCACGTGTTAGAAGAACCTGCATTTAGGACAGCTTAAATTGTCCTCACTTATACGATATATCCCTAGTCCACTAAGGTCATGTTCTTGTTTAATGAAAATATATTCCTTCAGGTAAGAATGCCCAAGTATTCTTGGGAATGTCTGTATCTTCCTCAGTGGCCACACAGCCATAAAAGGACTTCTTCTGCCCATGGAATTTAGGAAGAATTCATCTCTTAGGTATGTAAAATTGTATACTTGCTCTGGAAGTGAAGCAAGGGTCTCTTAGCTAATAATTAGCTTATTACATGGTAAGTACTTTACAGATATTATACATTGATTATCAAAACAAATCTACAAGACTGCCTGTTATTATCTTTATTTTACAGAAGAGCAGACTAGAGCACAGAAAGGTTAAGTGAAATGCCCGAAGTCACACAACTGATAAATGGTCAAATTGGGATTCAAGCCCAGGCAGCTCTGAGTCATTGCCATTACTCTGTCCTGGCAGGCACTCGACAGAAAGGGGGTTTGTGCTTCCTCCATCCCACCCAGCTTCTGAATGGTCCAGACCCCCGACTGCATTGCCATGAAAAGGCCTCAGAAAATGTGTGTGCACACATCAAGATTATAAGCCAGATCCAAAATGTATCAGGTCTCCTTTATGGGGAATAGTGAGAAACAAATGGAAATAGATTGTCTTCCTGCTTGGGACTGTTAACACAGCAGCCAACCTGAACTGAAAATATTTTATTTTATGAGAATTTTAATGAGAATATTTTCTTCTCATTATACTTTGCCAGAAGTTGCCTTCTAGAGGGATTTCTTTGGGCTTTTATCTTGAATTCTAATAAAGAATACCTTGACTACAAATTTGGCCTTGAGATGTCATTTAATGAGGAGTCAAGATTTTAGTTTCTTGTAGAAAACTGGACACTAAGTTTTCTCCTATGAAATTGACATTCTTTGTGCCAACCTTTTAACACTCTCTAAGGGTACCTTCTAGTGGCTTAATAAAATCATCACTGTGATGATGTACTACATACTTATGGAAAGCAAGGTTATTTTATGAAGAGACATTATGCTTTATATAGGGAGTTAGATGGTACCAGTAATTTAAGATAACAAAGGTCCTCATTTTGTCCCATAACTGGCTTTTCTTGCTGATTCAGCTTTGGAACCTGTGTCTGTTAAACAAAGAAGGAAGGCAGAGAGCATTTTAACGTCACCTGGTGTCTAGGTGCTTCTGAAGTCAATGGGAGTGCTGTCTGCAGAGATGCTGTGGCACCATTATGGTGTTAATGGTACTATATTCTTTGGCCATTAGTGTGCACTGCTCAGATCTCTGCAAAATGCTAATAACCAGCTCTCTGGGATTCTCCAAGTAATGAGCCTGTGAAAATTCATGTCCAACCTCCAAATCAAGTTACTCCAGGACCCCTGTTGCAAATGTATTTCCCCTAATGCTCCCCTACCTCTCTTACATGTCAGGAGCTTCTCAGAAAAAGAATTGATTCTCAGGATAGAAGCAAAGATGGGTAGGGGCTTTGCTTTCTGGGAAGATCCTGCTTGGCTATGAAAACATCGTCTTGGGATGTGGCCACATCAGAGCTGGCAGTTGCAGCCAAGCTGGGGCCACTGATGAGTACCAAGTCTGGGAGAGGCAGCCAAGAGAATGTGGTTCAGTTATTGGAGGTCAAAGTTAGAAGGGGTGAGATAGCAACCCGTTTTCAGAGGTCTGGCCAACAGTAGGTTAGGAACTAGAGATGGACTGCTTGCAAGATGATTTCACAGTGGCAGGCTGCTCAAGGTGACCTTGAGATTTAGCATCCTACTGTCCATCCTTTTGTTAAGTCTCTTGCTCAGAGGTAGAAGCCAGCTTCTCTGCTGGTTCCTAATCAGGTCTATCAAAGGCCTTGCAATATGTCCCCACCTCCTGGGATAAAGCCTTGCTCATGGAAGCCTCTTAAAGAAACATCCCTGACAGCCCAGAAATGCCTGCAAGGTTTTACTCAGCTGGAGGATTGCAGGTCAGGTAAGAAACTGGGAGAGAAAATGGGCTCTTCTCTCTTCCTTTCAAGGTTGGAGCTAACCTCAAGACCAGCCAGCACCAAGAGGACAGGTAATGGTGGATAAATCAAGCCTGTCTGGAAGATAGCTTCCTTTTCCCCAAGCTTTTTCATCAAGAGTTTCCAGGGCCCTGAATTTTCAGGCTCAGGTCCATCTACCTCCTGAAATAATTCTGGCCAGGTTTGTTAGGAACCTTAGTCTGCTGGCAGACAGGCCTGGAGTTGGGGCTGCTGTCGTAGGCTGGTATTCTTAGGCTGTTCTTGGATTCCCTGGGCTTTGTCAAAATGGATTCCAGTGCCTGTAACTTTTCGTGTAGCGTTCTGTGTGATACCTTCCAGTTCAGTAAACTTCTCCTCAGCTACATTGAAACTGTTCTTTTACAGGTGCACGGTGTTTTTACCTTCAATGACTACAGTTCTTATTTCTATAATTTCTATCTGATTCTTTTTTAAACCTGTTTTTTTTAAGTGTAATCTTTCCTAATGATTTTTATATCCTACTTTATATTTTTAAAACGCTTGTGTTGTAGTCTCTTCCAACTTGTTCACTCATCTTCAGGTTTTGTTTCACTCACAGTGTTTGAGTTATGTGTGTGTTTATGTGTGTAAGTGTGCATGCATGAGTTTCTGTCTGAGATATGGTAGGAACTCATCTTCAGGGGAGAGGGGCTTTCTTTGGAGTCCATATACGGTGGGCTGTGACATATCTGCCCTGCTTCTGTGCAGCACCTTCTGGACATGAAACATTCTCCAGTTAGACTATTTTTTCCTGAGTGAGGCATTCCCAATCCACATGAGTAGTATAATTTTGGAGTCCACTCCTGCACATGAAATGAAAAGTTGGATTTTAACTTTATTCACAGTAGGCATTTTTTTTCCTTCCTAGAGCTTTGGGCCACCCAGAAAGCTTCTTTAATGCCTAACAGACTATGGGTGAAGTTTTCTGGACCCCTTCTCATAGACCAGCAGCCCTTTAAGAGTTCTGGTGTTAGGCTGAGATCCCTCTCTAACTCCTCACTTTAAGTGGACTCCAGGCCACGTTTCTTCTCTGTGCATGAGAATTAAATGCCTAGCTTTTAGCCTCCTGGGATGCTGTAGCTTCAAATTTTGATTTGAGTTCACTTTTTGCTTCTGGTATGTGGGAGTTTCCTTCCTTTCTTTTGATTTTAACTTGCAGTAAAACAACAACAAGCTGGTCATGGTGGCTCACACCTGCAACTGCAACCCTTTGGGAGGCCAAGGCAAGAGGATTGCTTGAGGCCAGGAGTTTGAGACCAATCTGGGCAGCATAGGGAGGCCCCATCTTATCTCTACCAAAATAAATAAATAAAAAACACAAAAAAACAATTCACTGGGTGTGGTGGTGTGCACCTGTAGTCCCAGCTAGTGGGGAGGCTGAGATGGGAGGATTGCTTGAGCCCAGGAGTTCAAGGCTGCAGTGAGCTGTGACTGTGCCACTGAAGTCCAGCCTGGGTGACCCAGTGAGACCTTATCTCAACAACAACCACCTTTACACAAAATTCTGTTTCATCCAACACTTCTCCATGTTTGGGGTAGTTGGAGTAGCTGAGTCAGCTCAATCCACCACGCTGCCAGAAGTCAAGCCCATGCACGCTGTAGCTTCTGGTGGTTGAATTTGACCTTCCGGGTACCCGGTCGTTGACCGGGGTTCTGCTCTGAGCCAGCTAGTAATCTGCAGTGACAGCATGCTGCCCACTGCCTTTGAGCAGCACGGCATCTGGGTCCTCCGAGGTCTGATCATACTCGTGACTCTGTCTGTGTCAACCAAATCATGAGGATTTTCCCTTCCTCTGCGTGGCCAGCCTTCTGCAGAACCGCCACTGAGGGAACAGGGAGGAAAGGGAGCGTCTTTATTTTCTCTTTAGGAAACTTGGTTGGAACAGGAATATTTCACCATTTAGAACCTCATAACTTTTGCGGGGCGGGGGGACCACAAATCCTTTTGGGGATCCGAAAAAAATGATGTATCCTGCCCTGAGCACAAAAGCACACCCACGGAAACTTCCACATGGACTTCAGGAAGTCACGAACCCCCAAATCCCATGTTAAGAACTTCAGTTTGGAGGCTATCAGTTTCCTTTGCGAACTGGAAATCTTAGTTTGCTAGCTTTCTTAATCACCTTTAGTGGGCTGGGAGCAGTGGCTCACACCTATAATCCCAACACTTTGGGAGGCTGAGGTGGGAGGGTAGCTTAGGGCCAGGAGTTCAAGACCAGCCTGGGTGACATAGCAGGACATCTGTCTCCACACACAAAAAATTAAAAATTAGCCAGGTGTGGTGGTGCGTGCCTGTAGTCCCAGCTACTCAGGATGCTGAGGTGGGAGGATAGCTTGAGCTCCTGAGTTTGAGGCTGCAGTGAACTATGGTGGTGCTACTATACTCCAGCCTGGGCAACAGAGCAAGACCCTGTCTCTAAAAACGAAAGCAAAACAAAAAAACCACAAATCACCCCTAGTGAAAAACAGTGTTAAAGTGAGACTCTGACATACTAACAATCTTTCCATGGCTCACTCCTTTGCTGGCATCTTGAAATACAGCAATGGCACCGAGAAGAATGTAGATAATTAGTGACAATTTCCTAATCAATATTTTTCTTCCTCCAAGTGCTTTTTATTAAGTAATATAATATTGCTAGAGCATAATTTCCTCCTTTTCGACTCAAACTTATGTCATCTCTGGGGCAGAAGAAGCCTTATGAAACAATACAGAACTGAGGTGACCCGGCAGAAATAAAGCTGGATGCTGGATTCCATTTCCGGGTTTGGGATCTGGCTTTGCTACTAGTTTTCTAGCGACTTTGGGAAATACACAGTCTTCTCAGGCTTCTTTTTTCCTTATCTGTAAAGTGAGGAAGTCGGACTAGATTGGAGGCTGGCCGATCCAGCGTGCAGCCCGTTTTTGTAAATGAAGTTTTACTGGGACACAGCCGTGCTCATTTGTTGCTGCATTATCTATGGCTGCTTTCTGCTGCCATTGTCAGAGTTGAGGAGCTGTGACAGAGATCAATGTCCTGCAAAGCCTGAAATATTTACTATTGAGGCTGGGCGCAGTGGTTCACGCCTATAATCCCAGCACTTTGGGAGACCGAGGCAGGCGGATCACTTGAGGTCAGGAGTTTGAGACCAGCCTGGCCAACATGGCTAAACCCATCTCTACTAAAAATTCAAAAATTAACCAGGCATGGTGGCACGTGCCTGTAGTCCCAGCTACTCGGGGAGGCTGAGGCAGAAGAATCGCTTTAGCTCAGGAGGAGGAGAATGCAGTAAGCTGAGATCATGCCACTGCACTCCAGCCTGGGTGACAGAGCAAGACTCCGTCTCAAAAAGCAAACAAACAAAAAAGAGATATTTATTATTAGTCCTTTACAGAAAAGTTTGCCTACCCTTGGCCTAGATGAGCTCTCTGTCCCTTCTCACCTGTTGATGATCTGTGACTCTCACAGTCAGAGGGAATGTTACCCAACCCAATTTAAGGGCAGACATGGAATCGAAATACTGGTAGATGAGCCAAGATAAAATCCCTCTACTGTTTTGTTACGCAGCTCCCTCAGTAACTGCTGCTTAAGGAAGTGTATTAAAGAGTCAAGTGGAATTACTTAAAACAATCAGTCTTCCTTTGTGCTCAAACTTGCTTCATAATCCAGACAGTCACGGATTCAGAATGATTTTCTCTGCCTAGTGTATCTAAATCAGTGAGGTTTTTTGTAAAAATCACCCTGATAATATACATTAATAAACATAATTAAGTTTAGGAAATAACCGACAGGAGAGCACATACAATCTTTTTTACCCAACTCAAATTCTGTTTTGAAATGAACTCCAGCATAAGCCAATCCGCAAAGCAAGCAAGTCCTTCTGATATGGACGGTGAGGGGAGTGTTCACCTGAGCATGAACTTTCTGGGCTGAACATTCCACGGACTGATATATTTTTATGATCCATGTTGCCTGAACCACGCTTTTCAAACATCGTGAGTTGAGAAGTCACTGCACCGCAAGGGCACAGCTACAATGGCTGTCGTCCCAAGGTCTAGGGTTTCTCAGAAAGTCAGCGTCCAACACTCTCATTAGATTGGAATGGATCTTTTTTTTTTTTTCCCTCAATCGCCTTTCCTATTCCTCGTCACTTAATTCATCCAAGAAGGGGTTATTTGGAGCTAAGTAGCTAGCAAGGTTTTTTCCTAAAATTAGCATATTTCAAAGAGCTAAGCCTCTACATTAAGCGCTGAGAAAATAAGCTAGAGACTGTCTTACAGATGCTCAAAATCTCAGGTCCAGAAGAACAGGAAAATCCTCCTACTATTGATATACATTTACGCTTTCAATCTATCTCAACCATCACACTACGATTTCTCTTTTCTCGTCTAACAGCATCTCTGCCTACTGTCCCTTTAGTGCTTTGGTGCAGTGGAAATCATAAATTATAGCATCAGGCCTTTTCCTAACTGACCCTGAGAAGCGTTTTTCAAACAGCTTGGAAAAATCTCTGCCTTCTGCCATTGTGTTTTAATGGTAGGTAGCAAATGGAACAAACAGTCCCAAATGAATAACTGTCCCAAATGAGATGACAAGGAATGTAGTGTATGAATTCCTCTCCACTTCCTCAAAATCAAAGGGAGTTTGCATCCCAACCCAAAGCCACTGGGGTCCCCCGGGGTCAGAACTAGAGTTGAGGTTATAAACCCATGATTCCCGGAGGTGACCACACTCCAGTGGGGCAGAGTGATCAGAACAGAAAGTCAAGTGGCTCCTGAGTAGCTTGGAGAGCGCTGGTACTTTCCTTGAGCCTTGGATATTAGATAAACTGGGCCCCAACTCCCAACTTTGGCAGCCTGGGAGATCTCTTGGTTAGCTTCACAGTTGTTGTTCCTGATTCATAACTTACCTTCTGCTCCTTCATGGCTGCCACAAGAGATTTGACCTCATCACATAATTTTTTGTTTTTTGAGACAGGGTTACCCAAACTGGAGTACAGATCATAGCTCACTGCAGCCTCAAACTCCTGGGTTCAGGAGATTTTCCCAGGTAGATGGCACCACCAGAACATGCCACCATGCCTGGCTGATTTTTGTTTTAAATTTTTTTGTAGAATGGGATCTCATCCATGTTACCCAGGCTGGTCTCCAGCTCCTGGCCTTGGGTGTTTCTCCAGCCTCAGCTTCCCAAGGTGCTGGGAGTATACAGGTGGGAGCCACTGCACCTGGCCAACATTTTTACTGTTTTTTGTTTGTTTGTTTTTTTCTGGAAGAGTCCACGCACTATTTTATTCATCTTTCACAGCATTTTCCTGCCTTGCTCCTGGAGCCTCTGCTGTAATTCCTTTCTCCAGAAATCACAACTTACAGCCTCTCTCTCTTCCAGAAGGACCCCTGCCCCTGACAACTTCTTACACTGATTCTTGTTTTTTCTCATGGGTCATGGCTCCATCTTCTGCTCTTCGCCCACTGTCTCATCTCACTCCTCATTCTAGCTAAAAATAATTCTTGATCTCTCTTGCCATGGTGGGGGTTGGGGAGCAAAAACAACTAGAGGAATTGTCTAGAACAAGAGCTATTGCCCACAGCTTGTTTTGTTTTTGTTTTTGTTGGTGGGGGGCAGGGAAAAAGCAAGTAGCTAAGATGTGGCTCAGAGAAAGTACTTGTGATCAGCATCACAGTCCATTGCTTCTCAGCCCTTGAATTTCTTTTCTTTTTCTAGTAAAGAAATGTTTGCATTGCCTTATTTGGGACTGGAATATTGGTCTTGCTCAAAGCCCTACTATGACGTTCTTAGTTCCAGTGTTTATCTCTGAGCAAATCTCTGTTCTATATTTTGCTTCACTGTTTATGTTTTCTTATTCAACTTCCTGGTCTAAGCTCTGTAGAATTCACCTTTAGCCTAATCCAGTTGTAATACTTTCTAAATTAAGTGCTGGCAGTTCCTAAAATACAAACACCAAATTTACAAACGTCCCTTACACAAAGATGGCTGCCCCTTTTTACTTCTGGGTGGTGTCACCAGAACGGTTGGAAGGAATTCTTTCTTTTCTGTGAAGTTTTGGCAGCAAGAGGAAAATTTCTCACAGCCAACTTTTTGAGTGAGGACTAATTTCCCAGAGAAACCATTGCATATAGCGGTCTAGCTCCCAGACGAGCCCATCAGAAAACCCATTTAATTCACAATGTAGCTGAAAAAGCGTGGCAAAAAATGCAGTGGATAAAGATATTTTTGCTTATGTGTAGGATTTGGTTTTCATTAGGGGTTAAATTTGCACAGCCACATTTATTACAATGTTTCTATGGGAAAATGTTTGCTCCAGCTTCCAAAAATTGATTTACAAATAAACTCTTGGAAGAAAAATCCAGTCTAAATTTAGAACTTCCTAGATTAGCTCTAGTTTTCAGCACATATTTTTCCTTTTGTTTGCACAAGTCATCTGGGGACGGCTTTACTGGGGTGTGTCTCTGCAGGTAAGCCGAAGCTGTGAGGCCGACACCTGTCTGGGGTAAGCCATCCAAGTGTACCACGTCGAGGAGAGGGCCTCTGTAGCTTGCAAAAGGAGGTTTGGTTTCAACTTGGACTGCATTTTCTGGATTACTATAAATGCTGTCATCACTCTGCCTGTGTAGGAAGAACATTAGCTCGATTTCGTAAGCAAATTCTCCCTATAAAGGTATAAACCTTCTCAGTCAACCAGTGTATTGCGAATGTGAGTCTTCCTTAAACATTTCAAACTCAAACTCCAAATTGGTACATCCAGGAGTGATTCACTACAGTAAGATGGAATTAATAAAAACTGGATTTACCAAGAAAAATTCCTACTGCAACCAGGTTGACCCTATGAAGACGTGGGTTTAGAGCCTTTCTTCTGGTATGTTCCCCTAAAGAACAGAGCTGTTTCTTGTGTCTAACCTCAACTGAAAAGGCTTCCTTGTGTAGGTTGTTCTCAGGACACAAACCTGGTTTCTGGGCCAGCTGCTCTAGGGGTACCTGCTCCCTGTGCCAAATCACCACAATACTCAAGGTATACCTTCCACGGGCACTGTAGCTCTTTTGTTCAGGAGGGTTGTAAGTGGCATTTTATTTAAGCAATAATGACTGCTAGAGAGGGCATTTCCTAATACTTAATGGCCAACTGGAGGGATTGTGGGCCTGAGGCAATGCATATAATATGCTATTAAACTCTGAAATTTAAAAATGTAAAGAAAAAATAATTACCTTCTTATGCATGTTACCATGGATACTGAGTTTTGTTTATAGTTTTAGTCTTTTCCTAGAGGTTAAAGTCCAGTTTAGCAACCAATAGAAAATAAGCACTTCAGTCTCAATTTCCACTCCCTTTATAATGCTTGACATTACCTAGTTAGTGTATGTTTCTTTAAGAAGGTACACATCACCCCTGAAATAGGATATGTAACATGTGATGCGGATTGCCATGATAAGTATTCATATTTTATTGAAGAGTTTGGCAATCAGTATTTAAAATCAGCTAACCTTGTAGATAATCACGTTCTGTTCCCCCCGAATGGTACTGACTTTCACACCATTCTTTCTCCCCCAAAGAATGATTCATTTTTCAGCCCTCAAATTGCATGCACATATTTTATGCATTAGTGCCAGAAACACTTTTTTTTCAGTTGAATCTATTATTACAGTGCATAACTCAGAGACTAACATTTTAGCATGAAGGAGGAAATGCCCAGAAAAGCACCTAATACTCCAGAATTTACACGGTAACTGTTTGTTCTATACTTTAAAAAATCTTCAAACACTTTTTCTTTCCTAACTCTTACAGAAAGGTAAGACTTAATCGAATCCATTTTATAACTCTGCAGAGGTGCTTGCCCAAGTTAATACAACTCACTCCTAACTGTTGATTCTAGGCACAAAAGAACTCTTAGGAACATCTAGAAACTTAATTACATCTGTAACTTCACACTTCATCTCACAAATATTTTTTCCTACCATTAGATTGATCTGCTTTTATTTTTATTTTATCATAATAAGCATATACTATAACATCCCTTTATCGAATACGTAATACAGAAACACCATCCCTTCCTTCCTTCATTCATTCATTTATTACCTATTAAGTATTTTTTTGGCCAGGTGCGGTGGCTCACACTTGTAATCCCAGCACTTTGGGAGGCCAAGGTGGGCAGATCACTTGAGGTCAGGAGTTCGAGACCAGCCTGGCCAACATAGTAAAACCCCGTCTGTACTAAAAATATAAAAATTAACCAGGAATGGTGGTGGGCATCTGTAATCCCATCTACTGGGGAGGCAGTCGGGTGAATTGCTTGAACCCGGGAGGCAGAGGTTGCAGTGAACTGAGGTGGCGTCATTGCACTCCAGCCTGGGTGACAGACTCCATCTCAGGGGAAAAAAAAAAGTATTTTTAAAGTGTACTGAGCTTTGCTGTGACTCAGGTCCTAGCAGCACGCAGCAAATATGGAAGCCCAGCTCCCCATCCTTGAAGAAGTCTATCTGCCAAGAAGTCAGGTATGAAACATCAACCACAATACTTTCTTGGAGGTGCTACCCTGAAGGTGTCACAAGACACATTGGGAGCACAAAGTGACAACATGTCTCCTAGGAATTCAGGAAGGCATCTCAGCGGAGGTCACATTTACTTTGGATGTGAACTGTAATGCACTATTCACAGTTATAAAGTTGTTATTATTATTTTGCTTCCTTAACTATTCTATTGAAATGCAAAGATGGAAACATTCCTAAAGAAACTACAACTCAGTTGGGAGTCAAATACAAAAACCCAACAGTGGTGGTAACAGTGGTGATAAAGCCCATTTAATACATCTCCCATCCAGATCCCCCTTCTCCAAACTTTTATATCTATAAACAGTGCTAAATTTACGTAAAGAAGTGTGTCTGTGACATGTCACGTTGACATAGTGACAATGGGGACACTAAGAGTCCCTGCGAAAAGGAAGTAGTCACCTTCCACTGTGTTGATTTCCACATTGACGTGCAGTGCTGTGCACACTACATTTCCTGGCTTTATAAAAGTACATGAGGAGAATCCGGATACCTTTCTTGGTATTATTTTTATCTATAGACATCCAAATCATGCTCAATGCCAGTGTGATTTATCTGAGTCCACAGAATTACACTGCACAAGCTAAAAGCCTAAGTTCTGAGTAGGAGGGAAATAAAGGGATCAGAAGAGAATTCACTAGGAAAGGCTGCCTAGACCCCATGGGTCTGAGCAAGACCTTTTGGGCTGTAATGAACATATATTCACAGAGATAGGCTAGCATGGACAAAAGCAGCCACACAGTACCCAGCAAGTCCTTGGGGGTTAGAGAAAGCAGATTAGCGTCCCTGGAACAGAAGGTCTGGCTTGCTGGGAAGTAAGGAGAACTTAGATTAAAAAGATAAGGGCAGGAGGAGAGCAGATGGCAAATAGCCCACAGTTAGCGGAGGAGTGTGGCGGGATTGGTGAATTACTACTACACAAGGCGTCACCTCTGCATTCCTGCCCCAGGTGTGCCTCAGCCCATAGCACTTACTAAGTTGTACTGAAGTGATCTGGTTAACCATCAATCCCTCCACTCTCCCCGCATCCTCAACTCTGATCTTCTGCAAGAATGGAGGTACTGCATCCTAGTACCTACTCAGAGCCTGGTGCTGTGCCTGTCAGTGAGTGCTGGTTGAGCCTGAGGCAGCATTCACTGATTCAGCCAATGGTAATGGAGCGTCAGCCCTGTAACAGCACTGTCCAAGCAGCTAAGGAAACAGTGGTGAAAAAGATCAAGTCCCAATTGTATGGAGCTTATACCAGGTAGGCACTAGGGTGCCATTCTAGATTCTTACGCAGTGTGCATGAAGGAACTGAGGAAGGTTCCTTTGATCTGAGTATAGGGAGCAGCCTGAAATTCCAGTCAGACACGCTAGCCTGCAGCTGCCACCTTACTCCAGTGTGAACATATGAGGAGCCGGATCGGGCCTGACAAGAGGGAGAAGCCCAAGGCACAGACCATCAGATGGCTAATCAGAGCTGAAAATGACAAGCTTGCCAAGACTGGGAAAGATTACTTTTAAACATTTAAATAGTAAGCTTTTCAATGGAAAAGTCCAGGAGAAAGTATAAATGTTTTTGCAGGGAAGAGGAAAAGTGCTACTGCAAGTACTTTGACATCAAAAGGCATATTGAGGAGGCAAACACAAGGACTGGTTGCAATAAGTTTCATAAACCAACTCCCTTGTCATGGGCTAAATCAATTGTGAAGGCAGTCTCAGTGGGAAGGATGACCTAGCCTGACTGAGAAAGCACACGCGCCCAGAAGACGTTAGTTCTTACTCAGGCTCTGACGGAACCTGGACTCAATCACCCAGCCTCACTGCTTGGTTCCCCATGCCTCTGCAGGTTATGTCCACGCACATGCCCCTGGCCTCTGCAGCCTTCCAGCATCACAGCAGGAGCATGACCCCTACCTTAAGAGCTGGGGGGAATGAGAGAATGTTCTTCCAGTCCTTTTAACCAGAGGCTACTTGAGCTGACAGTATTATCTAAATCACAAAGGACAGAGTTTGGGAATGGGAGGAAAGTGGGGAGGAAAAGGGAGAGAAGCAACCAACCCTACTTGAGGTGTGGCCTGCCTGGGACCATGTGCAATGCCATGTGCAATTCATAGAATGAATAAGCCACATGCCTCTTCCAGTAAAAGATCTGGGAAGTTTGATCCAAAGAGGAAATTCATGTGTCTCAGAAGGCTTATAGGAAAATGGGGGGAAGTTCTCTTTACCCAAGTCAAGAAAACAGATATGCATGCCCAACTTCCATTGCATCACTTGTCAGGAGAATTTGTGCAAAGCTGTGGAAGAGGCTTCCTGAAGTATTTTCTCAAATCAGTAACTTTTGGTCATAAAAGAACTCAGAGGAACCACTTTGTTATTTTCTCAAAGGCCCCCAAGATGGAACTTTCTCATTGATGAGTCAAGACCGGAACTCAAAGTGGCAAGGAAGTAAACTCATATTACTGATTTGTCCAGATACCCTGATGTAAGTTGACACGTGAGCACGCACATGGCAGCTGGGGGCATACTGATTCCCTTTTCCGATCTTCCCCGAGCTCCACAAAATCTCCAGAGGTTTTAAGGAGCTTCTATTAGGTGAATAGGAAGTTATAATTGAAGAAAAGATTCATAGAGTTTGATTTTAAAAAAAGAATCATGGTTTTAAGTTTCTGTAGTTACCCACAGAATGCTAACCTCAGCATATATCTGAATTATTAAACATATGCTATATCAGTAAGGTTTGGTTTCAAGAACTGATTGGGCTGAAAAACAAGCCATGCATGCAAAGAAGGTACAAAACCTTAGGATCCTAGAAATGAATATATGAATCCACAAATTCTCATAAAGTTTCTGACCATGTGTCGAAACTCTAAGGAATGTTTGCATCTACTTAGCTCTGTGAAAGTGCATTATCTTTCAGGAAATGGCTGAAATCCAAACTGAGAATTGAAATCAGGGTTGAAAATCTGGCATCTAAAGTTAGATGTGCTCAGACTGAATGCATCCAGGAGTTCTCAGAAAGAGTTCACCTTGCTATGTATATGTATATTTGATCAGCATCAATTGACAACTAGCAAGAGGCTTACAATTGTATAGTTTGGTGTTACTGAAATTGGCTATTTTTAGAATAAAAGTTTTTTCTTGACCTTATCAGCCTATGCATGCAAATCATTTCATATGATGATAACCCAAATTTCACTGGTTTTTGCAGGTAAGGGTCCCAGGGAAACAGTTTATTAAGGAGTGCTCTGGGGATCAATACCTGTGAAGGGAGAAGGACAAGTAGGAGGAGACAGAGGGGCCAGTTAAGATGCGATGCAGTTTTCAGCAAAAACATCAGCCAGTCCACTTGAAGCTCTGGATCTGGGATTTAGAATTGTCTCAAGGTAGAGCAAGAAGGTCAGGTCTTTCCACTGTCATATTGATCATTCGGTACAAGTCATTCCTGGCAGGAGGTGTGATCTTCAGATCATGCAGGCTGTATTCTCTAGGTGGGGCAAGCCCCACAGGCTAGCAGCTGAGGGCTATCTTCCGACAGCATTCCCAGCATCTTGGAAATAAGACTTTCATTTCTCAACAAGAATCTTCCTGAGTAGGAATCATGACAATGCATCAAAGCATCCACAACAGTCCACCCCTTGCGGCGCTTGTATCCTCTTATAGACTCTGGGAAAGTTTCCTTCAAGATACCAGTGAGCCTCTGTTCCTAGTAGGAACTTATAAGAGGAAGAGTAGTGGGACAAATTATAGATCCTGATGCTAGAGCTGACTTAAGGGTGATACTAACACTTATCTTCTCTCTCCTCTGTTATCCATTGAAGATTTCCATCACTCTCAACAGGCACCTCTTCTGATGTCTGTGGCTTTGCTGATGTTAAGACCAGTTGCTCATCCCTGAGGGGTCTGAACTTCCTGGTCATTATGCCCTTCACAGGCTACAGTCTATTTTCTTTAAAAATCAGAGAAGAAAGTACTGAGAGGCGCCTAAGTAAATCACTGAGGTCATCTGTGTATTCTTCCCTTCTTTGTATGTTACAGTAGAGTGCCCTCTTCCTGATGACTTTGATGATCAGGTTCAATTATCCCTTCCAAGATGGCGATTCCTCTTTCTTGCCTGTGGTCCCCTTGGTGCAAGCAGTGCCTATGGATCAGCCACAGCTATGATTCAATGGGCTGTTGCTGTGTCACCTGTCAGAAGCATTCTCCCTTAAAAAATGAGTACCTCAAAACCCACAGAGCTCAGCGTTTGGAGGATTCTCCAAGTAGGTCACTGGGAGTGATGGCTGGCAGAGACACTCCTGTTTCCACTCCTTGGTTCCTGGACTCATGTATTTTACCCATGTGAACACAGTGCCATATAAAGGTCTTTGATTTAAGATGTATTCTGCCTCCTGGAGAATGGTGCTCCATCCTGACAAGGCATCACTTTTGAGCTGGCATATTGGCTAAGTCCTAACAGGTCTGTCTATACCATTGCTTTATGTGGCTGGAAGCCCCTGGGTGTTGTAGCATGTGCTAGAACCAGTGGAGTCCATGGGCGTGCGCCCATCCTAACAACTCCTTTGCTGAAAAGTGGACTCCTTGCCCTGATGTGGTATTATACAGACTCCATGAAAGTGGATTTAACACCATGGAATCCCTTGAATAGTAGTGCTGGTCAAAATGCTAAGGGCAGGAAATGTGAACCCATGCCCAGGATATGGATATGTGCCCATTCAGGTTAAGATGAATTGCTGCTTCTTCCAGGGTGGAAGGTATCCAGTGTAGTGAATTTGCCAGAGTGTCCGGTTGGTCTCCAGAGGGATAGGCTCTACTGGGACCCCAGTATCACTCTCTGCTGCTAGAATGTTAGACATTTGGCAGTAGCAGTGGCTGGAAAAGCTTTGGTAAGTGGGAGCCAACACTGGAGGGCCCATGCATAGCTTCCATACCTGCCGCCATGGCTATTCTATTCATGCACTGTCATGCCAGCACTGGAGTGGATGATGACAGAGACTGCTATCAACTGGTTAGTCATTTTGTCTACCTGTGTGTTTAGTGCCTCTCTCGTGGGTGTTAACATGTGATACAAAGACCTTCAACACTCCTGTAGTCCGTGCACGTGTCTCTACTCCAGACCTCCTTGTGACCAATCTGCCAATCTATCTCCTTCTAGGCCCCTGCCCATTTGGTCAAGCCATTTGGTATGGCCCATAAGTCTGCATATATCACAACCCCAGGCCACTTCTCTTTCAAAATAAGGAGTATGACCAGGGACACCACCATCCACTGTCTTTTTAGACCACCCTTGAATGGGGCTGTAGTGCAGTTTCCATTCATTTTCAGCTTGCACAGATGTACAGAGCTGGCCCATCCATGAAGGAAGCTTGAGCTCCTTCCTCTTGAATCAGCTAATCATAAGGGTCTTACATATGGCCATGGGCGTGAGCTGAGAGGGAAGTGCTGGTATAGTAATAGTGGATGGCTATCGTGCAGCTTGACTGTGCCCTCTGGTCCTGCTTAGGTTTAATCCCAGATGTACCAGTTCAGTCTTACAATGGATTGTTCCAGGGCCTGTCCAATGACATGACATAGTGGTTCTGACAGAACCCAGCTCTTGATGGGCTGCTTTGGCCTCATGGTAACTTTGTGTCTCATGGTCAGATACTGGGTCTCTACAAGGTCCCCATAGCATGCCAGAACTGTTGTTCAAAGTTGTATAATTCTCTGCTGTGGATGGCATAATCTTGTTCCAGGCTCGTTAGTGATTAAATAAATTCAATAAATCATCTCCAAATGAAGACAGTTAAGTTTTTACACTTTTATTTTTCAAAATCACAATTTTCTCATCATTTTTTAAAAGTCGCATCATATAGTAAGAGTATTCAGCGTGACTTTGGGACTTTTAGACATGATTTTTAAAAAAAGTCTCCTCACACCAATCTTTGCTTATTTATACCCCTCAAATCTACAAATAGAGCAGGATGAAATTAACAAATAAAAAAACTTAGGAGGAAGTTAAAAATATGGCTTGGAAAAATAACACAGGGCCAAGTTAAAGTTAGCAGACAAAAGCACAGGGCCAGAGTTCCCAACCAGTTGCTGGATCTGCACTGCAAACTCCATTCTGGGTCCCGCTGTGACTGTTGCCAAGTCACCATGACTCAGCACTCTCCCTGAGACCCACCACATCCAATGCAAGGAGACAGGTTATCCCATCACCCATTTCATGCACACAGTAGGATGCAGATGCACATGGTGAAAAGAGGGCTGAGCTTTCTGCATTTGGAAAACTGCCTGAGATGGTGGGGGTGTGTAAAGATAGCCTAGACAGTGTAACTCCATTTGGTTAAAAAAAAAAAAAAATGGCAGCTGGACTCAGTGGCTCATGCCTGTAATCCCAGCACTTTGGGAGGCCGAGGCGGGCGGATCACGAGGTCAGGAGTTTGAGACCAGCCTGACCAACATGGTGAAACCCTGTCTCTA
The DNA here is from genome assembly GCF_037993035.2 of Macaca fascicularis. Classification (NCBI taxonomy): domain Eukaryota; kingdom Metazoa; phylum Chordata; class Mammalia; order Primates; family Cercopithecidae; genus Macaca; species Macaca fascicularis. The sequence continues at coordinate 31,890,841 of NC_088383.1, forward strand.
TTAAAAATACAAAAATTAGCCAGGCATGGTGGCGTGCGCCTGTAATCCCAGCTACTCACAAGGCTGAGGCAGGACAATCACTTGAACCTGGGAGGCAGAGATTGCAGTAAGTCAAGATCACACCACTGCACTCCAGCCTGGGCAACATAGTGAGATTCCATCTCAAAAAACAAAAACAAAAACAAAAATGACTTGAACTGAGTCTGGGTCCTCCAGACAGCAGATCCTGAGACAAAGGCTTGAGTGCAAATACTTATTGGGATGTGTGATCCAGCGAGTAGGAGTAAGAGACAAGCCGGATGAAGGACAGAGGATGGAAACCAATACAAGGATGAGTTATTAAGTTGGCCACAGCTCCTGGCGAATGGTTCCTGGCTCTTCCTGGGCTGCCTGAGGAGTTGCATGAAAGATGTTTCAGGGCTGTCCATCTGGGGGAAGAAAGGAAAACATTAATCCATTAGCACTTAGGCTCCATTGCTCACTCCTAGGTTGGGCAAAATGCATGGGCCCCCTATGGCTCAGAGAAGCTCCAGGGCAGACTCTGGAAGCTCCAGCAGAGGTGTGAGGCAAAGGCATGAGGCAAGGACCCAGCAGGAAGCTGTTCAGAACCTGCATCAGTAGCTGGAACGAGGGACAAGGAACACCCAAAGGCACTGAAGTCATACCCAAGAGGTGCCTGATGCACAGTCCAGATTTAAAATTGGTCATTGCTTGAAAACCATCTTCTTAGAATATGTTCATCTTTAGCAAATTGCTGGTCCCTAAGTAACGACCCCTGTAAGAGTTAAGTAATGTGAGCAGGACACTTGTTTCAAGCACCATTCCATCCATGAACAGAGCCAGCATTTGCAAAATATGTTCTTTGCTTCCTCTGTCAAAATACGAAGCTTTCATGAATGCTCCAGAGATTATATCTGAAAACAGATTTACTCCAGACATCTAGTCTAGCACATGCAGCCCTAGTTAATATCCTATAGATAAAATAAAGAGTTGAAAGAATAAAACTGTTCATTTTATACACATGGGTAAGAAAGCATATCTTCACTCATTTCCAGAGCATCTTTGACTTTCCAGAAGCAACTTTCTTTTAGACTGGGTGGTTCAAATACAGTTTGAAAATAATGTGAATTTGCTCTCATATATGGCCCCTGAAAATTTTTCTTCTCTGAAAATACAGTATTGATTCTTTTATGGCCAAATTAAGCTACAACAAATAAGGTATGGTTCTATTTTCTTTTTCATTGCAAACAGTCTCTATTGTTTAAAATAATATGATCCTCTGGAGGCCAAGGCAGGAGGATTGTTTGAAGCCAAGAGTTTAAACCCAGCCTGGGCAGCATAGCAAGACCCCCGTCTCTACAAAATATTAAAAAATTAGCCAAGTGTGGGGGTGTACACCTGTAGTCCCAGCTAATAAGGAGGCTGAGGAAGGAGAATCACTTCAGCCCAAGAGTTCAAGGCTGCACTGAGCTATGATTGCACCACTGCACTCCAGCCTGGGCAACAGAGCGAAACCCTGTCTCCAAAAAAAAAAAAAAAAAAAATTGCTTTTCTGGCTCATAAACCTGTTGCTGAGAAACTTGCCACTGGCTACTAAGCCAATCCTTGGAAAACTGATTGTAAACAAAGTATTCTGGATCTTGCTACACAGCTACTCAACTCTTCTATTTGAGAATGAAGCGTAATGAAATTACAACTTAAACTTATTGAGAGGAAGAGCTCAGTAATGCTGTTGAAGACTTGGAATCATTCTAGCTGGAAAAGCAACACATGGCCACGGCGCAGAAGGCTTCACTCAAGCTCAAAGGCAGCAAGCAGAGAAAACCTAGTCCCTCAGACTATTGGCCACTGTGATTCCTCTCCATTAATACACCAGGCTTAATTAGTTAAATTAACCTATTAGAGGTCAGATATTTAATTTTTAATTAACCAATTATTAGCAATTTAAATAAAATTTATATCTACCATGAGAATTCTACATGCCTAGAAGAGCTTTTAAAGTCTTAACAAGACTGTAAATTAGAAACTATTATCTCTATGTACAAATAAAGTACCTGGGCTCAGAGATGCTAAGGAAGTCCTCCAAAGTCATATAGCTAAGAAGTGCCACAGCTGGATTTAAACTCAGGTGACACTATAGAGTACCCCAATGCCTCCTTAATCTACATCTTCAATGCTTTTTTTTTTTTTTTTTTTTTTTTTTTTGAGATGGAATCTGGCTCTGTTGCCCAGGCTGGAGTGCAATGGTAAAATCTTGGCTCACTGCAACCTCTACATCCCAGATGAAAGCGATTCTCCTTCCTCAGCCTCCCGAGTAGCTGGGACTATAGACTCATGCCACCATGCCCAGCTAATTTATGTATTTTTAGTAGAGATGGGGTTTCACCATGTTGGCCAGGCTGGTCTCGAACTCCTGACCTCAGTTGATCTGTCCACCTCAGCCTCCCTCAATGCTCTGTTTGTCAAAAACAACAATTTGTCACACGGCATGACAAAGAAATCAAGGGGAAGGAGTTGGCCTTCATTATGGCAAATTAATCTTGTGCAGATCCCTTGATCCCAGCTCCTTCCATCTCTCAGAGCCTAGGAGGAGTTGGGGGGAAACGGTGCCACAAAGTTAACATTGAGCTTCATCGATATCCCCCAGCTGCAAATGTTACTAGATGCTTCTTCAACAAACTATCTGAGGACAGTGCACATGAGCGCATCACAGGCTCTGTGAAATCTTGTGGTAAAGAAACCTGTTTGCCTGAGGATCCCTTTTTGAGAAGCATCTACTTGACACTCATTTGGAAGAAGGCAGTTTCAAAATCATCGAGGTGCAGAATATCACAAAATAATAAATTTGAAATCACAGCCCCTTGGTACCAGGCAATTCCCACTGGTACTCAGAGTGCAGCCGTCACAGCTTGTCCTGGCATCCCAAACAGAAAATGTATGTATGGGTTTCTCACTAACTTAAGAGGAGTCAGACTATTCATTGGCTCGACAAGTATTTATGGGGCATGAGCGGCCAGGCACAGTGCTGGCTGTGGCGCTTCCATCCATGAACAGAATGGCCAATTTCTGCCTCACAAAACTTACAGTCCAGTGGGGAGGGTGAACTTTGCCCAGTTGTACATGTGATGAGTATTACAAAAGAGAAGACGAAAGAGCTACAGGATCCTGTAACTGGAGGAACTGATCCTGCCCAGGCACCAGGGAAGTGACATTTCATCTGAGGCCTGAGGAATGAGCGGGAGGGAAATGGGTTGGGGTGGGTTATGCGGAGAGACCTATGTGGGCAAAGGGCCTTTCTCCTGGTAACTTTCTACTCACCCTTCCAGCTTCCACCTGGACATCCTGCCTCCCCAGGAGCTGGGCTGAGGGCCGCCCTACTGCTATCCATGGCACTTGTCACCCAGAGCCCTGGTGAGCTGTTTGCTTGTATGCAGCACCCCTCACCACATGATGAGCATCTCAAGAGCTAGGAGTCTCATTTCTTGTATCCCTGGTCGATCGCCTGATCTTCAGCACACATAGGGCACCCATCAAAATGTTAGTGAAAGTAAAGGAGGAAGGGAGGGAGGGAGGAAAAGAGGGAACAAAGTAATTAGGGAATCTCTAGCTACAGGCACAGGTTGATTCTCTGCAATGTCTCCTTTTCTGTCATACAGAAAAAGAGCACAGTTAGAGTTCACAGGGACCGCGCCCCCGCCACACATTAATTTATTCTCCAAACATTTGTGGAAGATGCTAGAGACACAGATGCAGTGTGTTTACAAGGAGCTTATGATCTAGCGGTGGAAGCGCAACAGAAGTGCAATTCTTTCATCCTTTTGCCCACATAAAGCAGCCAAGGCACGATTAATTTTGATGTCGACTACCCAGGCAGGACTTTGCCCAGCCCAGGGACCCGCACGAGGCCAAGGGCAGAGACGAATCCCCTTCTCCACTGTAGTGCAGCTTCCTGTTTATTCTCGCAGTGCCTTTAATGTTTCGCTGTTAAAAGCAGTTGACTAAGACTCTGAAACAATCAGCAGAGGTTCGCAGGTGAATGGCAATATACTCTTCTGCCCACTCCCTTGATCTTCCCCTCAAGGGGCGGGGGCAGTCTGAAATCCATCTGCCCCGAGGAGAAGGGCCTCCCGGGCCAGCGCAGCTTGCTCCTCTGCAGACCCCGCTGTATTTGTGCGTCCCAGGCGTGGTAGGCCCGGCGCCCACTCCGCCCTCCCGCCCCTCCCCCGCGCCACGTCACCGGGTCACGTGGGTGACCAGGCTCCGCACCCCAACCCCCCTCCCTACTCCCGCCAGACTCAGCTGCTCTCTCCGGGAGCTGGGGAGCCGAGGGCGGGCAGCCGCGTCTGCCCTGCCCCTCCTCGCCCCTTCCCCCGCAGCCTGAGGAGGGCGTTAAGCAAGGGGCTTCGGAGAAATTAGAACCAGTGTTCTAAATTAAGGGGAGCAGATGTCCCTGTTTTGCTTGCGAGGCCTGGGTGGCCTGCTGTTCAGACAGAAATGGTTGAGGCGCTGACCTTCCGGGGCTGCTGTCAATCTCCGCGTGCAGATGGCCAGCCCGGAGCCTTGCCGCTCCCCTGCGTTGGAAATGCGGCAGCCGGGGATGCCGGCAGCTTGAGAGAAAAGTCTGCGTGGAGGAGGGGTGGGGGTGGTGAGGGGAGGCCCGGGGAGACAGAGGGCAGGAGAAAAAGGCCGGCCCCGCTCACAATGGAGCCCCTGTGGCGGCCCCTCCGAGGACAATGCGGTCCCCCGGGACCCGCGGTGGGTTGCGCCAGGCCGGTCCGCGCTCCAGCTGCCTCTTCAGAACAAGGCAGTGCAAATGTGCCCTCTTGATTCTAAATCCTCTTAGGCGCTGTCCATGTGAACAAGGAAAGGGGTGGCCCTAGGATCCTTTACAATTGGGAGGCCTGGGGAGGCCTGGGAGCCCTGGAGCTCCAGAAAATGTCTGCACCACGCATGCAAATAGGTCATTCGCTTGGAGAGAGGCATCTGGCGGCATCGGCAGAAAGGCTGTCTGCCCAGTAGACGGTGAACAAAACCCACAAAACCAGCCAGCCAACAGCGTGCAGTAAACGCTCCTCTCTGGCCCTTCAGTGCCACCGGAGTCCTGAAAAATTTTCAGGGTGTTTCCCCTGGGAGACAGCCCATGAAATGTTCAGAAAAGCCAGCTGAGCTGTGCAGTCATTAGTCACCCAGGTATTTACACTGTTTTTCCTATTTCCTTTCTCTTTTGGCCTCTGTGGTCAGCGGTATAAAATTCCTAGGAACTCCCACCTAAACACCAGCTTCCTGTTTATTCTCGCAGTGGCTTTAATGTTTCGCTGTTAAAAGCAGTTGACCAAGACTCTGAAACAATCAGTAGAGGTTCGCAGGTGAATGGCAAAACATTTTTTAATTAAAAAGTATATCTATCGGTCAGGTCAAAGGTCCAGGTTCATTTTTACTGCTTATGTCAGAATCACAGAGGGGAAAAGGTAAAATTAAAATGTAACTTAATGCCTAAGATCTTGGTTTAGTTTCATTTGGCCCCTGTGTCTACATGAACCTATAAAATACGATACACTAAAGTATGAATGTTTTCATTTCTAGCAGTGGAAGACCTTTCTTTTTCTTTCTTTTTTTTTTTTCCCAATGTGGCATGACATTCTTTTGTTAGAGAAGGTTAAAGTTCATGCATTAGCACAATCTGTGTGCTCCTGCGTGTGCCTTACACCTCGCTATGCCTGTTCTGCCTTAAGTTCCTGCGGTAAAACCTTGCATTTACAGAGCCATCTGAATTGCAGCCTCTCTGGCCTGGAAAAGAACCCTTGAAGTCACCTCATTCAACCCTTTTCCAATACAGAATTCCTTGTATGGTCCCTAGGGAGTGCATAACGATTCTCTGATGGGATCCCTTAGTGATGGGACCCTTTCTACCTTAGATTTTTTAAATTTATTTTTTTAAAGTAATCAATTTATTTTTTAAAGACAAAGATCCACTCTGTCGCCCAGGCTGGAGTGCAGTAGTACCATCATAGCTCACTGCAGTCTCTAACTCCTGGGCTCAAGTGGATCCTCCCATCTCAGCTTCCTGAGTAGCTGGGACTACTCATGTGCCACCATACCTGGCTAATTTTTTAAAATTTTTTACAGAGATGGGTTCTTGCTATGTTGCCCAGGCTGTTGTTTGTTGTTGTTGTTGTTGTTTTGTTTTGTTTTGTTTTGAGATGGAGTCTCGCTCTGTCAACCGGGCTGGAGTGCAGTGGCGAGATCTTGGCTCACTGAAAGCACCACCTCCCAGGTTCAAGCTATTCTCCTGCCTCAGCTTTCCAAGTAGCTGGGACTGCAGGCGTGCGCCACCACGCCTGAGTTATTTTTGTATTTTTAGTAGAGACGGGGTTTCACCACCTTGGCCAAGCTGGTCTCGAATTGATCCACCTGCTTAGGCCTCCCAAAGTGCTGAGATTACAGGCGTGAGCCACTGCGCCCAGCTTCAGGCTAGTTTTGAACTCCTGGCCTCCAGTGATTCTCCTGCCTCTGCCTCCCAAAGTGCTGGAATTACAGGTGGGAGCCACCGTGCCTGGGTAACAATCTTAGTTTTCATAAATGTCTTCTATCTATAAAACCAAAACAAGTCTCCACTTTTGAAGTCATGCAGAATAAATCTAATTTCTTTTACACATGATATTACCCTACAAATATTTTGGAGATAGCTCTGCTGTCCCCACACAGTCTTCTCCCTGCTAAACATCCTCAGATCCTGCAGCAGTTTCTCTCATGGGTATGACTCTCTCGCATCACCCTGAGTTATCTAGCGATGCTCTAGTTAGTGTAAATCCTTTTGAAACTAAAGACAGAAATTCAACTCATGCCGAAACTCAGCTTCTCAGGTAGCACGAGGGAACATGGGTTAAAACCAAAAGAAAGATCGATCGGACCATGTTCGAGTTACTCAGACAAAACTACATTTCAGTTTCTCATTTTAGTCCTTTTCTCCTCTAGGTCAGTTATGCCACACTCAGTTATGAAGCCTAGGAAAGAAGAAAAAAGCCCCACTGTGTGCTAGTTCATGTGCTTGCATTTTATCCTCACAGAGAACCTCTGAGTGGGTACTATGGTGTTTCCCCTTTTATAACCTCAAAGGTTAATTCATCCACCCAAGGTCACACAGCTAATAGGTAGGAGAGTTCATACGTCTGACCTGCGACTTACTCTTTACATTATGCAAAACTGCTGCTGCAGACGTTTCCAGCTAAAACTTATATCCCAAATTTTTTTTCAGCATATTCTATGGCATACAGTTTTTATTCAAGGCCAGCTTGTAGATATCATATTTATACAGTGACAAGAACTTTTGAAATACAAGTTAAGAACTTTAAGGAGAAAAAAAAGTTCTTTTTGGAAGCAAATGAAGCAGAAATTCCAAGTTAAAGCCAAAAGTCATCCTGAACATGCTTTTAATCCAATGGCATTACTTAACAGCAAAGTGTTATATTACCTTTGAATTTCCTGCCTAAGCTAAGGGTAGGCCAGGCCCTTGATGCTGTTTAAATTGTTCCATGTAACCCAGCTATATCACAAGCAATGCCATCACTCTTTACTTGTGCCTGATCTCCAACTTGTCAGTTAGTCAAGAAGGAGGAAAGAATCTGTTTCCCTTGCACACACTGTAATTTTTTTTTCCAATGTTGCTAAGCCTGCCAGAACAAAAGTAAAACCACAAAACAAGATTTAGATCAGTGTCTTGATCAGCCCACTGCTATTTTACAGTTTTAGGAGGGTTGGACATCAAACACTTCAAACTGTCATCTACACATTCCTTCTCAGAATAAAGAAGCATTGGCCTGTACCCCTGCTAAATTATTCTCTACCCCCAAATGTTGGAAACTTTCTCTCCAGGAAAATGCTCTACAGAAGGCACGTTGAATTAATGGAGTTAGTTCTGAGAAAGGTTCTTACTGTCTAAGATGAACTGTCATATGCTGACTTCCGGCCAGGTGGACTCAACGCCTTAGCAGGAATGTTGCTTAGACATTTAGCTTTTTCTAATTTGTTTGCTATTATAAACAGTGCTTGAAAAACCTAAAGTACCCCCCGCCCCTGCTAAAATTACTATCACGTAGATCTGTTTATCTTCTTTATAATTGCTTACCCCAACTGAATGTTTCATTGCTTGCACACTTGTTTATGTTCTACTTTCTTTCTCGGGATCATGACTTGGGCATGACACTAGTTACCTCTTCTATCTTGTTTATTACCACATAGTAAGGACTCAGGAAATATTTTTGAATGAATGAGTATATCTTTCATACACATGTGTTTTACTGTTGTACAATTATCTTCTTAAGATAAATCTGTTGAATAGTCAAATTCATAGACACGGAAAATAGGATGGTGGTTGACAGGGGCTAGAGTGGTGGGAGGAATGAGAAATTAGTGTTCGATTATTTGCTTTTATTTTATTACTATTATTACTTTTGAGAGAGGGTCTCACTCTGTTGTCCAACCTGGAATACAATGGCGTGATCATGGTTCACTGCAACCTGGAACTCCTGGACTCAAGCAATCCTCCTGCCTCAGCCTCCCAAGTAGCTGGGACTACAGACGCACACCACCACACCCGGCTAATTTTTTAAAAATTACTTTTTGTAGAGACAGGGTCTCACTATGTTGCCCAGGCTGGTCTCAAGCTTCTGGTCTCAAGGGATCACCTTGCCTTGGCCTCCCAAAGTACGGGGATCACAGGCATGAACCACTGCACCTGGCTGAGAGTTAGGGTTTAGTAGGTACAAAGTTTCACTTGGGGAAGATTAAAAAAAAGTTCTGGAGATGGACGGTGGTGATGATTGCACAATGTGAATCTACTTAATGCCACTGAGCTGCACACTTACAAATGGTTAAAATGTTAGTTGCCTCACAGCTTGAACAAGTAAAATTGAAGCTGTAATTAACCTTAAAAAATATATATGTGTCCGAGATAGAATTGTAGGAATCTCCCTTCTGATCCGCCTCATTCGAGATACTGCTGGCTTCCACAGTTAGGGCAGGGTTCTGCTCTACCTAACAAGCCTTCCTTCATCCTCTTTTTTTCCTCTACAAACATTCTTGATGTGTTAGTACCATGATTTTTATTTTCTTGCAAGGGATGTCTTGGTGGTGGGTTAGGAGGTCTGTTTGGCCTTAAGTCTCAACCACAGGCTCCAACGCAGCTTAACCAGTGAGCATCTGTTGGGGGCAACTGGGAAATAACAATACAGTGGTAATTTGAGTATATGTGTACAGATATGTAAAATATTTTTTAAAAAATAAACTAGAACAAAACTATTTTACATTTACCTGTAAAATGGTTAAAATGGTAAATGTTATAGTATATATATTTCACTACAATCAAAATAATTAAATTTGTTGAATTGCCAATCTTGGGCTAAGGGTAAGTGTGCATATTTTAAGCTGTGGTATGTATTTCCAGACTGCCCTTCAGAAGAATGATGCCAGTTTACGTAAAAACTAAGCAACCATCAGGGCATGAGAATACCCATTTCAACAGTAGGTTTTCTCAGTCTCTTTATTCTTTGTATTTGATAGGCAAAGACAAAGACAGACACAGACCCACACACACAGACACACACACACACACACACTCTTTACTGTTTTATTTATTATTTTATTTGTGAATATTAATATAGTTCAAACTTAAGGTTGAATATCTTTTTTTTTTTTTTTTTTTTTTTGAGATGGAGTCTTGCTATCGCCCAGGCTGGAGTGCAGTGGCTCGATCTCACTGCAAGCTCCACCTCCCGGGTTCACACCATTCTCCTGCCTCAGCCTCCCGAGTAGCTGGGACTACAGGCGCCCACCACCACGCCAGGCTAATTTTTTTTGTATTTTCAGTAGACACGGGGTTTCACCATGTTAGCCAGGATGGTCTTGATCTCCTGACCTCGTGATCTGCCCGCCTCGGCCTCCCAAAGTCCTGGGATTACAGGCGTGAGCCACCGTGCCCGGCCAAGGTTGAATATCTTTTCATATGTTTGGCATTTCTTCTTTTATAAGCAACCTACATGTATCTTTTCTCATTTTTATTGGGCTCTTTAATTCTTTTTATTGATTTGTAGGAGCTCTGTGTATAGTAAAGGTATTAATTCAGTCCATCATATCATTTGCAAATAATTTTTCTCCAGTTCTTTATTTCTGTTAAATATCATTTGTGATCTTTTGCCACAGGAAATTTAAAATTATATATTGTTTCAAGATAATCTTGGGGTAAGAAAACCCCTCATTCCAAGATTATACAAATATTCATCTGTGTTTTCACCCAGTACATTTCTGGCTTTGTTTGATGCGTCTGTATATTGATAATAAGGAATCAGGTAAAGATATAACTGAATTGTTCTTCTTGCAAATCCATTATTTGATCGTAATTTGTTATATAATCCATGCTTTCTATCAGTTATTTGAAATGTCATCTTTTCTTTATAACAAGTAACCATATTCTTAGGTCTATTTCACTGATCTGTCTATTCCAGCACCTAGACCATGCTGGTTTACTTACAGTGAAAGCTGTTATACCAATCTATCTAGATGGTGTCTGTTGCCATAAATCCTCAATTAGTGAGTCATCTCTGTGTTTGGGAATTAATGGAAGATTGGAAAAATTTTAAGTTATATATAATCATAAATTGGAAAGGCCCTGTGAGATCAAGAATTTTCTGTAAATGGGAGTCGGCCAGTGTGTTAGAGGTAGGTCCCTAGAAGGACCAGCAATGGTAGGTAAGGAGAACCGTCACTTCCTGGCAGAGCGGGACACCTGGCACAGTGTCAGGCTTTGTGCTTAGATCCAATGTATTTCCCCCAGCTAGATTCACTTAGCAACCAGTGTGTTGGACAGCAAGCTGGTGGGCTTTGCCCTCTTGATAGTGAATGGTCTCTCTGCCACCTACTTTGCAATCTTAACCAATCTGCTAATTCCGAGACTAATAGCAGCTATCCAATATGATTGTTATAAAGATTAAACAATACATTTAAATGCACTCTGAAAGTGATCATATTGAAATATTGATCGTCATTATTTTTACTACTACTACTGTTGGGGAGGGATGCTTCCCTCCCATGTCTTCATGCTTGTGCCCATTCACCTGCCTCCTGGCCTTGCTGCTTCTCGTGAGACAGACTTCTCCAAGCAAGCGCTGCTATCAGGACAGTCAGACTCAGAGGCCACCTGTTGACCTCCTTTGATGATGGATGGGATTGCTGCTTGCAATGTGATGGACACTCCAGGAGTCTCCCTTCTGATCCACCTCATTCAGGATACTGCTGGCTTCCACGGTTAGGTCAGGGTTGTGCTCTACCTAACAAGCCTTCCTTCATCCTCTTTTTTTCCTCTACAAACATTCTTGATGTGTTAGTACCATGAGTTTTATTTTCTTGCAAGGGATGTCTTGGTGGTGGATTAGGAGGTCTGTTTGGCCTTAAGCCTCAACCACAGGCTCCAACGAAGCTTAACCAGCGAGCATCTGTTGGGGGCAGTTGGGAAATAACAATACAGTGGTAATTTGATTGCTATTCCTTGCGTGTTTTTAGACTCATTCCCCTTGTGTTATTACACACAATCAAACCTCATGGGAGGAGGACCGATTGACAGGGTATTTGGCATTCCTAGTTCTCCAGCACAAATACCATCCTGACTGTCAAACCCTCACCTCTTTAACCTCTGACCTCTATCAATGACCAATCCTTAGCATGGATCAATTACTCCCATAAGGAGGATACTCTGTACAGCACAGTACCCATAGTAAGAGTTCAGTCCTTGTTTGTTATTCTGATCGCTACTGCTTTTAGTTGCTACTGCCCATACAGAAAGCACAGAAGTGGCGTGCTCTGTGAAAGTGCCCACGTCTCCTTCGCTGTAACCTTGGCCTTCTGCCTGACTCCTTGCCCTTCATATGGTCTTCCATCTGGCCCATCAGGCCTGGGACTGCATACCTGGCTCTCCCTTGATCATCTGCCCTCTGAATCCAGCCCATTTTTAAACCAGTCCCTGCCTTTCCTTCTTGGGTTTGCCTGTGTGCCTCTGCCTTTTATCTCCATTTCTCAGGCAGCTTGCCCTGGTCAATAAAAGAAAGCCGAATTACTGTTCAAGGCATCCTGGTGATGAGATGGGGAGAGCTTCAAGGCCATCAGGGAGATCTATGAGGTGCAGGCACACTGCAAACGGTAGGCCTGGGGACACTGACAACCCCGTGGCCTGCTCTTATTAGAGGAAGGCTGCCGCAATCCTCAGGCAATGTCCAATCATTAGTTTAATGAGCATTTACATTTATTGAATATATGTGCCACAAACTGGGAATAAGAGGTGGGCAAGACAGACATGATTCTTTCTTTCTTTTTTTTGACTGAGGGTCTTGCTGTGTCACCTAGGCTGGAGGGCCGTGGCATGTTCTCATGGCTCACTACAACCTCAACCTCCTGGGCTCAAGCAATTCTCCCACCTCAACCTCCCAAGTAGCTGGCACTACAGGCCTTCACCACCACGCCTAGGTACATTTTGTATTTTTTGTAGAGATGGGGTTTAGCCATGTTGTCCAGGCTGGTCTTGAACTCCTAGGCTCAAGCAATCTGCCCATGTCAGCCTCCTGAAGTGCTGGGAATACAGGTGTGAGCCACTGTGCCCAGCCCAGACATGATTCTTAGCCTCGAGGAACTTACAATCCAATGAGAGAGACAAATGCCATCAAAACTAATGAATGAAATGACCGACTGTGGCCACTGTGTCCAGGTGAAACAGGGTGCTGAGATCAAGACCGAGGGGCTGGCATGGTGGCCCACTTTAGATTTGATATCAGGGATGGCCCAAATCTGAATCTCTTAATCCAGCTTTCAATATGAACAGTTTTTTTCTCATCCCATAAATATTTGGAAAGATTCCCACCAACTTTTCCTACATTTGTGAGTTTTCGCTTGACAAAAGAAAAAAAAAATCACGAGTCAGAGAAACCTGAAAAATAAAGTGTCACTGTTCCCAGTCATATTTTCCTCTTCTTTTACCCTTTGACACCTTTTACTTTATTGCTTTTAGACCTAGATTAATTTTGTCTGGCCCGAGCCCCATGCTAATTTGCATGGCTATTCTGTATACGGGTCAGATGCACGAAGACAGCAGGCCAGCCTGAATTCACAAACCGATTCACATCCATCAAGTGGCGCTGAGCTCAGTGTACTCACTGCAGAAGAATGGAGGATAATGAAAAATCCTACCACGGCCTAAAATCCTGACTCATCAGGGTTGCCCTGTGGTCAAGCTTATGGGTAAACCACTCCATCATCCTTATGTTCTACTTGTCAAACACTTGTGGGATTCCATTTTGGGCTTTGGACATGTAATTATGGTTCCCATTATTTCCAAAGCCAGACTTAAGCCTCAGATTATATAATTAATTGTGAGTGGGTGGAGTGCCTTCTTGTATTTTACACTCTCGTCCATGATGTTAATACAAATCCTTCTTTCGTTCCGTAATACCACATATTGCCAAGCCACACGAGTAGATAAAATGCGCATTAGTGTTGTTGTATTTGTTGATGCTGTGAATGGGTGACTGGGAGACTTGTTTACAACTGGAAAGTCTGTTTTTTTTCCTGTATTTGTTGACATAGTCTACATTCTTTTAGTCTCCAGAAGTGTCTGTTCATTCATTCATTCATTCATTCATTCATTTTAGGCCTATCATGCATGAGGAACTATGCTAAGTGCAAGGTAAAAAACTTGGTCTCTAGCCTCAAAATCACACAACCAAGATGGTGTCCATCTTGAGATGGGATGTGGTGGACTGCTGTATCTGAATCACCTGGACAGCATTCTAAAGTCATTAGTGAGTCAGGCACAGTGGCTCACATCTGTAATCCCAATGCTTTGGAGGCCAAGGCACGAGGGTCACCTGAGGCCAGGAGTTTGAAACCAGCATAGGCAACACAGCAAGACCCTGTCTCTACAAAACATTTTATTTTAAAATTATCTAGGCATGGTGGCATGCACCTGTAGTCCCAGCTACTCAGGAGGTTGAGGCAGGAGGATAACTTGAACCGAGGAGGTTGAGGCTGCAGTGAGCTGGGATCATGCCACTACACTCCAGCCTGGGTGACAAAGTGAGACCCTATCTCCTAATAATAGCAATAATAATAATAAAGTCATATATGCCTGCCCATCCCACCCCAAACTCATCATTTGAGATTCTGATTTGATAGGTCCAGAGGGAAGTCCTGACATGTGGATTTTGAAAAAACTGTAATCAGAATTACATCCTTGGGTTATGAACTACAGGTCTAGTCGTCTTCCCGGAACTCTGCAGAACTCAGCTGCTTGCTGGAGATGTACAGCCATGAGCTTCTTTGAACCAAGCTGGATAGTCAGAAGGCTGACGGTGCCTGAGTTGGTCTGGTGGTAATCCTGGGCTCCTGGTCTTGAGAACCTGCCCTCTGTGAGAGACTGGGCCCAGTCCTAGGGTCCGGCCTGCTCTGGTCACCTATTCTGATACAGTTTCGATCTTTGCGCCCTCTAAATCTCATGTTGAAATATGATCCCCAGTGTTGGAGGTGGGGCCTGGTGGGAGGGGTTTGGGTCATGGGAACAGATCCCTTACGAATGTCTTGGTACTGCCCTTGTGGTAATGAGTGAGTTCTTGCTTTGTTAGTTTCTGTGAGATCTGATTGTTACAAAGGGCCTGGCAGCTCCCTCCTCTCTCTCTCTTGCTCTCTCTCTCACCATGTGACACACCAGCTCCCCTTTCTCTTCTGCCAGGATTGGCTGCTCCACAAAGCCCTCCCCAGAACAGATGCTGGCACCATGCTTCCTGTACAGCCCGCAAACTGCGAGCCAAATAAACTTCTTTTCCTTGTAAACCTGCCCAGCTTCAGTATTCCTTTATAGCAATGCAAACAGACTAGTACAGTTCCCACGCCAACTCTAGCCAGGAGCATCTTTGCTGTTCTTCATCCTGGGCTGTTTTGGCCCCACTATGCTCAACTTACCTGATCGCCTGGCCTCTGAACTCAACTCATGACCTTTACTTTGGCCTCTAAAACCCCACCTTCTGATGTTGTCTCTGCAGTGACACCTCATGCCTGTCTTGTTCTCCTTCTGAGCCAAGTGAGCGCAGGTCATAGATGTCAGACATTGGGCTGAGCAGTTACTTTTCTGTGGGCCCCGGTGTGGGGAGCTGACAAAGCAGTCAGAAAAGTAGCATTTAGGAAAGTGTTGAATCCCAAAGGAGGGGATGGATGGGAGGGCTCAGCTACCCAAAGGGGCTGGACAGAGCGGGAGAACTCAGCATGGTGTCCCAGACAAAGAGAAAGTACCTTCTCTGGCAACAAAGGAGAGCCAAATTAGACAGTGGGGAGAGTAGGGGCTTCTCTGCATCAAGGGCCCACCGGGGGTGGGAAGAGGCGTGACAGGACAGTGAAAGGCCTGAGCAGAAAGCCCATCTCAGAGAGGACACAGCCCTGCCTGCAGCCGCCTCTCCAGCTTGCTCTCCATGAGAGCTGCACCCTCACCGCCATCCTCCTCCAAGTCCCTGTCCCGATCCATTTGGCTCAGCCCTGTCCTGGAGTGCACAGGAGGAAGCTCTGGTGACCCTTGGAAGCATCCCCAGGAGCAGGGCCAAAAGACTATTTTTTCCCCCTTTTTTTAAAAAAAAATTTTAATTTCCAGGATACATGTGCAGAATGTGCAGGTTTGTTATATAGGTATACGTGTGCTATCGTGGTTTGCTGCACCTATTGACCTGTCCTCTAAGTTCCCTCCCCTCGCCCTCCACTCCGCAACAGACCCTGTTTGTGTGGTGTTCCCCTCCCTGTGTCCATGTGTTCTCTTTGTTCAACTCCCACTTATGAGTGAGAACATGCGGTGTTTGGTTTTCTGTTCCTGTGTTAGTTTGCTGAGAATGATGGCTTCCAGATTCATCCATGTCCCTCCAAAGAGTATGACCTCATTTTTTATGGCTGCATAGTATTCCATGGTGTACATGTACCACATTTTCTTTATCCAGTTTATCATTGATGGGCATTTGGGTTGGTTCCATGTCTTTGCTATTGTAAATAGTGCTACAATAAACATACATGTGCATGTGTCTTTATAGTAGAATGATTTATATTCCTTTGGGTATATACCCAGTAATGGGATTGCTGGGCCAAATGGTATTTCTGGTTCTAGATCCTTGAGGAATTGCCATACTGTCTTCCACAATGGTTGAACTAATTTACATTCCCACCAGCAGTGTAAAAGTGTTCTGGTTTCTCCAAAATAATTGCCTTTCTGACTGGAGTGAGATGGTATCTCATTGTGGTTTTGATTTGCATTTATCTGATGATCAGTGATGATGAGCTTTTTTTCATATGTTTGTTGACTGGCCCTGGTTTGCCTCATGCAAAGGCCATCATCAGCTTGTGAATTCTGGTTCTTTTTTAAAAATGTCTGTTGTTAAGTCTACGATTTCAGATATGATATTCTGCCTGCACATGGCCCATATCAGTGACAAGTCAGAGAAGGTATTTTCAGCATTTTACAAATATGATCATTTTACATGTATAGCATTTGGCGCGACCAACCCAGGTTTAGGTACCATCAGTCTCTTGAGTGGATAAACAGAGTGAATTCATAAACTCTTACTGAAACTAACATGCTTTGTAAGTAGAAAACAAAATCAGGATCATGAATTGGCTAGTTTTATTTTTTCTAGTGGCTATTTGCTGATTCTTGGCCTTAAATGATAACATCTTTTTGTTACATGTCATTTGATCGTTCATTCGTTCAGCTTTCACCGAACACTTGTTATGTGGGACTTCCTGTGACGCTTTACAAGCTGGCCCCAAACTGTGCCTCCAGCCTGGTCTCCCACACATTCCTGTCATGTCCCTGCACCCGTCTAGCACATTTACTCTCTGCCACACCTGCAGTATACAGATGAATAAGACATGGTCCCTGTCCCTCAACTTCTCCCAGGCTGGCGACAGTAACAGCCAGGCATCTGTCATTTTGAGGTGATAAAGGGTATGGTGACATTTTACCTAGGTCTTGAAGGACACAGAGCAGGTGAGCGACAGGTGCAAAGCCCTGAGTTGCGTGAGTGGGGAGGTCAGGGAGATCAAGGACGGAGTGCCTGCCTCATGCCTCATGGGGACTAACTGGCACCAAGCAGGACTGGAGAGACAGATCCCCGCCCAGGCCTGCCTGAGTGCTCTGTGATCAGCTGTCAGAGGTCCTAGTTACTGCATGTGACATTCCTGCCATGCTGCCTCTTCAATGTGCCCAGATTCCCAGGTCACGCTCCCTCAGCCACCTTTCATGACTTGCTGTTAAGGTGGAAGGGAAAACTCCAAACTTTGTTCTTGGGGGGTTGCGAGGGAGTTGCCAAAGGCTGCTTATTTCTCTTCCTTTTGACTTTCAATCAAACCACATGTAACTGCTCCCTGGATCCCTGCTCAGGTGTGCAGCGGACCTTGCGGTGCATGAGTCTCATGCCTGGTGTGGACTAGCCTCGCCGGACACTCCTAGCTGAGCCCTCGGAAAAGTCTGCAGAACACGTCTAAAAATAGGTAAGCGAAGAAGCCCAGACTCAGGGAGAAATGCTCTTACCAGGCCCCAGAACAGCCAGCTGTATCAAGTTCAGGCCTCTTCCCCGCCAAGCCACAGGGTCGTGAGAGACTTCCCCTCTTGGCTTTCCGAGTTGGGAAAGGAGGGGAGGAAGTGGAGAGGCAGGATGTGGTGGAGGGGCCGTGTGCTGCCTGCAGGGCTGGAGGCTCAAAGCAGAAATCCTCCGAAGGACTTTTTGAACAGCCGGTTAGGCGCACATGCGCATACACACACAGACACACACAGACACACACACACACACACACGCACACACGTGCATGCGCGCAGAACCCCCAAACAGCCTATTGGCTTTGGTTTCCTTCAGTGAAATCTGGGATCAGGAATAATCTCATCTGGGGTGGCCAGTCACTCTGGACTCACGGTTTCCAGGGTCTTCTGAGTATATACAACCATCCTCCAGACCGCAAAAAACACGGTATTTACTCTGACAAAGCCACAAGAGCCCCAGGTTTATGTCCATGAAAGATCAGACAAAATCCAGGGCAGCAACTCATCAGTGGTGACTGGCAAATAACCTGATGTGCAACTAATGTACGAGTCCCTTTTCTGAGCGTCCCGTGTCAGCATGTCTTTCCTCTGCCTTCCATCTGTTTAGTGGGTCCACTGGGGGGTGAGACAGTTTTGTTGCAGGGGACTTGGGTCCAGCTGGCTGGAATTATCATAGGTTTCAATCCCGATTTGGTGTGTTCTAGGATGGAAAAGACACTTCCTCTTTGCTTCTGACCTCTTTCCAGAACAAATAAAAAACATACACCAAAAAGCCACTCCCGGGAAGATGAAACAACATAGTCACCCCTGGATCCCCAAGGGCAGCTTCAGAGGGCTTCCATTAGCAGGGTGGATGAGCTATTTTCCCAGGGTATTACATGTGAGAAGCTTTGAGCGTGTATCTGGTGAGTCACACTGAAGGGGATGACCAGTGTTTTAGAGTCTGACAAGGATCGTTACTGAAATACATAATGCAACCATCATCAGCACTTGGGGACTCATACATTGTGGAGATACTGATATGCTCTACCCTTTTAAGTCTTCATGCAACTAAAGGGAAAGATCCTCTCAAATAGGTTGTTCTCTTTCCTAACCCTAAGAAGAGTCTTTCTTTAAGTTCTCCTGTATGACTGTGAGATAGGATTGATGGAAAAGGAAGGGACAGGGAATTAGTATTTCCTGAGTGACTACTGGATTCCACCTCATGAATGGCCAGGGAAATGGCATTCTCACCCGAGCAGGGCTCCTCCATTAGACTAGTGTAGGAATCCCAGAGGGAGGATGGCACATGGTTAGGACTCGCCAGAGACCAGGCACAGTGGCTCAGGTCTGTAATCACAACAACTTTGGGAGGCTGAGGCAGAAGAATTATGTGAACCTAAGAGTTCGAGACCAGCCTGGGCAACAGAGCGAGACCCTGCCTCTACAAAAAGTAGAAAACTAGCTGGGCGTGGTGGCACATGCCTGTAGTCCCGTTACTTGTGGGGCTGAGGTGGGAGGATTGTTTGAGCCCAGGAGTTAGACGCTGCAGTGAGCAGTGATGACAACATTGCGTTCCAGCTTGGGTGATAGAGTCAGATCCTGTTTCAAAAAAACAAAAACAAAACAAAACAAAACAAAAAAGCCCAGTATAGTGGCTCATGCCTGTAATCCCAGTACTTTGAGAGGCCAAGGCGGAAGGATCACTTGAGTTCAGGAGTTCAAGACCAGCCTGGGCCTCATAGTGAGACCTCATCTCTCAAAAAAAAAAAAAAAAAAAGACAAGCCTAAAGTCACACACTGCCCAGTTCATATTCTAGTTCTGTCACCTACAAGCAGTGTGGCTTTGGGAAAATTGTTTAACCTCTTTGCAACTCAATCTCTTCTTCTCTAAAATGGGAGAATTGAATGAAGATTTCTCAAAACTCTAAAAATATGACTTCCATTCAATTCAGCAATCCCACTACTGGGTACCTACCCAAAGGAAAAGAAATCGAGATATCAAATAAATACATGCACTCTCTTGTTTATTGCAGCACTATTCAAAACTGCAGAGACGTCAAATCAACCTAAGAGCCTATCATTGGACAAATGGATAAAGAAAATGTGCTGTATATATACATAATGGAATATTATTCAGTCATAAAAAGGAATACAATCCTGACATTTGCAGCAGCATGGCTGGAACTGAAGGTCATTATCTTAAGTGAAATAAGTCAGGCACAAAAAGATTAATACCACATGTTCTCACTGACACATAGGAGCTAAAAAATCTGATCACATGGAGGTAGAGAATGAAAAGACGGAGAACAGAGACCAGGTGGGGTGAGTGGCAGGGTCAGGGAGAGGATGAAGAGAAGTGGGTCAAAGGCTACAAGCCTACAGTTAGATAGGAGTAAATCCAGTGTTTGAGAGCAGTAGAGTAGGGTGGCTATAGTTTAACAAAAATATATTATACCTGGGCAATGGACACCCTAAACACCCTGTCTTGATCACTCCACATTATATACACGTAACAAAATTTCACGTGTACCCCACAAATGTGTGCAAATAATGTAAAAAATTTTAAAAATAAAATAACGTGGGAGGACTGAATTCCCTGCCCCATGGGTTCCTGTGAATTGAATGAGCTCACACACTAGCACTTGGCGCAGTGCCTGGCACAGAGTAAGTGCTCAATGAATGCTAACTCCCCCTCCTACTGTCATCATCATTTACAACCAATAGACCTGAAAACGTCTGATGTTAATTAAACACCTTGATTCATTTGGAAAGATTGATCTGGCATTAATCGGAACTACTGTACAAAAACGATGACTTCTTTGGATACATATTTTTTGGGAAAAGGCCCAAGGTATGGGCCATAAAATAAACTGAGAGTTTGCCTTTTGGGACCGTAGAAACATGTCACGAGTTCTACACTTCCACACTCATAGAACTAAAGCCTCCCAAGTAGAAAAAAACTCCACTCCCAGAGGATACTTAACTCTCTATTTGGAACAAGCTATTACTTGAAGCTTCTCCCTTTTATTTCAGAAACTTCTTGCATTTATTCGATTTAGTTCTAAAGACGTGAAGTGTTATGGAATAAATTTGCTTATGGTAATGGATGGGCATTTTGACAACCCAGGACCTTGCTTCTAAAGCATTTTTATGACCACTTGATATCACCAAACAGTGAAACAGCATAGGACACCAATCAATGAGGTGCATATTCTACTCAGGCAGCAGAGAGATTAGGTGGCCTGTTTAAAAGTGCCCAACCCGGCTGCAGTAATCCCAGCACTTTGGGAGCCCGAGGTGGGCAGATCACCAGAGATCAGGAGTTCGAGACCAGCCTGGCCAACATGGCAAAACCCCGTCTGTACTAAAAATACGAAAATTAGCCGGGTGTGGTGGCAGCCGCCTGTAATCCCAGCTACTTGGGAGGCTGAGGCATGAGAATCGCTTGAACCTGGGAGGCGGATGTTGCAGTGAGCTGAGATCATGCCATTGCACTTCAGCCTGGGCAAGCCTGGGCAACAGAGTGAGACTCCATCTCAAAAACAAAACAAAACAAAACAAATCAAAACACACAAACAAACAAAAAACCTGCTCAGCAAACCGGTGACAGGCAAATTGAGATGCCATTGGGCCACAATCCTTCACACAGAGGTCAAAGGAAGGAGCCGACCATCCTCTGCCCATATGTCTTTAATTAGAAACAGAGGAAGTCGGGATTTTTATCCACTTGAGAAAAACATGAAACTTTACCAGCTAAATTGAAAAATCTACTAAAAGTCTGTGTCATTGCACTTCGGGAGGGCTGGCCCAGTGGCATACGTTTCTGACGTGGCTGTCCAGTCACACTGGTTGTGAAGAGTAGGAGCTACTGGAAAACCATGACGCAGAGGATCAGGGGCAGGGCCCTGGGCATGTCTTTCTCAGCCGTCCTGCGAGCTGTCAGGATGGTCACCCTTCTTCTGTTCTCTCCTCCTAAGGCAAAAATTTTATACCACTTTTTTTTCCCCCAATCCAGATGCAAAACCAAACACTCAAATCCAACTGTTCTCAGTCACGTGAAAGCATTCCAAGACCTCAGAAATGCTCACTCACCAAAGACCGTTTTCCTGACTTGTAATTTGGTCAGTTATCACCGGTTTTAGACAGGTTCCGGGTGGTCCAGTTTCCTCTGGGAACTCTGTAGGTTTCATGGTTTCCGTTTCCGGAGTTTTCTGCTTGCCTAGGAGTTCCAGGGCAACTGAACTTGCTGAGAAAGTGAGCACCCACCACTCAGCTGCACAAGGTCCTTTGGAAAACCCAGTTAGGGTTCCTGCCCCTTTTTTTAACACCAGGAGTTGGCCCTAGCAGGCCTGTATGGAGGTGGAGGCAGTTACATTTTGATCCGTAGTATACCTGCCTTAGAAAGATGCTGGACTTAAAATTTCAAACCATTTCATGATGATTTATACATTTTTTAGTAAGTGCCATTAGATCTCCTTCCACCTTTCAGGTGTCAGAACTGCTAAGCCTCATGCAGCTTCTTCCCTAAGGGCCCAAATAGGTTGTTAGTGGGGTGGGTTGAGTCTCTGATTCCTGCATACTTTAATGCGATCTTCTAATTTGAAGTATGCAAACTAGGTTTGCTCCCTTCGGAACGATCCCATGCAATTTGGTTGAGGAGCTGAGCACATTTCACAGCAAGAACATAGGGACCATCCAAAAGGGATAGAAATTGCTCAAATGAACAATTTGCATTTACTGTCCTCCTAGGGAAAAATAAACGCCAAAACATCTGTTGTGAAAGTTAAGGTATAATCTTCAACTCCTCCAACTTTCCCCATCCTTGGTTTGTACAGCACAGCACTAACTAAAGGCAAAGTGGTTTTTTTGTTTTTTTTTTTAGAAGCACACACAGAGAGGCTAATTCACCATAAATGGTCCAGGCCACCACTGTGGAAACTGAGAACATGAAAGTGAAAAGCAGGCCAGTCAGCTTGTAGAAGAAGTCAGTGGTGGGTTCCTCTGACAATGGAACTGGTTGAGAAGTGTCAGCAATCACACCTGGGCATCCCAGGGCTGTCCCCTACCCAGAGAAGGCCATTATCCTGCTCTCTGTAATAATAAACATCAGAAAGCACAGCCTGGTTGTCTAAATGGGCAGGAATCTTTTCACACTTTTCCACCCCAATCTAATATTTCTCCTTTCAGAGGTAAGAAGAACCTGTATTCATTGAAGCTAAGAAGATAGTTTTTTTTTCAACTATATATATATATATATTTTTGTGTGTGTGTGTGTTTTTTTTGTTTGTTTGTTTCAGACGGAGTTTCGTTCCTGTTGCCTAGGTTGGAGTGCAATGGCACGATCTCAGCTCACCACAACTTTCGCCTGCTAGGTTCAAGCAGTTCTCCTGCCTCAGTCTCCCGAGTAGCTGGGACTACAGGCATACACCACCACGCCCGACTAATTTTATATTTTTAGTAGAGATGGGATTTCTCCATGTTGGTTAGGCTAGTCTCGAACTCCCGACCTCAGGTGATCCGCCCACCTTGGCCTCCCAAAGTGCTGGGATTACAGGCGTGAGCCACTGTGCCTGACCTAAATATATATATATAGCACAAGTGCAAATTTCTTACATTCATATGTTGTGTAACGAAATAATGAAGTCTGGACTTTTAGTGTATCCATCCCACCTGAATGGCGAACATTGTACCCCACAGGTAATATGGCAACCAATAAGAAGACAGTTTGAGATACCAAGTGGAAAGCCACCTCTTGGAGGTTACTAGATTCCGTCTTTACTGTCAGTTCCTGGGGAGCCCAGGGAGCTCACATGGGTATCAGATTATCAGATGGGATTTTACTCCACACAGCTGCATAGCAATTGTGAGAAGATCAGGCAGTACCAGATCTAGAGTTCCGTATTCAATTAGGGCAAGTATTTTATCAAATGTCAGTGTACAAGTCAGTTTTC